>NC_079420.1:11371047-11483547 GCF_026213295.1 Gadus chalcogrammus
CTGGACCAGGTCTAAGAGCTGTCTGGACCAAGTCTTAGAGGTGTCTGGACCAGATCTTAGAGGGGTCTGGACCAGGTCTTAGAGGGGTCTGGACCAGGTCTAAGAGCTGTCTGGACCAAGTCTTAGAGGGGTCTGGACCAGGTCTAAGAGCTGTCTGGACCAAGTCTTAGAGGGGTCTGGACCAGGTCTAAGAGGTGTCTGGACCAGGTCTTAGAGGTGTCTGGACCAGGTCTTAGAGGGGTCTGGACCAGGTCTTAGAGGGTCTTGACCAGGTCTAACAGGTGTCTGGACCAGGTCTAAGAGGGGTCTGGACCAGGTCTTACAGGGGTCTGGACCAGGTCTTAAATGTTAAAAGTCTAAAAGTTCAAAGGTGGAAGTGCCCGACCGAGGATGTGCTAGTGCTTGTGTATCCAGCCCAACATGCCAGGAATGTGTGCTTTATGTTTGTAATCTGATATCCTGTTGGGAAATGAAGTGGTTGCCATAGTAACTCCTGACTTCAAGTCTGTCTATTGCAGGACGTATGCAGAAGTCTGATGGTGTTAGTGAGGGGTGGTGTGGACCAGGGTGAGCAGGTCCCAGCAGGTGACCCGCCCTCTCACGCTGGAGACACACTCACCAAAGGCCATCCATTAACAGCAAATTCATTATTTTTTCATTTTATCGAGTCTCCTCAGGAGTAACTCGGGAGTAACGATGGGTCACCATCGTCATTCCTTTCGATAGCTTATACAGACAAGGGACGTCACACCTCTCTGCCCAGAGCAGTAAACAGCAAAGAGGCCTGTTTAATAGCTTGATGTTTTGCTATGATATGCAGCACGATTACTCTACACGTCAGTCATCTGAGAGGAGATTGCTACTGTTTATAAAACAGGGGCTGGACAGAGAACACTGCACTACAGAGCAATGGTAGCTTGGAATCCTTTACCACGTTTTTTGGTAAATTAAACAAGTAAGATGGCCTTTAAAATCAAATTGAAATCATATTTGTTGACATAAGGTGTTACATGATTTTTTTTCTTTCTCTGAATAATATTAACCAACTTAAATGATTTTCATTTCCTCTTTTTGTTGAATGTTTTGTTTGTGTTGTATACTGTTGTGAAAGCATTATTGTATGTAAAAAAGGATATGCAATTTGGAATTTTTGACCTCAGGTAGAACAGCACTCGTCTGTGTATGAGAGTGCTGATTGTGGATCAAATAAACAATTAAATTCAATCCTTCTCTTCACCTGACACCTGCCCCTGCTACTGAAGTATGGCAGCTGTGATTTAATGCAAGCAACCGTTTTAATGTTGTGTGCGTTGAATACATTAATGTGTTAATGCTTGTAATGTAATGTGTGCTTAAGGGTCTTCATTTATTCATGGATACGTGGTATTTTATGGATGATGTGTATTTGGTGTGTTTATTTATTTATTACACATACGGTGAATTCCAATTAAATATGAAATCATTACCATTATATATATATAGTGAAGAATATATATATTGAAGATATTACGTTATATCACATTTAAGCAGGGTCGTTTGTGGGTTTATTCTAGGAACACTGCCCAAAAATATATATATTATAATATAAGATATATATATATATATATATATATATATTTATTTCATGAATGTTATTTTTGTGATTGTTAATGTGATTGATGAAGTGTAATGGCAATAGAGGGCGCTTTGTGATTGGCTGAATCAGGTGTATGTCACGGCAGTGTAAGGTGTCTGTGATTGTGTCTGTATCTGTGATTGGCTGAACTGAAGTGGTAGACCGTTTCTTCCAGCGTGAGGCAGCAAGTGTGGAAAACATTATAAAAAAAGGGAGCGATTAATGACGTGCAGAATAACGACTACTGGTAATTTAATCAATTCAACCGGTTTTTGTTTATATGTATCCGTTTATTTGCCCAATTCATTTTTTCCAGAAAGCCGGTGAGTTTCCAAATTTCTGCTCCAGTCTTTTGAGCGTCCCTCTGATTGGCTGTAGTCTTTTGAGTGTCCCTCTGATTCAATGTAGTCTTTTGAGCGTCCCTCTGATTGGCTGCAGTCTTTTGAGCGCTGTTTGTTCGAGTTCATTTTCCAAATTCAATGGCTGCCCAGCAGAGGCCTGATGGGCCTGACTGATACTCATTGCCGAAATGCAAACGGGAATTTCATTTAACGATGCCAATGTAATGTAAAATGAAGAAAGTAGTAAGCTTTTGTAGTATAGTTGTGGGCTCAGATGTATACGGTGTTATACGACTACACATTGGCATAAAAGCTATATTGTTAGCAAAAGTATTCAATGTAATGTTCAACACGTTAGGCTACTTGTTGATAGCTTGCTTTTAATTAATTATTTATTATATAACTTTATATAACATTGTATTATGCTGTTCCTGTTTTAAGTCATGTAGATATTTACTGTTTTGTATGACAAATACAAAAAGGATTATTTACTCGTAATGTATGGTAATCTTCGTTTAGGACTGGAGTTCTGGAACGGGTTGACGTCAGCCCTGCAGATATGAACTCTTTACTCCTTCACTGCTACTAAAGAAATCAATCCTTAAAGACACTTTTATTTCACAGGGCCTTTCATGCTTGGCTTGATTTGTTTATGACACGATGTGATTTATGACGCATGTTTTAAAGGTGAAGAGGCTGTGTCAAACTGATTAATTTGATGTGAGGTCTTCAAAGCAGAATCAAAACAAGAGACTTAAAATATAAAACTTCTTTATTTGTAGTGCATCGACATTCACGTTTCCACCCGTTGCCTCGTCTCCATGCTGCTTCTGTTTGAGAAGCCGGACTGGACTCCTAACTGGTCTAAAGTCTACCACCTCGCTGGTCTAAAGCTGCTCTCCAAACTACTGCACTGCATGGCGTAGGTAATAATAGGTAGCTCATTATAGGAAGGTTGCTATGAGTATGTTGTTGAAGCTGGTAAGATTGAGAGTTATAAAGAGAGCCCAGGAAAGAGCAGAAGACAGAAAAATTCGTTCTCACTCCCTCCCTCTCTCGGGGGCCGTTTCACAACACACAGTCACTCCAGTTCTCAGGTGAGGTAGGACTTTGGGTGAGTATTGACACTGTAAGGCGGCGCGGTCACACGTACGTCCGCCACTCCTCCAGTACTATGAAGGAAGATGACACCGGGATAAAGCCATGACATATATAAAACAATGTCTGTTTTTAAACATTTGGTGCTACTATAATCAACTAAATATCATGAACTTATACATTTGGTAAACAAACGACATAATTTGGTGGCATTGAAAGATTTCTGCTTTCAATCTGTGTTGAATAGTTTTGCTAATGTCTTAGATGTTCAGATTGTCTCATAAAAGCAGCAGTATATAAAACAAGTGCTGTAGACCACCCTGGTACCTCAGATATGAACCATCTGTCCATGTTGAGCCTCTCAAGTCTCTCAGTCTCTGGTTTGTCCCTGGTTAGTCTCTCAGTCTCTGGTTGGTCTCTCAGTCGCTTGTTAGTCTCTCAGTCTCTGGTTAGTCTCTGTTTAGTCTCTCAGTCTCTGGTTAGTCTCTAGTTAGTCTCTCAGTCTCTGGTTAGTCTCTCTGTCTCTGTTTAGTCTCTCAGTCTCCAGTTAGTTTCTGTTTAGTCTCTCAGTCTCTGGTTAGTCCCTCAGTCTATGGTTAATCTCTCAGTCTCTGATTAGTCGCTCAGTCTCTGGTTAGTCTCTAGTTAGTCTCTCAGTCTCTGGTTAGTCTCTCAGTCTCTGGTTAGTCTCTGTTTAGTCTCTCAGTCTCTGGTTAGTCTCTCAGTCTCTGATTAGTCTCTCAGTCTCTGGTTAGTCTCTAGTTAGTCTCTCAGTCTCTGGTTAGTCTCTCAGTCTCTGGTTAGTCCCTCAGTCTCTGGTTAGTCCCTCAGTCTCTGGAGTCTGTTGCTAAAGGTTTCTCCACGGTGGCTCCTCTACAGTGATTGTTCCAGGTCTCTGTCTTGTCATGCAAGGTGGTCACGCCTCACAGCGCTATCCAGACTAACGCCAGGTGAACCAGGAGGAGCCATAGAGTCAAGCCAAGATGGCTGCCTGTGGGAGGGGCCAGGCTTTCCTCCTCGCACTGCTCCGCCTCCCAGTCCAACCTCCGCCTCTCCTCCTCTGTGACCTCCTGCTCCCCCTTCCTCTCCTCCTTCTCCTCCCCCTCATCCAGGAGGTTCAGGCTGTCACAGCGGGCCCCGGCGTTGCCCTGGTAGCAGTGGCAGCGGAAGCGCTTGGCGAGCAGCGCCTGGTCATGTGACGACGGCGAGCCCGCGGCGACGAAGCCCCCGCCGGCTGCGGGGTGGAGGGCGTAGCTGAGAGGGCTTAGATGGAGGTAGTGGCGGGCCAGGGGGTCGCGGCGCACACAGCGCCCGTTGCTCTGACACAGGAAGTCACTGCAGACCTGGGCGGCGTGCGTCACGTTGGCGATGTAGCGCCCCAGACGCGTGCTCACGAAGGAGGTCACCTTGGAGCAGTTGAACTGAGGAACAGAACCAGACTCAATACAACGGCAACATAACCCTCAACTCAAACCCAACTCAACCCCAACACAACTCTAACACAATCCCAACACAATCCTTATACAACCCTAACACAACTCTAACTCAACCCCAACACAACCCCAACACAACCCCAACACAACCCCAACACAACTCTAACTGAACCCCAACACAACCCTTACTCAACCTTTACTCTAACCCCTAACTAAACAATAACACAACCCTGACTTAACCCCAGCTCTGTATTTCTGGATTGGAGTTAGTGCAGAGTGCTGTCACTTAGCAGTATCTCAGCCAATCAGAGATCGGCGTTGCGGTGTGCGTACCTTGGAGGAGGTGAGGTTCAGGTCGCCCCAGATGACAAAGCCTGCGGCCCCCAGGGCGGCGCTCTCCCCCACGGTGTGGATCAGGTCTCTCTGCGGAGGAAACCACACTGTGAGCCGGCTGTACCTCGTGTGTCCACAATGGGGCGTCATGGACTAGATATACAGTACATCTGGCGAAAGGCTCACTGGATGATTCCTTTGCTTATAGTGACAGAGTACACTATCTGAATTAAGAGCTTGTAGCCTTGTTGAGTCAAGTCTAAACTAAACACTAAAACCACAAAACCAATTTTGAAGTGTATTACTGGGCCTGTCCTCTAGAGCGTGCTGCAAGCTGTGCAGCTGGATGTAAGAGTAACGTTCTGTACTGCATGGTTCACCGCTGGGTGCACAGAACCTGACAGCTACTGAAGGTCTTCTACTGGGATGGATCAGTGTTTGGATACATCTTAATAACATGGTGGTCATGGGCCGGTGGTTATGACATCACTCACGTTGGTGAGGAAGGCGAGGGCGTCGTCGCGGTAACCCAGCCTCAGGTACACGTAGGTGGGCAGCTCGTAGTCCCGGGAGGTGAGGCCGGCCACGCGCAGCGCCTCGCGGATGCGGTGGTTGGAGAAGTGGAGGTTGCTCATGCTGTTGCTCTGGCTCTTCCTGATGGCCACGGAGGGGAAGAGCGCCGCGCTGCTGTTCCACAGCCACTGCAGCTCGTCGTTGCGCTGCCTCTCGGGCAGCGGGCAGCGGCCCGCGTAGTCGTCCTGCAGCACGTTGTAGTTGTGGCAGTCGGGGTAGAGGTAGAAGCCCCACAGGGCCTGGGGCCGCAGGCTCAGCCCCAGCTGGACCGTCGTCTGCATGAACGCCCGCGCCCGTTTCTCAAAGCGTTTCCGCGCCAGCTCCTCCACCTGCTCCGCCGTGGCGTTGGCGTACTCCTCGGCCACCAGCTCCCGCGACCGCCGTCGGTACACGTCCTTGCGGTGCCAGTTGCGGCTCCACTGGGGCCGCCAGTACTCCCAGTCGATGACTGCCAGGCCCCGGAAGTCCTCGGCGGGCAGGAAGTGCAGGATGTCCCGCCGGGCCTGCAGGAGGTGCAGGTCCAGGCTGCAGTTCTGCGGAAGGCCCCCCTGCACGGCCGCACCCTGCTCGGTGTAGTAGGGGTAGCGGCCCAGGCGGTTGGCGTAGAAGATGGTGACACTCTGGCCGGTGTGGGAGCGCCGGGGGCTGCCCTGGATGTGGAAGAGGTGCTCGATGTCGGGGCTGATGTTGTACTTGCCGGCGCAGACGTCCAGGGGGGCGTTCCACGCGGAGATGAAGGGCTTGCGGCCGAGCAGCGGCAGTTTGGCGGGCTTCTCGGCGGAGGAGACGTGGAGGAGGAGGAGGAGCCAGGAGCAGCCCAGGGCCCACACCACAGGGGCCCAATCGGGTCCCGCTACAGCCATCGGGAGACCAGGGTCAGGATCTGGCCTTCATCCTGGGGGGGTGAGAGAAGAGGGAGATTGAGAGAGGCCGGGAGGCAGAGGAGAGGCAGGCTGAAGGCGATTCAGATTCAGAAAGGGAGAGAGAGAAAAATTTAACAATGGATGGCAGTCATTGCCTATGGCCTTCGTCAGAGCCCACTGAGGTCACCCAGGATCTCCCACATACATCGGCTGTTAATCGTATTCCACTCAGAGGATGAAACACCCTCCTCGAGCGTGGAGGAGGCTGTGGACCCTCCCAGTCCACTCAGCGTTAAGAACTCAGTCGGTGGAATATTGTGGAATGCTCCAAAACCAGAGAATCGTTCCAGTCCTCTCGTTAAATGGGAGGTAGTGGCTGGTTTTATGACTATATGACTGGAGGGAGAGACCCCTGAAGTTTCCCTAGGGTCGGGAAATAGGAAAGACCAACAATGGCTTTCATCTGTTGCCATTTTCCATTGATACTTCAACACTCGCGGTTATTTGCTGCCTAAAGCCTACACGATTCACTGGATGTATTTAGAATAGCAATAGTTACTATTTAGGAAGGAGGAACGAAGGGTATTTGTCATTAATCGGTCTTTGGTTCTGGCGGTGCAAGAGGCTGTGTTCTGAATATCTTCCTGATGTGTTGGAGACCTCCAGGGCCCGCTGGAGAAAGGTTGCCCACATCCTGATGGATAATAGTTTACTGCAGAGACCTGGACGCCATGCAAACCAGTCAGCATATTTACCCTGGCAGCTAATGCGTTCTGCAGACCAGCTCGTTACGCTCTGAACCCTCCACGCTCTTATGACGTTTCCATGGCTCCACGGCTGTGGTTCTGAGGTTCACGCTGTGCTCGTCTCCTCTCTGAGATACACAGCCGTGTGGCTGAAGGGTCACCACATCTTCACGACTGGTGGAAAGCTCTGCTCCTCTTTATGCTCTGTGAAGACCACACTGGTGCTTGTTTATGCTACAACACGTCTTGCAGCACCCATCGCCGTGCCCACGCCCCTTCGAGGGGGAGCCTCTTCTGGGGCCTCCTCAAGGTCTCTGGCTCTGGGGAGGTTTCTCCTCAGAGTCCTTTAGAGGCCGCAGGGTTTAAGGGTCATATAACCCGGGGCCCGAGGAGCCCTGGAAGACGGATACTGGGATGAAGAGCTCTACCAGTGAGTGAGAACTATGTTGGTCACTCACTTGTTCAGAGTTCACCTAGAATCTGCTTAGCCTCCCTCATTACCCCCCTCCCCCTCCCATCCCTCTTACGCACATATTAAACGTTGTACGTCCTGGCACTTAAAAATAGTACGTAGCATTATGTAGTGTCTTATCCTAGCTATCTTTCTTGTATACGGGGAATGGGTAAAACCAGCGATTGTAAGGGCTCGGCACTTGGTTCTATGAACATCCTTACTGTGCCGACATGTTGCGATATGTTGTTTCTCTTTCTATGAGAAATGTACTTATTTTAAGACGCTTTGGATAGAAGCGTCTGCTAAACACCCTCAATGTAAATGTCATGTTGTGATCAGTGGGCTGGGATCACTGTGCTCTGTATGAGGAGTCTAACAGCATGTAATGGAGGACGATGTATTTCCTATGATATGAGCACATATGATTTGAATCAGCAGCAACAGAGCGGCTGACCGCAGATTGTGTTGGAGCCATGTTGGAATGGATGCTTTATTTTCTGTAGCCATGGCTTGGTCTGGCAGTCATTAAGATAAGTCCTAATGCATGTGGCTGACATAGCATTCCAGCCTCAATCAGCTGTAAGCACTCCATAGCACGTCGGTGACAGTATAATACTGTTTCCTGAATGACATATAATGACCAAACATGCTTCCAATCAAAACTGTGTGTGTGTGTGTGTGTGTGTGTGTGTGTGTTTGTTTGTGTGTTTGTATGTGTGAGTGTGTGTGCGTATGTGTGTGTAGTTGCGTATGAAATGCACAGATGTGGTTCTGTAGTTGACTGTATTTAGGTAGTTCACTGTAGGGTAACTCGTTAACTATAGTTACCTAGGTTAAGTGTTGAGTGTGTCCTCAGTGTGAAGCAGATTAATGATGCAGTGCAGACAAAAGTGCACCAGACACAGAGCTTATTAAAACTGTTCGCTCCGACTCTGTGGTTGGAAGGCTTGGCTTCACTGTGGTCCTCACAAGGCTTTTGAACAGGGAAACCACAGCAGAGATCCTTCCAACAGTTGGAAGGATAGAGAGAGAGAGGTTATGTTTGGTCTTGATTGCAGTTGGAATCCAACTGCAATCAAGACCAAACATAACCTCTCTCTCTCTCTCTCTCTCTCTCTCTCTCTCTCTCTCTCTCTCTCTCTGTCTCGCTTTTTTCACTCTCTCACGCTGTGCCTCTGTCTCTCTGTCTCTGTCTTTCTGTCTCTCTGTCTCTGTCTCTGTCTCTGTCTCTCTCTCTCTCTCTCTCTCTCTCGCTCTCTCTCTCTCTCTCTCTCTCTCTCTCTCTCTCTCTCTCTCTCTCTCTCTCTCTCTCTCTCTCTCTCTCTTTCTCTCTTTCTCTTTCTCGTCATATGTGAATCTGATTCACATATGACTAGAGATACACATATGTATCAGATACAAAATATATATGTATCTGTGTACAATTAGAATAAAGGGAAGTACAGAGTTATATATAAAGTTAAAACAGTAGTATTGACTAGTGTTAAAACAGGATGTGTCTGCAGTCTGTGTATATATGTATCTATCTATACACACACACACATATATATACATTTCACTCTTGATAAAACAGAAAAGCGTCAGCAGTGTAGATATGTAGATAAGTATTCACTATTGTTCAAAAAAGATGTGTCTACAGTGTATATATATACATATATTAGTACTGACTAGTGTTAATATGATGTGTATACAGTGCTGATATATGTATAGTATTCACTCGTATTAAACAGGATGCGTCTACAGTGTAGATATATGTATAGTATTCACTCGTGTTAAACAGGATGTGTCTACAGTGTAGATATATGTATAGTATTCACTAGTGTCTGCAGTATAGATCAATGTATATTATTCACGTATTAAAACAGGATGTGTCTACAGTGTTAACACTGTAGACACATCCTGTAGACACAAAAGTGAGTGGACTCACCTTTCCAGGGCCTCCACCTTGTCCCTCCCATGGTCTGCCATCAGCCTCACACACTCAAATACTCTCTCTTTCTCTGGCTACAGAGAGCCATCACTTATATACACTCTCTCAGGCTAGAGAGAGCTCACACTTATATCCGCTCTCTCTCTCTCTCTCTCTCTCTCTCTCTCTCTCTCTCTCTCTCTCTCTCTCTCTCTCTCTCTCTCTCTCTCTCTCTCTCTCTCTCTCTCTCTCAGGCTATAGAGAGAGAGAGAGTGGGGGGGCGGGTAGGGAGAGAGCTTCCTGTCTGGGGGGAGAAAGTGTCTCCACGTTGGAGCTCACCACAACAGAGCGCTGGGAGAACAAAGAGGGGGGAGAGAAGGGTGAAGGGAGAGGGAGAGATGAGGGATCGGAGAGAGTGAGAGACAAAAAGAGAGTGAGAGGGGGATGAGGGAAGAGAGTGAGTTAGTGTGAGGGAGAGAATGAGAGGGAGAGAAGAGCGAGACGGAAAGAAAGTTAGAGAAATGGGGATAGAGAGAGTGGGAGAGAAGAAAGAGAGAGAGGGAGGAAAAGAGAGGAAGGGGTGAGAGAGAGGGAGTGCAGTCTGACAAGTTCAGTCTGATTCCTCAGTCTGGAGCAAATAACAACTTCTGATGTGTGGGTGTGGGTGTGTGGGTGTGTGTGTTGGTCTGCCTGGCTGTCTATCTGCACGCTCATATGTGTATGTATGTGTGTGCGTGTGTGTGTGTGTGTGTGTGTGTGTGTGTGTGTGTGTGTGTGTGTGTGTGTGTGTGTGTGTGTGTGTGTGTGTGTGTGTGTGTGTGTGTTGATAGTACCTTGAACACAAAGTGCCTTGCATAAGAGTACACTGGCAACAATGGGGTTACCAATGTAATCCCAAAATGGATGAACCGTCAGCACATTTACAAACAAGTGAGTGTTTATACTCATGAGAGGTATTCTATTCTCTATACAGAATTCTCTAACACACAGCCTACATTAATGCATGCATACTGCTATTAGAGCTGCTTGAATATACTTGATCACTGCCCAGTACAACCACAGTCTTCTACTGGTAATACTGGAAGCTGTGGTGGACAAGGATGTGTAGATTTAAGTGCCTTGCCTGTGGGTTCTGTGGCAGTACTAGTTTGGAAACGTGTGTATGTGCAACAGCCTTTGCAGACATCACGCTATTGTTTTGACAGAGTGAGGCTTTGTGGAAGGGGGAGATATTTACTTCCTGTCTATAATTACCTGAGGGAGATACACCTGATAGTTAGAACACCACCGTCTGGAAACGCTCAGCCAATCAGATGCTAACCATGACTTCATAACGCAAAGGTAAACAGAGGTGTACTCTGCAGACAGAATTCTATCAGCTGGACGGTGAACTCTGAAACTAAGACTTCTCCTTTCTTTGTCGGCTTTCTGTGTTCGTCTTATCACAACTCAGATGAACAGGAACATCTGTGAAAATCTGATGTTTCAACGGTTTTCCTGCCATCTGCTCTAGCTTTGGAGTTCTTTGGTTGTTTAGAGCGAGGAGACTCAGTTCAACATTGATTCAAGTCGTTGAGTTAAACATGAGACAGGGGAAACTCTTCAAACCAAACAAAAACTGGCAAGGCTCATTTGTACAGATTAAAGGTAACTGAAGCCTTTGCTTTTTAGTTATAGTTTTGTTTAGTAATTACTGTCATTCTGCCAAATGATTACCGTCAATCTTCCATATTATAGAGTAATAGTAGTAGAAAGTAGTGAAATACAGACTTTCCCAAAATAGCTTCCATTTAAATGTTCCAAATATGGTCCTAAGATGTAAAAAATACATTAATACAAAATAATACATTTTATGCATCAAAGTTGTCCTATTTAATAGATATAAAGTTATAATATGTTATACATACAACATGGTAATATTGAAGGGTTTGATATTGAGTTGTAACTTGTCTTAAAACAGGGCTAAGCCACTGCTTAGAACCATGATGTGGTGCTAGTACTAGGGGAACAGGTAGAAGCCCCAGAGCCTCATGAAGGCCAGCCCTGAACGCTCAAAGATCTCCTTGGCCTCTTCCTCCACCTTGCTGGTGGGTGAGGTGAAGCTTGCAGAAGTGCTCCTTGTTGAGAGGATATATGGAGGAGAAAGTCAGAGAAGAGGAGAAGTGAGGAGGACATAGGAGAAGTGAGGAGGAGACAACACAACCACCCCCTGTACTCAGAGGAAAACACTCCTTTACAAGAGAATAAAACATTGGAACCATACAGAACACATCCAGACCATGTGGTATCAATACAGCTTTCCTCAGAAGGGACCAGTGTGTGGTCAAGTTGTATGGATCATAACCCACAGCAGATGGGTCGTAGAGCCTTGATGGGGAGAGAAACGAAGGCCAGGACATTGTTCAGAGCTTTTGGATAACTGATGAACTGGTTCTCCCCAAGTCCGTTCCTCTTTCCCTTTATTTCCTCCTCTTTCTTTCTGCCACATCACTTTTTCCAGGTCCTCCTGTAAGTTGTTCTCCTCTAATCATCTCTGGCGCCTCATCCTCCTCTTCCTCCCCCTCCTCCTTCTCTTCCTCCCCCTCCTCCTTCTCTTCCCCTCCTTCTCCTCTTCCTCATCCTCCTTTCCCCCCCTCCTCTTCCTCATCCTCCTCCTTTTCCTCTTCCTCCTCCTCCCCTTCTCTTCCTCATCCTCCTCCTCCTCCTCCTCCTCCTCCTCCTCCCCTGGGCTAATGTTTCTGTTTTTCCAAAGTTTGGGAAAGATGCCGTGACCGATCTTGGGAATCTGGGTGACTGAGGCTGGTGGAAAATCTCCCATGATGCTCTGGGAGTCGAACCAGGGGCAGCCTGTGTGTGGGCTGAGGTTCTGAGCACATTTCAACATTCGATTCCCTTGAAGTGAGAAAGGTTTGGCTGGACGTCGTTGATCCACGGGACATTACTCCCCCTTACGGGAGCACGCAACCCGGAGAGACGCACATTAAACGCCGGCAATCATCAAAGAGGAATTGTTGTCGGGGGATTATTGAAAGAAAACCCTCCCCTCTGTAGAGGAGAACCACTCTGTGGTGGAACCGTAACTCTGCTGCCAACATACCTCCCCCGGCCGCACTGAGACCCCCAAACAATCTGAGACGCTCGACGCCCCATCCCCTTCAGAGGGGAGGAGGACCTTCACACGCTGACCTGATGGACCCAGACGGCTCAGAATCATGGACTCGCGCCAGGACCACAAATAGTACTGCCTATCTGTGTACTGTGGTACTCTTCTAGTACTAGGTTGGTCCTGTATGTCAGTGGTACCGTGGTTCTATGCTAGTGCTATGTTGGTACTGTATTACAGTAGTACTGCCTCTCTGTGGTACTCTGCTAGAACTATGTTGTTATTACGCTAGTACTACGTTGGTACTGTATGTCAGTAATCCTGTGGTACTATGCTAGTACTATGTTAGTACTCCCTATCTGTGTACTGTGGTACTACCTAGTACTATATTGGTACTGTATGTCAGTACTACTGTGGTACTCTGCTAGTACTGTGTTGGTACTGTTTGTCAGTAGTACTGTGGTACTCTTCTGGTACTAGGTTGGTCCTGTATGTCAGTGGTACCGTGGTTCTATGCTAGTGCTATGTTGGTACTGTGTGTCCGTATGTACGGTTAGTACTCTCTAGTACTCACTAGCACCACTAGTAGCTACGGTCAGTCAGTCCTGTGTGTGTTTGTGGGGGTTGCTGTCACCAGATCTCTCCATGTGTTTGCAACAGAGTGAGTTGATGAAACTGTGGGACAGACAGAGCGACGAGGTCTGCTGCGGTGGTCCGTCTGTCTCCAGCAGGGAGTAAATAGTGTGGTGAGAGGGTCTGCAGCCCAGCGCGGTGGTGATGGGGGTCTCCAGCCCACAGACGATGGGCTCCAGCCTCCCAGTCTACCAGCGATTCAAGTTTATTCCCCAGTATGTTGTTTTGTTTCCGAGCAGAAAGCTGTGTCTCCTGGGAACCTCGGAGCAGAGCCTTTATGAGCTGAATCACCATGGGCTCTCTCTCACCCCAGAGGAACCCGCTCTCCATGGAAGCGTGTTGAGATGAACTGCAGGCACTTAGCAGACGGTAGAATTCAGGGCATTTCCTACTCTGGGAATCTCTGGGGCAGTTGTAGGTTATATATGGACGGAGTTCATTGGTACAATAGAGGTCAAAGGATATAGGTGTAGAGATAGTTTATATGTTTAGATGTTGTAGGCCTGTATGTAGATGGGATATATCATATCTGTAGATGGAGGGTATATATTTATACAGATGTCATATATTATATCTATAGGTGTGGATATAGGGTATATGTTTAATCTATATTATATCTATATGCCTTCATATAGATATAATATATAATATATTTGTCGATATCAGGCATAGATGAAGTACTGCCTATCTGTGTACTGTGGTACTCTGCTAGTACTATGTTGGTACTATGCTAGTACTATGTTGGTACTATATGTCAGTACTGCCTATCTGTGCACTGCACTGTGGTACTATATAATATATAATATATTGGTAGATATCGGGTATTGATAAAGAGATGTAGTAGTACTACATATACTGTATCTATCAGCCATCATCACAGAGTGAGACTGGAAGAGACAGCTGGAGTAACCATTAACACCGCTCCCTAATCAAGGTAATTACAAAGTGCTGAGAGAGAGAGAGAGAGAGAGAGAGAGAGAGAGAGAGAGAGAGAGAGAGAGAGAGAGAGAGAGAGAGAGAGAGAGAGAGAGAGAGAGAGAGAGAGAGAGAGAGAGAGAGAGAGAGAGAGTCAGGAGAGAAGTTTGTTAAATAAAGTGTTTATTATATTAATATATGACGTATATCTTTCATGAAGTATATAGTAGTATACCAAGAAGGACGACTATAAGTACACACAACTGTTCCTGCACTGTTCAATGTGGTGAGTTAGTGTTAGTTGGTATAGCTTGGAGTGACGTATGAACATCAGGCGTGTGAATATACCATGAAAAACCATCAGGAGAATTCTTATGAATGGTGCATGCAGTGAGATGGAAGGATCCGTTGGTCATATGATCCACCTCCTCTGCTGGATGGACCGGGTTATCCGTCCAGCCTGACAGGACATCGCCATCTAGTGGAGAGCAGTTTAATATACAATGTACTTTTCTTCGCCAATAAAGCTCATAATGTAATGAGCTTTGTTTGTGTTTCTCATTCCCTATCTCTCTTCGTCTCTTGCTCTATTTCGCTACCTGTCTCTCTCTCTTTCTCTCTCTCTCTCTCTCTCTCTCTCTCTCTCTCTCTCTCTCTCTCTCTCTCTCTCTCTCTCTCTCTCTCTCTCTCTCTCTCTCTCTCTCTCTCTCTCTCTTCCTGTCTCTCTCTCTTCCTGTCTCTCGCTGTGCCTCTCTCCCTCTCTCTTTGTCTGTCTGTCTGTCTTTCTCTCTCTCTGTCTGTCTCCCTCTCTGTCTGTCTGTCTGTCTGTCTGTCTGTCTGTCTGTCTGTCTGTCTGTCTGTCTGTCTGTCTGTCTGTCTGTCTGTCTGTCTGTCTGTCTGTCTGTCTGTCTGTCTGTCTGTCTGTCTCTCTCCCCTCTCCGTCTAAAGGGTGAGGTACTTGACGAGCAGACTGAAGCCCAGGAAAGTGATGATGACGAGGCAGGAGGAGTGAAACGAAAGCAGCCCGCCGTGCCGGGGGCGGGGCAGAGGGGCATGGCCAGGGGACGGGGCTTGGGGCACCTCACAGTGCACCCCCGTCCAGCCCTGGTAGCACTGGCAGGAGAACCTGTGCCTCATGTCCAGGAGGTCCTGCTGGGAGAGGCGGCCTCTGACTCTGTAGTGTGGCTCTGGGGCCCCTTGGCCCTGTGGTGGGGCCCCATGGGGTGGACTCCTGGTGGGGCCCTGGGGGCGGCGATGAATGCTGAAAGAGCGGCGGGGGAGGTGCAGCATGGCGCCGGAGCCCAGGCTCTTGCGGACGCAGCGCCCGTTCTTCTGGCACAGCGCCCGGCTGCACAGTTTGGCGGCCGACGTCACGTTGACCACGTAGTGACCCAGCGGGCCGTCGATGTACTGCTTCACCGCCAGGCAGTTCCTCTGGAGGGAGGAGGTGTTAGGGCCAGGGGAAGACAGAGGAACATGGAGATGTTAGAGCCAGGAGAAGACCGAGGAACATGGAGATGTAAGAGCCAGGAGAAGACAGAGGAACATGGAGATGTTAGAGCCAGGGGAAGACAGAGGAACATGGAGGTTTGTCTGTGGGTCGATTTGTAGGGAGGTCTGTGGGTAGGACTCACCTGTGAGCTAGCGTATTCCGAGGACCCCCAGAGAACCACCCCTGAAGCGCCCAGGGCAGCGCTCTCTCCGATGGTGGAGACCAGGTCCTTCTGGGATGGGAGGTAATCATCATCAATCATGAACGACGTGGGTTGTAGCGCATATCCTCAATAAGCAGGCGCACACACTAGGCATGATCTCCCTGTTCGGTGTTCATCTCAAGGTTCCTTCCCTCTGGACTGGGGGGGATTCTCCTTGTCCTAACTGTGGTTCAGGGCTAGACTAATACCATATTATGGAGGTGACTCTCCTGATGGATGAGCTCACCTCTGAAAGAGGATCTCACCTCTGAAAGAACCACGAAGGTGTAAGCGTAGAAGGGTCTGGAGTAGACAAACACGGGCAGCGTGTGGTCCGTGCGGGCGATGGACGCGATCCTCATGGCCTCCTTGACGCGGTAGTGGACGAACTTGACGGTGTTGGCGGAGGAACGCAGCTCGTAGTCCAGGTAGACGGAGGGGTAGAGCGCCGTGCTCTCCCGCCACAGCCACATCAGGTGGTCGTTGCGCACGTGCTCCACGTCGGGACACTCCCCGGTGTAGCGCTGGGGGTGGCGCTTGTAGCCGTAGTTGTAGCAGTCGGGGAACAGGTAGAAGCCCCAGAGGCCGGCCGGCCGGCGGCCCTCGGCCAGGGCCAGGGTGGAGTTCATGAAGGCCAGCCCCGACCGCTCGAAGCTCTCTTTGGCTTCCTTCTCCACCTTGCCGTCGGGCCAGGTGGGGTGGAGCGAGCGGACGTGCTCCCTGGACCGGTTGCGGTAGATGTCCTTGGATCCCCAGTTGCGGACCCACTGGGGCCTCCAGTTCTCCCAGTCGATGACGCCCAGCCCCCGGAAGTCCTTGTGAGGGATGAGCTTGTCGATGTCGTCCCGGGCCTTGTTCAGGTGCTTGGGGAGGCTCTGGTTCTGGGGCAGGCCCCCGTGGACTGCCGCCCCACTGCTGGAGTAGTAGGGGTAGAGTCCCAGGTGGCTGTGGTAGAAGATGGTGACATTGGGCCCGCTCAGCGTCTCGTTGAGGTTGGCCACGATGTCAAACACGCTCAGGTCCAGGTCAACCTCGAAGCGCAGCCGGCAAGACTCAGTGGGGGCGTTCCAGACCACCAGGAAGGGCCGGTGGGGGATGAGGGGAGCCTGGGCCGGCTTCATCTGCTCCCCCAGGACCCCCTGACCCCCAGGACCCCACAAGACCAGGAAGTGGAGGAGGAGGTGGAGCTCAAGCTGGAGCATGGTCCCCAAGTGCTCCTGGACCAGCCACATGAGGATGGGGAGAGAGGAGGCATGAGGAGAAGAAAGGAGAAGGAGAAGAGATGGTTAGATGAGAGGAGAGAGGTAGGATGAGTAGACAGATGAGGAGAAGAGATGATACATGGAGGAGAGAGGGATGAGGAGGAGGAGAAGAAGAGAGGAAACAGGAAGGAGAGAAGGAGGAGGAGGAGGAGAGGACACGGAGGCGAGAGGGATGAGGAGGAGGAGGAGAAGAGAGGAAACAGGAAGGAGAGAGGGATGAGGAGGAGGAGGAGGAGGAGAGGACACATGATCAGCGGGTCGGTGATGCTGAGGGAAACCACACGATGAGCTCCAGTGAGCAGAGACAAACCTCAGCTGGTGAACAAAGAGATGGATAATGAGGTTTGCCCGCTCTGCATTCCACCACACAACAAGCCTCTGTCCTCAGAGGCACTACCATGAGATTACACATCGGACCCATACACAACATTAAAACAAGTGGTACTGGCACAGCTTTCATCAGAACGGACCTGTGTGGGGTCAAGTGTTATGGATCATAACCGGGCTTCTTGCCGGGCAGCCCGGCAAGAAGCACATACTGTAAACGCTGAGATTCTAGATCTATATATTGTCGTTGGAGGATTTCTGCAGGCAAACCCTCCCCTCTGACGGAGAACCACAGTGACGGGAGCCCTGAGGCAGTAGGGAGGTGGAGTTAGAGTCCTGATGGGGTTAGTTAAGCTTCATAGCCACCTACCTTCACGTCCTCCCAGCGCCGTCTTGCACAAACAGATCTAATCCGCTGTTTACTTCAAATAATTTGAACGCTGTTGTTCTCCGAATACATCTTCATCCAGCCGTCAACAGGAACTGGACTGGTGTAGACGGGGCAGGCCTGACTGGGAGCCACTGGTGTTAGTGAGAGTACTGGTGTTACTGGTCAGAGATGGCTCCTCCTTGCTGGCCTCATTACCCCCTCAACGCTGGTGCTCATGTCCTCACCCCTTCACACAGACCCAAACACTCATGGTCAGACTGTTCCTGAGTGAGGTCATATCAGAATGTCATCAAGAGCAGGTGAGTTGAAGTGCATGTCATCAAAGAGCAGGTCGGGGTTTGGACGTCTTGCAGGTAGACTGGGGACATTGGGGACCCCCCTGACTCAGCATTCTGCCTCCTCCACCCTTCATATCCACCTCCAATCACTTTATATATATACGAAACAAGAAATATAGACAATTTTTTTTTTACATTATGTCAAACAAAAATAGACAAATAATCGACAATAATAAAGAACAGTATGATAATAAATATCAGAATTACAAATATAACAAAATTAAAAAAGATATGAAAGCTACAAAAAGAAATGAAAACATTAAAAATGTATATGCATTACAAATGGACCACATGTTTTTTTGCAGACCTTTTGAAGTTGTATTTGCTATGTTTTTTGGCAGTTGATTCCATAATGAAATTGATCTATAAATGATGGTATTTTTAAGTAGATTGGACCTTGGTCTGGGTAAAGCTAGATGTCTGTTATTTGCTCCTATAGTGCTATGACCGTGTCTGTCAGACACACTGACTAAACCTTCAGCAAAGAAGGCAGGTCTTTTACAGTTTATGACTGACCTTAGGAACAACAAGAGATTAAGAGAGACCTTTTGTTTTATTGTGAGCCATGTGTCACGACTTGACTCAGAGACAGGGACTCAGACGCAAAACTCAAAAGACGGCAGTTTGTTTAAACCAAAAACGCTTTAGTAGAAAATGGTGACAATAAAATGCTCTCATGGAGAATACAAAACTATAACAAAAGATGCTCGCTAAGGGGGATACAAAACACAATTAAATGCAGTAGTATCTGCAAGTGTCTGGGCACAAAAAACTGGAACTGGAACTGACATTAGACAAAGGAAAACAAAGGCTATTTATACATGAGGGAGGGGAACACAGGTGAGACGAATCAGGGACCGGGGAGGCAATCACAGTGGAGGAAGTCAAGTGCCTGAAACGAGAGGGAAAAGGGAACTACAAAATAAAACAAACACAATCTTTGCGTTACAGGGCACCATGACAGGCTAATGCATTACTTCAGTGTTAGTGTGAATGGAGCAGCTCAGTGCCAAACGGGCTGCTGTGTTCTGAGCTACCTGAAGTTTATGCAAGTCTTTTTTGGTTGCTGATGACCAGATATTTGTACAATACTCAAGGTTTGACAAGACCAAAGCATGTACAACATATTTGAGATAATGGTGTCAATGTGAACTGACCTGGACAGTGAATCAACAATGGTAAGACCCAAGAGTTTTATTGTGTTAACTTGTTGAATGGGTGTACAACCTATAACTAAATTTAACTGAGGTTTTTTTGCCAGCCTATATCTTGAGCAAAACACAATAAATTTAGTCTTTTCAGTGTTGAGAGCCAGTTTTATTCTCATTGACCCAGTTAAATACATAATTTAATGAATCATTTAAGTTAGCTGTTAGCTCATTACACAGAATATCAGCACAGTAAACAGTGGTGTCCTCAGCATACATTCCAATATTGACATTCTTTGTACATAGCGGCAAATCATTACTAAATATCAAGAACAGTAATGGACCAAGGCAATTACACAGTGTGGTGTAGCTGTGTGGCACACCACAGTGTATGACCTTTGAGTTAGTAAAACTGCCTTTGAAAAAAAACTTTGTTTTCATCCTGTAAGATAGTCCTCTGGCCAGGCTATTGCTGTAGATGTAAAGCCATAACTCTTAGCTTTTCCAATTAGCAGCTCATGGTCAATTACTGCTGCACGAAAATCAAGCATAACTGCCCCACCTAATTCTCGACTAAATGTTAGTCATCCAGTCATCAGTCATTTCTGCAAGTGCAGTGCAAGTGGAATATCCTTCTCTATATGCATGCTGTGAGTTAGATGTTAATTTATTACTGGTGATATAATCCTTTATTTGATAAAAAAACAATTTCTTTAATTAATTTGCTCAATACTGGTAAAATACTTATAGGCCAACTATTGGGACCATTAGAAGCACGATTCTTATATTTTATGAGTGGAATGATTTTAGCTTCTTTCCAATCAGATGGATGAACACTTTGGATTAGAGTAGACAGTTGTTAAATTTATGGGCTGTAGGAAACGATACATGCTGGCAGCTATTTCAACAATTGACCATCAAGATTATCAGTGCATAAGGTTTAGTTATAAATGCTCCATCAGAATGAATAAACGAAATTGACGTTTTCGATTTTCTTCCCATTATATCATTCATTGTGGTCCACAGTTTTTTCCTGTCATTTTTAACGTAGGTAATCTTTTGTTTCTGATAGTCCTTCTTTTTAATTTGATTTAATTTTTTCACATGATTCCTTATACAGTATTCTTGTCTGGCTAACGGGCAACACAATTTATTAGCCATTTTCTTGGCATTGGCTCTTAGGGTCATCAAATCTTTCAGTTCATTGTCAATCCATAGGGCTTTTTTCTTTAGCAGTACATTTTCTTAAAGGAGCACGTCCATTCACAATTTTCATGAAATAATTCATAAACAATGTGCCGCTGCAGGATCATTCTCATCACAAACACTGGACCTTTTCCATGTCCTTCAGAAATATTTCTTAATTGAAATTCTTGTATGGTCTCTAATGCCTCCTCCCACATCCTTCTCCAACCCCTACCCCCTCCGTCAACTTCCTCCTCCCTCCTAATCATCCTCCACCCTCTGTCCTCCTACTCACTCCATCACCCACCTCCATCCTCTTCTTCCACCCTCCTCCTCCTTCAACCTCCTCCACCCTCCCCCTCCTCCACCCTCCTCCTCCTGCACCCTCCTCCTCCACCCTCCTCCTCCTCCCTCCTCCTCCACCACCCTCCTCCTCCTCCACCCTCCTCCTCCCTCCTCCTCCTCCACCCTCCTCCTCCACCCTCCTCCTCCTCCTCCCTCCTCCTCCTCCACCCTCCTCCTCCTCCTCCTCCTCCTCCTCCACCCTCCTCCTCCACCCTCCTCCTCCACCCTCCTCCACCACCCTCCTCCTCCACCCTCCTCCTGCCCCATCTTTGATCTGCCATTGACTGCCAATCAGAGAGGAGACATGGATGAGCAGCTGGGAGAAGGACACGGTCACGTGACCATCAAGTAGACCACTGGGGCTTCAGACCTGACTGTGTGGTGCCATCTAGTGGTGAGCGTTTCAACATGCCCCTTATTCACTCATGCTCAGTCCTAAACTAAAAGGCCCAAATATGTCATTGTGTTCAGAAGGGACAGAACCCCGTTTGAGGAGCAGTCCGGTGTGTCTGGGAACACAAAGGCTTTCTGCAGGAGATTAGATTACAGCCAAACACTCCGGACCAGATTTTCTGGTTGGACAATTGAGCATAAAGCTCTCACACTCCAGCGGTGATATCCACAGAGAGCCGTTCAGCCAGAAGACATCGGCAGCGTAGGACCCACCAAGGCTTAGGTTCAAACCGCGATCAGCACAGTAGAACTCAGAAGGAAGGGAGCGACGTTTCAACAAGTGGTTTGATATGTCGTTGGAGCGGTGAGAGGAGGGGACATAATGGAGTATTGTGTGGACATTACGTAGGGCCGCTGTATGAATGCCTCACAGTCCACTCATCACTCACATGACCACAGAGAAACACACATTTACAGTGATCCTCTGGTCATTTACATTTTCGTTTTTCCATGCCAATAAAGCTCTTTTAAATTGAACAGATAGAGTGATAGATAGGTGTGTGTTTCTGTGTTTCTGTGTGTGTGTGTGTGTGTGTGTGTGTGTGTGTGTGTGTGTGTGTGTGTGTGTGTGTGTGTGTGTGCGCGTGTGCGCGTGTGCGCGTGTGCGCGTGTGTGTGTGTGCGTGTGTGGGGGGGAGATGTGTGTTTGTGTTTGTAACTAAAGTACATGTGACCTGCTGGCTAACTCTGGATTAGCGTCTTGCTAATTCGCTTCAGGGTTTAGCCGGAGGCCCACTCCCATCTGTCCTCCCACCTTCAGGGATAAACACTGTACAGAATACCATGTGTCTTCAATAACCGTTATAACATGCCCTCATGTCTTTAATAACTAAATCAATACCCTCATTTCTCCAGTAACATGTTGTATCTTTAATAACAGTAATAACATGACCCCATGACTGAAATAACAGTAATAACATGCCCTAGTGCCTTAAATAACAGTAATAACAATACTCTACATGTCTTTAATAACTGTAATAACATGCCCTCATGTCTTTAATAATACTAATAACATCCCCTATGACTTTAATAATAGTAATAACATGCCCTCATGTCTCCTATACAGTAATAAGAATCTCATCATGTCTTTAATAACAGTAATAACATGCCCTCATGTCTTTTATAACAGTAATAACATGCCCTCATGTCACCTATAAGAGTAATAACAATACTCTACATGGCTATAACCGCTATAAGGACTAAAGAAACATAAACTACTAACTAACACCTCTGGAAAATCATAATCACATTGCTGAATTAAAACACAAATATCCGCCCGGTTAAATGACAAAGAGGTAAGATGTATACAAAATATATAATTAATTATAAGCAGCATAAAAGGTAAACTGGAATAATGAAATACAAAATAAAATTCCCATGAGATGCATGGCGCAGTTGTGAGGAATGTGCACCAATAAAGTAGATCACGGTTAACGGTGTATCTTTTGCCGGTACAGTAGAATCTATTTTAACACGTCAATCACCCCTGGCCCCGCCCCCCGTGACGCTATGGCCCGCCCTCCCAGGCTGCTGCATTCCTCCTGCAGCGTCTTGGTGCAGAAGGGGTCACATGTTCCCCGACCGGAGGATGTTGAGGTGGTACCCGACTAGAGGAGCGGATGCGCTGAGCGGGTTGAGGTGTCTCATCAGCTGACCGAGCGGCGGTCAACGTCCATGTGCGGATAACTACTCTTCAGGACGAGGTCGGATCCCCCTGCGTTTCTCCTCTTTCCGGAGTGGTCTCTCCCGTGTTGCTGCCATGTTGGCTTCAGCCTAGTGCTGCAGCCGGACTTCAGGGAGCAAAGTTTCCCTTCACCTTGTACACAAACCCCGGGTGGTCCCCGGGACGTCGCCCGAACCGCGGGACCAGTGAAGCTACCGGCCAACGCGAGGCGGAGAGGGAGAGAGATAGAGAGAGAGAAGAGGGAGAGAGAGAGAGAGACAGAGACATAGACATAGACACGCGAATGCGATGATCGCTCTGCAGGCCAACAGAACCTGCGTGTGCATGGGTTTGATCTAAGGTTGCAGATATCCATGCATCATCGGTGTTGATCACCAGCTCAGTGAGATGTCCGTGCAGCAGCCGGGCCGGCGGGCGGCCCACACCGGCTCCATCCTGCTCACGCCGCAGGAGAACGACTGCCTCTTCGGGTACCTGGGCAAGAAGTGCCTGGTAAGTTTCTGCACGCTTAATGTTGCAGGCGTTGCGCATCGTAGCACGAGCCAGTGCGTGAGGTTCAGACGGGGTCAGGCAGGGTCGGCTCAGGCTGAACCCCGAGGTGGAGGGTGACTGCAGCCAAGGCCGGGGCTAGACAATTGGGGCCGGGGCTAGAATCTGGGGGCCGGGGCTAGACTCTGGGGGCCATAGTGGAACAGATGATCGAGGTAGATGTACAGGGGAGGTCTCCCTCTTTCAGCGGGGCAGACCTGGGAGGCCGTTGGCCTGGCCTCGTCATTGAGTCAAATGTCAGTTTAGACTATTAACATCACTGTGGTTGTACTGGGCAGCGGCCGGTATACCCAGTAGCAGAATGGATATGGCCTACCAGGTAATGCAGGGGGCGAAAAAAAAAATGTCCCCTGCGAAAAAAAAAAGTTCGAACTTGCGAAAAATTCAGCTTTTCGATGACGTTCACGTCGCGCAATTACGTCACTTCATAACGTTCCCATGGCTGCTCTTGTATGATGTAAAAGCAACATTTTTTAACTTTATGCTAAGATATATGTGATTTCTTTGCAACGAAAATGCGGGGATTATGAAATCATGCAAGCCCCGCGAAAACCTGCAATTTATGCGGTGAAAGTGTGGCATATTTGAAAAAATGCGGCCCCTCATGAATATGCAGACTTTGGCTGATTATGCATTGAATTATGCAATCGTATAATCACGTTTTTCTGGAGGGACTGGTATATAATGTGTGTGTTTGTGACTGTGTGTGTAATGGTGTGGCCTGGCGTTAATGAGTCAAATATCGGTTTAGACTATTAGCCTCACTGGTTGTAATGGGCAGCGGCCGGTATACCCAGTAGCAGACTGTGACCAGGTGACCAGGTGTTGTGTGTTGTGTGCCCCAGGCCCTGTGCTCCGCCGTGGTCCAGGTCTACGCCGCCGACCGGAGCTTCTCCTGGGCCAAGCGGTGCTGCGGGGTGGCCTGTCTGGTGAAGGACAACACCCAGAGGTCCTACTACATCAGGGTGCTGGACATCAAGGTGGGTGGGCTCCCTCCTCATGGTCAACCGGACAGCACCCCATCACCCATTTAAAATGTTTTGCCTGTATGATCATCCCTGGAAGGAGGGATCCCCACTCTGAAGGAGGGATCCCCAACTCTGAAGGAGGGATCCCCCACTCTGAAGGAGGGATCCCCCACTCTGACGGTGGGATCCCCACTCTGAAGGAGGATCTCCCCCTCTGAAGGAGGGATCCCCAACTCTGAGGGAGGATTCCCCACTCTGAAGGATGATCCCCCACTCTGGTCAGAAGCTCTACTTTAACCACTGTAGGACTGCTGTAGGACTGCTGCTATGTTAGCCGGCGGTCTGAGCAAGGTTAGCTGACCGTGGTCTGACCAAGGGTGTCTGAGACGCAGTCTGACCCAGGGTGCTGGGTGCCAGGTTAGCAGGGGTCTGACCCAGAGGTCCTGCTGTAACAGCACCAGTGTTCTGACCCAGGGTGTCGCCCCCTGCAGGACGGGAGCAGCCTGTTTGAACAGGAGCTGTACAGCAGCTTCTCCTTCAGCAGCCCGAGGTCCTACTTCCTCAGCTTCCCCGGAGACGTAAGGGCACGTGTTGGTCTGATTAATGTGTGTGTTTATATAATGTGTGTGTGTGTGTGTGTGTGTGTGTTTGTGTGTGTGTGTGTGTGTGTGTGTGTGTGTGTGTGTGTGTGTTTGGGTGTATATATAATGCGTATATGGTGTAAGTGTATATAATGTGTGTGTGTATTTAATGTGTTTGTGTGTGTGTGTGTGTGTGTATGTATATATAATTTGTGTGTGTGTTTGTGTAAAGTATTTAATGTGTGTGTACATAATATGTGTGTGTGTGTATTTAATGCATGTGTGTGTGTGTGTGTGTGTCAGAGCTCCCAGGTGGGGGTGAACTTCGCCAGTGAGGAGGAGGCTCGGCGGTTCCGCTCCGCCCTCAACGACCTGCTCGGCCGGCGGCAGCGCAGGGCAGGTGGGTGACCCCTGACCCCTGCCCTTGATCCCCAACCCCTGACTGTGACCCCTGACCCTGGCCCCTGTTTCTGATCGTGACCCCGACCCCTGACCCTGACCGTGACCCCCAACCCTGACCCCTGACCCCTGGTCCCTGACCCTGACCGTGACCCCCAACCCTGACTGTGACCCCTGACCCTGACTCTGACCCCTGGCCCCTGAACGTGACCCCCAACACCCCGACCCTGACCGCTGGTCTCCCAGCGTTACCGGTTTAGCTCAGCTTGTCGAGCAAGGCACTAACAGGGGCTGGGTTGGGGGTTCTATTCCCATCGGTAGAGCAAGGCACTAATGGCCTGTGTTGTGGATTAACAGGATTACACAGTAAATCTCCGCTGTGTTGACAGAGATTAGCCGCTTCTCCAGGACCGCTCATATGGCTGCCCGTGTTCATCGTTGTCACGGCAACCATGTGTTTGTCGTCGTTACCACGTGGTTGCCGCGGTAACCACAAACTCTTCCATGGTCTGGGTTGGCCCAGTGGCCGGTCAAGAGTTTACAGGCCTGAGGAGGTCTGTGGGTCCTCCCTCAGAGACCTCTGGGGTCTGCCTCCACCCCCAGCGTGTGTTTCTCCACCCTCCTGTCCTCAGGTCCGTCGCTCCCCTTGGCCACGGTGGACATGAAGAACCCAGATATCAACAGCATGCGGTTCCATAACTCCCAGCACCACCACCACCACCACCACCACCACCACCAGCACCAGCAGCAGCACCCCGCGCCCCAGCAGCAGCTCTACCAGCTGAACAACAGGCTGGTCCACCGCAAGGACAAGAAGACCAAGAGCAAGAAGAAGAGGCTCACCAAGGCGGACATCGGCACGCCCAGCAACTTCCAGTCAGTGCTGGTGAACCTGTTATAGTGAACCTGTTATAGTGATAGTGAACCTCTGTAGGGTAGTGGGGTGAACCAGTTATAGTTACAGTGAACCTGTTATAGTGATATTGAACCTGTTTTAGTCATGGTGAACCTGTTTTAGTGTTAGTGAACCTCTGTAGCGTAGTGTAGTGCAGTATAGTGAACCAATTATAGTGATATGAAAGCAGTTATAGTGATAGTGAACCTGTTATAGTGAATCTGTTTTAGTGGTAGTGAATCTGTTTTAGTGATAGTGATCCTGTTATAGTTATAGTGAATCTGTTTAGTGATAGTGATCCTGTTATAGTGAATCTGTTTAGTGATAGTGATCCTGTTATAGTTATAGTGAATCTGTTTAGTGATAATTTCTTCCGTTATAGTGAATCTGTTTAGTAGTGTTCCCTGTTATAGTGAATCTGTTTAGTGATAGTGATCCTGTTATAGTTATAGTGAATCTGTTTAGTGATAGTGATCATGTTATAGTTATAGTGAACCTGATTTAGTGATAGTGAACTTATAATAGTGACATTCAACGTGTTCTAGTCTAAAGGATGTTTGTGTTTTTTATTTGCAGGCACATCGGCCATGTTGGCTGGGACCCCAACACTGGGTTTGATGTGAGTCAGGATGTGTGCGTCTGTGTGGTGGGATGTGTGAGACTGTAATAGTGTGTGCTTCTGTGTAATAGGATGTGTGTGTCTATGTATTAGTCTGTATGTCTGTGTTATGGGTTGTGTGTCTGTGTAATGTGGCCAGTAAGACTTGTGTCAGGGAAACTACACTTTACGACGCTCAAAGCACCGTGGAAGAACAATCAATTTAATAATAAAACATTGATGTTATAGATGAAAGTAGCTTGTTTTTGGTCATGGTTGGTAACCCGTAGTAACGGACTCAACCGTGTTCGTACGTTCCGATATGGCCCGCTGCTCCACCTGACCCCCCCCAGGCCCTTGGGGTCCGGGACCCGGGCCTCCACCCGTCCACCCGGTCCCCACAGTGGGTCCGGGCCCAGTGCCTTGGGGCTGCTCGGTAACTAATGGATACTCCTGCAGCTCAACAACCTGGACCCAGAGCTCAAGAACCTGTTCGACATGTGCGGCATCTCGGAGGCCCAGCTGAAGGACCGTGAGACGTCCAAGGTCATCTACGAGTTCATCGAAAAGAAGGGCGGCGTGGAGGCCGTGAAGAACGAGCTCAGGAGACAAGGTGAGCTCACCTGTAGGCTGTTAGTCGCTCACCTGTCAGCCGCTCACCTGTTAGCCGCTCACCTGTACACCTGTTAGCTGTTCACCTTTTAGCCGTTCACCTGTTGGCTGTTCACCTGTTAGCTGTTCACCTGTTAGCCTTTCAATTGTTAGCTGTTCACCTGTAGGCAGTTCACCTGTTAGCTGTTAGCCGTTCACCTGTTTGCTGTTCACCTGTTAGCCTTTCACCTGTTAGCTGTTCACCTGTTAGCTGTTCAGCTGTCAGCTATTCACCTGTTAGCCTTTCACCTGTTAGCTGTTCACCTGTTAGCTGTTCAGCTGTCAGCTATTCACCTGTTAGCCTTTCACCCGTTAGCTGTTCATCTGTAGGGAGTTCACCTGTTAGCTGTTAGCCGTTCACCTGTTTGCTGTTCACCTGTTAGCTGTTCAACCCTTCTCTCTCTCCTCCAGCCCCCCCACCCCCACCCACCCGTGGCGGACCCCCTCCCGTCCCACCTCCCCCCCCCTCCAGAGGAGGCCGGGGAGCCCCTCCTCCGCCCCCACCCTCCAGAGCCCCCTCTTCCGCTCCCCCTCGACCCCCTCCCGCCCGGCCCGGCACCCTGGGGGCCCCTCCCCCCCCCCCTCCCCCCCCGCCCACCAGAGGGGGCCAAGCCCATCACAATCACCAAGCTCCTCCTACTCCCCCGGCCCAGTCTCCTCCCCCTCCCACCGCTCCACCCCTCTCGAGCTCCGCCCCCGCCCCTCCCCCTCCCCCTCCTCCTCCCCCACCGGGACCCCCACCCCCCACAGAGCCCGACGGAGGAGGAGGAGGGGGGGGGAAGTCAGCCCTGCTGGAGCAGATCCGTGGGGGTGCCCAGCTGAGGAAGGTGGAGCAGAACCCGACCCAGACCCAGACCCAGAGCCCCGCCCCCCCGGGGGGCCGCGACGCCCTGCTGGACCAGATCAGACAGGGCATCCAGCTGAAGACTGTGAGTCCCCGTAGAACCACATCACGTAGAACCACAACACGTAGAACCAACGCATGCAGAACCGCATCACGTAGAACCACAACACGTAGAACCAGCGCATGTAGAACCACCATATGGAGAACAGCAACGCGTAAAACCACTGCATGTAGTACTACAACAACATGAACCAAAACAACATGTAGAACCGCCATACATGGAACCACTACGACACGTAGAACCATAACACACCGGACCACAGCCCTCCCCCACCCCTGACGTAGGTCCTGATTGTGTGGTGCAGGTGACGGAGCAGCAGGACTCGGGCCCCGCCCCATCGGCTGGGATCGTGGGGGCGCTGATGGAGGTGATGCAGAAGAGGAGCCGAGCCATCCACTCCTCAGGTGACCACAGGACCCCCACAGGATGACATCATAGGGCTGCATGATGACATCATAGGGCTGCATGATGACATCATAGGGCTGATGATGACATCATAGTGCTGCATGATGACATCGTAGGATTGAATGATGACATCGTAGGGCTGTTGATGACATCACAGGGCTGCATGATGACATCATCATAGAGCTGCATGATGACATCATAGGGCTGATGATGAAATTAAAGGGCTGAATGATGTAATCATAGGGCTCCTTGATGACATAGGGCTGAATGATGGCATTATACTGTATGACTGAATGATGACATCATAGGGCTAAATTATGACCTCATCAATGATGAAGTGACCCGGGGCTAAAGGCTGTGGTATTGTTTCCCAGACGACGACCCCGACGAGGAGGAGGATGAAGACTTTGAGGATGATGATGAGTGGGACGACTAGCCTACGAGACCTTCCTGTATTTATTGTTGCCTTTAAATCCTTTTGTAGCGTTCACTCCTCCTTCGTTTCATCTGGATACCTTCCTGAGCACCCCCTTCCTCCATTTCCTGTTTAACGATGACAGCATCCTGTGGTTGCAGGCCAGCTTGCTAATAGCAGCTAAGGAGCTACGCTAGCGGTGCGTCGGGAGGTTTTTTTATCATGTTTCAGCGTTCCGAAGGCGAAAGTATCTTCTGTGTTTTCATGACGGATCAGAAACAGTTTTCCGATCCTCATTTCTTTACCATCTCTGTGGTTTTCTTACTCAGTCTTAGTTTAGCACACCTACCTAAACATCTGGATGTACTAAAGTAGGGTTGACTGAAACACTTAAAGGATTAATGTGGCTGTTGACTTTAGTTGTTTTTTGTTGTGTGTGTGTGCGTGAGTGTGAATATAAAAGTTAAGGTTTGAATAAAAATACCATTTAAATCACTATTAGGGGAGAAACTGCAGACTACTGTCTGTAGTCCTTCTGAGCGTACTTAGCATCACATTGCTACGTCGCATTACGCTGTTACCACGGTAACTACTAAAACTTGTTTCGCTGTAGAACGCTAGTGTTAGCATCCGACTATCTTACAGACACCTAATATCAAACTCTAACAAGCTTGTGTGACGCAACATATCCGTGAATGCCTGAGAAGACATAAAACAAGCCGTTAATTGACCAACGTTTTGGCAAAAAGCTTATTTTATTTGAGTGCTTTCAGACATGGCTGCCCATGACTTCCTGTTATAACAGGAAGTGGGCTCTGACACGCAGCTGCACCCCAGAGACTAAACGCTGCATCCACAGATGAGAGTAAAAGATTGAAATAAATGTTGACTTTACAGACCTGGCTCCTGTGTGCTGATGATTGACATGCGACATGTGTGTGTTTCATTTAATCATGCTATATATTGATCTAATTAGTGCCACTACTTGTCTCTGAATGAGATAACTCCAGTAAAGCTGATACGACCACAAGATGACTGTCAAGAGGAGCATAAAGAGACGCATGAGGTAAGTTAAAGCTTGTGGACTTTGACGAGAATGAGGTTATATTATTGATAACCCCAGTTATCTAGTGTAGTTTAGCCAGTAGCATCGTGGTTCCAGTAGGGGGCGATGTGCGTTTAGTTTGCAATCGTTTCCCCTGAAGATCAATTATACATGGTTAAAATACATTATCAGACAGTGTATATTACACCACTACATCATCATACAGTATATATTACACCAATACATCATACAGTATACATTACACCAATCCAGTCTGTTTACTAGAACAAGCACCCTATAACACACACCCATCTCACGCACACACACGCACACACCAGTAAAGCTATTCATAGTTGTCAGCTGTCAGGTGTGAGTTTGGTTCTGCAGCCTACCCAACCCCCAGTAACCCCACACAGTTACCCCATCCTCCATACATGCACCTCTAACCCAACCTAAACGCCCCCATCTCTAACCTAGTATCTAAATTTAACAATCTCAAACCTGGAATCTAAACTTAATCTCTAAACTAGTATCTAAACTTAATCTCTAACCTAGTATCTAAATTTAACCATCTCTAACCTAGTATCTAAATTAAATCATCACAAACCTAGTATCTAAACTGAATCTCTAATCTAGAACCTAAACTTAATCATTAACCTATTATCTAAGCATAACATTTACTAACCTAGTAAAAACTAAACTGTCTGTGGGTCGAACTCCCGGTACAGCAGGTAGTCGCGCAGTCTTGGAGGGAAAAGGTCAGAGTTCATGACGTCGGGGTTGTTGAGTCTCTTGAGGGTCAGGCAGCGGCGGATCTCCAGACGACAGATGTGTCCGAGAGACCGAGGAGACCCTGAGGAGATAAACACCGTCAGTACTAGTCGTAGTAGCCCCTACTATCTCATCTTCTGGTAGTATTTCTAGCAGTATTCCTGATAGTATTTATAGTAGTATAGTAGTTGTAGTACGTACTGAGGATGCTGCAGATGTCACCCCAGTAGTAGTAGTATTATCTAGTAGTAGTATAGTAGTAGTAGTATGTACTGAGGATGCTGCAGATGTCACCCCAGTAGTAGTAGTATTATCTAGTAGTAGTGGTAGTATAGTAGTAGTAGTATGTACTGAGGACGCTGCAGATGTCGGCCCAGGCCCCCTGCCCCTGCAGCAGGCTCCTCAGCGGGGGGCAGAGGGAGACCTGGCCCACGTAGTCCAGCAGAGTCCGGACCACCAGGCCCGAGAGGTGCACCAGGCAGCACAGACCCATGAACTCACAGAACTGTGGGGAGAACATCAGAAAGTTAGAGGAACCACCAGGTGTTGACCCTGCTGGTGATCCAGCAGCCGAGCTGGGGGCCCTAACAAACACTAGAACCTCCTACCAAAAATTAGAACCTCCTACCAAACATTGGAACCTCCAGACAAACATTGGAACCTCCTTACAAACATAATAACCTCCTAACAAACATAAGAACCTCCTAGCAAACATAAGAACCTCCTAACAAACATTCAAACCTCCTAACAAACAGAACCGCCTAACAAGCATTAAGGACCTCCTAAAAAACATAAGCTCATGACAAACATTAGAACCTCCTAACAAACAGACCCTCCTAACAATCATAAAGGATCTCCAAACAAACATAAGCTCATGACAAACATTAGAACCTCCTAACAAACATTAGAACCTCCCACCAAACATCGGAACCTCCTAACTAACATTAGAACCTCTTAACAAACAGAACCTCCTTACAAACATTAGAACCTCCTAACAAACATTAAGGTCCTCCTAACAAACAGAACCTCCTAACAATCATTAAGGACCTCCTATCAAACAGAACCTCCTAACAAAGCCCTCCAGACCACCGGTGAGGGACCTGCTGCCGCTGGAGCTCAGGCCTTCAGAGGTTTAGAGGTTCAGAGATTCAGAGACCTTCAGAGGTTCAGAGGCTTCTGAAGGCCTCAACCCCCTGATGCTGCCTCAGAGTCCCATGAAGGCTCCCCTGTGATGGCTCAGTAACAGGGCTACAACTCACCGGTATGGCTTTGTCTCCATGGTCCCCGGCGGGCCAGGGGTCCTCGTGGTCCCAGCGGGAGCAGGTCCGGGCGCTGGCGCCGCCCTCACAGCCTCCGCAGCCGCACCTCAATCTCTGGGACTGGCCGGGGGCGTGGCCTCCCTGGTCGTCGTTGTCGCCGTGGTGACAGAGGAAGCAGCTCCGCGCATCGTAGCCGTGGTTGAGCAGCAGGCGCATCATGGCGGCGTCCTTGAGGGCGTACTGCAGCGCGGTGGGGAACACCGTGTCGCTCACCGCACGGAAGTAGCAGTTGGCGTCGGCGCGGGCCAGCAGCAGCAGCCGGGCGAGGTCGTGGCGCCCGGACCGCACCGCCACCAGGAGGCACTGCAGGGGGTCCAGGTCCGGCCGCGCCCCCGCCTCCAGCAGCGCACGAGTGCAGCCGGCATCGCCGTTTGAGACGGCGTAGTAGAGCGCACTGCGTCGCAAGTCCCGGTGGTTCCCCGAGTGGCGGGCACTCATGCGATAGTTGACGTCGGCGCCACTGGCGAGTAGCAGCCGCAGGCAGCGGGCGTGGCCACCGGCCGCCGCCGAGTGCAGCGGGCTCTGACCAGCCGCCTTGATGCTCCGGGGGCAGGTCAGCGGGAGCAGCATCTCCAGCACCCTGTGGGGCCGGGGTTAGGAACGGACTCACCCACTGGGAGAGGACTCACTCACTGGGAGAGGACTCACCCACTGGGAGAGGACTCACTGGTAGAGGACCCACTCACTGATAGTGCCTCTACTGTCTAGCCTCTACTGTCATGACCCTACTGTCTAGGATCTACTGTCTAGCCCCTACTGTCTAGCCTCTACTGTCTAGCCTCTACTGTCTAGCCCCTCCTCACCGGTAGTGCCCTGCGTAGGCGGCCTTGTGGACGGGCAGGTGTCCGGTGCCGCTGGGGAGGTCAGGGTTGGCTCCGTTGTCCAGGAGCAGCCGGACGAGGGAGGGGTCCCCGGCGCCCGCGGCCGCCATCAGCACGCTCTCGCCGCTGAGCGCCTGGGAGTTCACCCTGCTGCCTGTCAGGGGTCAGGGTTCAGCCGCCATATAGGAGGAGTCTTAATAATAACGTAATCACTAGATCACTAGAGAGACGCAGCAGTTTGTTGCTCACTGGTCGCTGGTCGCTGGTCACTGGTCCTTGGTCACTGGTCGCTGGTTGGTGGTCCTTGGTCACTGGTCGCTGGTTGCTGGTCACTGGTCCTTGGTCACTGGTCGCTGGTTGCTGGTTGCTGGTCACTGGTCACTGGTTGCTGGTCACTGGTCGCTGGTTGCTGGTCACTGGTCGCTGGTTGCTGGTCACTGGTCCTTGGTCACTGGTCGCTGGTTGCTGGTCACTGGTCACTGGTTGCTGGTCACTGGTCCTTGGTCACTGGTCGCTGGTTGCTGGTCACTGGTCACTGGTTGCTGGTCACTGGTCCTTGGTCACTGGTCGCTGGTTGCTGGTCACTGGTCCTTGGTCACTGGTCGCTGTTTGCTGGTCAATGGTCCTTGGTCACTGGTCGCTGGTTGCTGGTCACTGGTCGCTGGTCACTGATCGCTGGTTGCTGGTCACTGGTCCCTGGTCACTCAGCATTGGTCACTGTTCATTGGTCGCTGGTCGCTTGAGGTGGTGAAGCAGGTTTGAGTGGAGCAGAGTTAAGTCGGGTGGGGTTAAGTGGGGCGGGGTTAAGTGGACCAGGGTCTGGTTCTAGTGGTTCTCGTGGTTCTGGGGGATCATCTAGTTCCGCTGGTGTCTCACCACAGTTGAGGAGGATCTCGGCGATGTGGGCTTGGCCGTGCTCGGCGGCCACGGCTAGGGCGGTCCGCCCCCCGGTGGTCGTCAGGGCGACCGGCGCCCCGGACCGCAGCAGCAGAAGCAGCACCTCGGCGCCCCCCTGCCGCGCCGCCTCGTGGAGCGCCGTCCAACCCCGGGGGCCCGGCTGCCCCACCCAGGACCCCCTGGAGAGCAGCACCTGGGTCACCTTATAGGAGCCCCCCCGCACCGCTGCAGGGGACATTACAGAAAGAGGTCCTTAAGGAGCAGGTAGGGGTTAGACAGTACAGAGACAGGTCACTAAGGAGCAGGTAGGGGTTGGACAGGACAGAGACAGGTCATTAAGGAGCAGGCAGGGGTTAGACAGTACAGAGACAGGTCATTAAGAAGCAGGTAGGGGTAAGACAGTGCAGAGACAGGTCATTACGGAGCAGGTAGGGGATAGACTGTGGTACCTAACAGCAGAGGGCTCTCACTCCTGCTGTTGGTGTTGAGTGGTGAGGCTCCACGGTCCAGCAGAACCCGGACGTTCTCCACCAGACCGGCCGCCACGGCCCGGGTCAGTGCCGTCTCCAGACCACCACCAGGGGGGTCTAGAGGGTCCCACGTGGAACCACAGTGTAGAACCACGACATAGAACCACAACACACTAGCATCACAACCCAGAACAACATCACAGCATAGCACCACAGCATACATAGCAACACAATCCAACATTGATCAACAACAGAGAACCACAACACAACATATATCCTGATACAGCATATAAACCACAGCATAGAACAACAACACAACATAGAACCACAAGATAGAACCGCAACACAAGATAGATCCACAAACAACCACAAGGTCAGCATGTGGACGTTCGCCATGTCACCGGCCCCAGGTCTCCTTGCCAGGCTGTGAGGTCAACAACACATCATCACCTGACCCTAGTGTGTGTGTGTGTGTGTGTGTGTGTGTGTGTGTGTGTGTGTGTGTGTGTGTGTGTGTGTGTGTGTGTGTCTGTGTGTGTGTGAATGTGTGTGCGTTTGCGTGTGTGTGTGTGTGTGTGTGTGTGTGTGTGTGTGTGTACCTTGCACTCCAGCAGCCTGTAGTGTGTGGTGGGCGCCACCGGTCTGCAGACTGAAGCACAGCTGTGTCATGTGACCACAGATGACATCACAACCAGGGTAGAGATGACATCACAACCAGGGGAGAGATGAAATCACAACCAGGGGAGAGCTGACATCACAACCAGAGGTGGGATGTCATCGAAACCAGGGGAGAGATGACATCACAACCAGGGGAGAGATGACATCACAACCAGGGGAGAGATGACATCACAACCAGGGGAGGAGAGGACTCAGACCTGGAGAGGCAGGACTCCTCGATGCTCCTCTGGATGTCCGTGTCCGACAGCACCTCCTCGTCTGACTCCTCGTACGTGTTCATCGTGTCTCGAGGTCTCCGACCAAATGTCCTGAGAGAGTCGAGACATCCAGAACTCTGTATCTACAGCCTCAGGATCATCAACATGTCTTCAGACTAAACTAAATCCGGCACTACGTCCTCCTCCTCCTCCTCCTCCTCCTCCTCCCCATTCTCCTCCTCCCCATTCTCCTCCTCTTCCCTCTCCTCCTCCTCCTCCTCCCTCTCCTCCTGCTCCTCCTCCTCCTCTCTCTCCTCCTCCTCCTCCTCCTCCCTCAGTTGGGAGCTCTCACCTCTGAGTAGCGTTAGCTCCTGCTCCTCCTCTCCCTCCTCCTCCCCCTCCTCCTCCTGCTCCTCTTCCCCCTCCTCTTCCTCCCTCTCCTCCTCCTCTTCCTCCCTCTCCTCCTCCTCCTCCTGCTTTTCCTCCTTCTCCTCCTCACTCAGACGGGAGCTCTCACCTCTGAGTAGCGTCAGCTCCTGCTCCTGTGCGCTGCGGTGCTGTGGGCTGCTTTATACCCGGCCCCCCTCTGCCTCTGGAATGCCCCCCGCCCCCCCGGCTCAGAGGATAAGTTTCTATTGTGTTGGAGTGCGCCCCAACTCAGAGGATAAGTTTCTATTGTGTTGGAGTGCGCCCCAACGCTGGACTGACGGACCCCCACACCTGGCCAGGCCTGAAATACCCGGGCTTACAGGGGCAGTTGTGATCGGTAAGCCAGACACGACCACTCACTGGGTCATGGAGGTCTGAGGAGGCTCTGGTGGTCCTGAGGGCAGGAGGTCTGAGGAGGATCTGGTGGTCCTAGGACCAGGAGGTCTGAGGAGGATCTGGTGGTCCTGGGACCAGGTGGTCTGAGGAGGGTATTGGGGTCCTGGGACCAGGTGGTCTGAGGAGGGTCTGGTGGTCCTGGGACCAGGTGGTCTGAGGAGGATCTTGGGGTCCTGGGACCAGGTGGTCTGAGGAGGGTCTGGTGGTCCAGGAGGCAGGAGACCTCAGACTGAGTATAGATACAGGTGGTGTTTCAGCGGTCCAGGAGGGCCACCACAGACCGGCCAGCCTCTTCCGTCCCGTGAAGCCTCCCCGAGCTCTGAGGTCACCTTTAGTCTCTCTCTGAAGACCTGTCTGGTCTCACTCCTGGTGAAAGCCACTCTTCAAACCAAGTGTGGACGGACCAATCAGATCTCAGGGGAGGAGTTCTGTTCTAAACAGGTCCCCATAATTCTGTCTCTGTTTCAGGGTGCTGCGGGGCTCGTGACCGGGCGCTGGTGGTCCCTGTGGGCGACCTGATGATCACCAGCACCCCGTCAGCGTGGAGGAGGGGTCCCCACCCTGAGGTCCTTCTCAAACCCCATGGTTTGAGAAGGACCGGTTCATCTTGCCCTCTTGGGGGCCAGGGTCCGGCGGTGTCATAAACATATGACCTGTGAGCCTTTGAGACCAGGCCTGAGATCAAAGGATTAGAAACACACCTCACTTGACCAGACCGGCTAGCAACTAATTGATTTTCAACTAAATTTGAAATCAATTGCTGCCGATCAAATCAATGAGGTGCCCCTCTAGCTCGGTCTCTCTGGAATCATCAGGTCGGACGAAGAGGCTCAACGAGACTCAGAGGGGCTGAGGCGCTCGCATTCCTGGACCACCAGCTGTGACGGGTGTGGCTCAGCTAAGCCATTGATGTGGGTAGCTAAGCTAAGAATATATATATATATATGTGTGTGTGTATATATATATGTAATATATATATATACACTTATATATGTGTAAATATATATATATAATATTATATATGTGTGTATATGCATGTATGTGCATAAATGTGCGTAAATATACATGCATGCATGAATGAATATATACATAGCAGTTAGAGATAATTTTTCATATCATAATTGTTTATCGCCTTTTATTCACCTCAATAATTATATTAATAATAGTACTAATAACAAAAGTAACCGCAAGCTGTGATTAACGGGGTCCGAGCAAAATTAAAAGTCAAGAACACACTAATGGAAGATAAATAAATATGACATATAATTATTAAGGAAAGATGTTGATGAAGATGTTCCACTTAATGCAATACTGTGCTCTGCTTTCAGGTGAGCTACATAGCAATGGCCGAATGTTGTGTTTAGCTTGTTCATAATGCTCTGATCGGAATTCAAACTCCCATTGAGCCACTTATAAACCTCAACTGCAGCCTCATTCACATGGTCAAAATGTCTATTGATAAACACACAACATCCAGAAAACTCAAAGAACACATTTCTCAAGTGAATCTTAGTCAAGGTTAACGAAGAAGTTCCCCTAATGCTATATGTGTCTTGGCAGTCAAATTCTTGGAATCGAATAAATCTGAATGTTGAGTGCCTGATGACTTTTAGGTGCTGTTCAATGTTGTATTTCTTAAATGAGTGGCATTGGCAGAATGTCATGTTCAACTTGTTCATATTGCTCTAATCAGGATTCGATCTCTCAACCTATGGAACACCGGTACTAGGCATTATCCCATTAAGCCACCGACATTCCTGAACTGGAAGCAGCCTCATTCACATAGTGAAAATGTCTATAAATAAGCACACAACGTCAAGAAAACTTCAAGCACTTATTTCACAAGAGAATTAAGGGCTTTCTTAAAAGAGTACAGATCTGAAATTTGCACTGTTAATGGTATCCACCTAATGATAGCCATACAATAACAAAATGGTCATATGGGCAAACTGGGTTGAGACTGTGGACGTTTGGCTTTTTCTATGAAATTGTGGGAAAAGTAAACGTTTTTAGAGCAGAAGACCAGGGTGAAAAAGATGCATCTGATTTCAGAGATTAATATCATGAAATAATTTTGAGTGCAGGTCAATCTGGTAAGGAGATATAAGGCTAGTTCATAATCTTTTTAAATAGCGCCACCTTTGGGTGCAGTACCACAATTTGGGTTTATGGGTAGTGGGGGGTATTGGTATCTACCTAATAAGAGTCATATGTTTTTTTATACAATAACAAAATAGTTATTTTTGTGAGGCTTGGTCTAAAGATTTTTTGTGGCGATTTTGGTGAATTTTTGATTGTTTTTGTAGCCTGTGTATCTTTGTATCATGTTTGGCTTTAATATGAAATTGTGGGAGAAGTACATTTTTTTAGGGCATAAGACCCAGGTTTTATAGTTGCATCTGATTCAAGAGATTAATATTAAGAAAGAATTTTGAGTCCAGGTAAATCTGGTGAGGAGAAATAAGCCTAATTCATGATTTTTTACAACAGCGCCACCTTTGGGTGCGGTGCCACAAATGTGGGTTTATGGGTAGTTGGGGTTATTGGTAACCATACCTGAAAATGTCAGGTATGGTTACCAGAGTTTTCGACTTACGGTATAGGTTGCAGTATGACTTTTACAGAATTTGAGGGAAAAACTCATTATTATTACGATTATCATTGAAATACAAAACATTTGACCAACATGCAGACAGTATCTGGCACCTATAGAGTTCAATGTAATTATGAGAAAGACAAAACAGAAATGAATTGAAGATTTTAAAATAACTCATTCAACCCTCCAACGGAGACACGCCCCTTCCCTGTTGCCACGACAACGCACACGTGTTTTCTGTTGACGGAAACGCGCGACTCTCCACCTGTTCGATAAAGTTCGACTCTTGATTTGATTTGAATGTTGAGCCGTTATCGAACCAGAATCAGAGGGTAGTCATCGCACCATATCGGAGAAACTAATGGAAAACACTTCGGAAACCAGGGAGGAGTCCTCCCAGGCGGAGGACGCGGAGGACGGGGAGAGACCCGGGGAGGAGGGGGAGAGAGACGGGGATGAAGGGGAGAGAGACGGGGATGAAGGGGAGAGCGATGGGGATATAGAGGGGGAGATACCCGGGGAGAAACCCGGGGAGAGAGACGCGGAGGAGGGGGAGAGAGACTGGGATAAAGGGGAGAGAGACCGGGAGAGACTCGGGGAGAGAGAGGGGGAGAACTGGGAGAGACCCGGGGAGGACGGGGAGAGAGAGGGGGAGGACTGGGAGAGGGACGGGGAAAGAGAGGGGCAGGAGGGGGAGAGAGACGGGGAGGACGGGAAGAGAACCGGGGAGAGGGACGAGGAGGACTGGGAGAGGGACGGGGAGAGACCAGGGGAGGGACCCGGAGAGAAAGACGGGGAGGACGGGAAGAGACCCGGAGAGAGGGACGAGGAGGACGGGGAGAGACCCGGGGAGGGACCCGGGGAGAGAGACGGGGAGGAAGGGAGGAGACCCGAAGGGAGGAGTCCCGGAGAGAGGGACGAGGAGGACGGGAAGAGAGACGGGGAGAAAGACGGGGAGGACGAGGAGTTGCAGGGAAGCAGAGAAGATGTTGGGAGCCCCACTGCAACAGGTTGGTTACGTTAAAATTGATTACCAGACAATTGGGAAAATTGTTCTCTATAGGCTACATTTATATATATATATATATATATATATATATATATATATATATATATTTCTTTTCTTTTTTTCTGTATCACATATTTGTTTATAATTTTACTGGTGTTTCTTTATTTATTTATTATTATTTGAATTATTAGACAATTCCAAGACAAGGTCTCAGGAGAAACAGCTCTAGAGACACAGCTCTAGAAACACAGCTCTATGATAACAAGTGTGTATCTTAATGTTTTTTTCTGGTTTCCTAGCTATTTTATCTGACTATGTATCTATCTTTCCCATCTATCGCTCTTACCATCTCTCTCTCTCTCTCTCTCTCTCTCTCTCTCTCTCTCTCTCTCTCTCTCTCTCTCTCTCTCTCTCTCTCTCTCTCTCTCTCTCTCTCTCTCTCTCTCTATCTCTCTCTATCTCTCTCTCTCTCCATGTCTCCAGTGAAGGTGGTCCTGATGCCAGGGGGCGTGGTCGTTACCATGGCGTTCCCCATCTCCCTCACCATCCAGGACCTGAAGGTCCACTTCTCCTCCCGGCTCAGAGTGCCTGCCAGCGTCCTGATGGTCTCTCTGAACGGTATGGTCCAGGGCTGTTTTCATGGTGATGCAGACGGTGTTGTCATGTTGATGCAGCAGGTGTTGTCATGGTGCTGCGTCGGAGGCCATTCCTGAAGCGTTAGGTCATGGCAGAGCCTCTGCTCATCTATATTTATTTCTAGACTTTAAGCTGCGTAGCGAGTAGCTTTATAGCACGACTAAGGCTCACTAAATATACATTTAACATGCAGGGGGATGGTTAGTCTGCAACATACTACTATTTACTACAGAAGTCTTTGAGCTTTTGATACAGTCAGACAAAGGTCACTAAGGAGCAAGTAGGGGTTAGACTGTAGAGACGCATGTTGTTAAGGAGCAGGTAGGGCTTAGACAGTACAGAGACAGGTCATTAAGGAGCAGGTAGGGGTTAGACAGGACAGAGGCAGGTCATTAAGGAGCAGGTAGGGGGTAGACAGTACAGAGACAGGTCATTAAGGAGCAGGTAGGGGTTAGACAGTACAGAGACAGGTCATTAAGGAGCAGGTAGAGGTTAGACAGTACAGAGACAGGTCGTTAAGGAGCAGGTAGAGGTTAGACAGTACAGAGACAGGTCGTTAAGGAGCAGGTAGGGGTTAGACAGTACAGAGACAGGCCATTAAGGAGCAGGTAGGGGTTAGACAGTACAGAGACAGGTCATTAAGGAGCAGGTAGGGGTTAGACAGTAGAGACAGGTCATTAAGGAGCAGGTAGGGGTTAGACAGTACAGAGACAGGTCATTAAGGAGCAGGTAGGGTTAGACAGTACAGAGACAGGTCATTAAGGAGCAGGTAGGGTTTAGACAGTACAGAGACAGGTCATTAAGGGGCAGGTAGGGGTTAGACAGTACCCTGAGGTGTGTTCTCCCCTCAGGGAGTGAGGTGGAGGAGCACCAGCCCCTGGTGGAGTTGGGGGTCCTGCCCCAGGGCACCGCCCAGCTGGAGGTGCGCTCCAGTAACGCACGGCAACACCCCCTGCGCCCGGACCCTCCCTCTACCCTCTACGGCATGGCTGACCTGCTGACGGTGCGCCTGCACAAAGGTAAGAGCACCTCCCCCTCAGCTCCTCCTCGTTTAGAGCCGACCCCATTGGCAAGGCCTCATTCAGACATCACAGCACCTCCTCGTTCAGTGGTCAGGGCACCTCCTCCTTAGTACTTGAAAATATGTGTGCTGCTGAAGCGTGGAAATAAACAGAAATAAATAGGTTATCAAATAATGAGAAGATGAGGAACACGCACACAATCTTTATTCCCAATAAATATATGGAGGATGTTGTACCCAAACATTTATTATTCTCTGGCATATTGATACAACCTTTCCTACTTCCTGAATAGATACCTCTCTCTCTCTCTCTCTCTCTCTCTCTCTCTCTCTCTCTCTCTCTCTCTCTCTCTCTCTCTCTCTCTCTCTCTCTCTCACAGAGGGGGGTCGGTACCAGGAGGTTGTGGTGGAGGTGGAGCGTCCCCCCCAGGAGAAGGTGTTCCTCGGGGGGTACAGACAGCGTCAGACGGGGGTCCTTTTCCACCACGCCGCCGTCCAGACGCAGCCCCGCCCCCGCCCCCCCCGGCTAGTGGAGGTCCACAGCCGGGACACACAGGTCACTAGGACACACCTACCATCACACTGGGACTGGCCCACCATGATACGACCTCTCCTTCAGTGGCTGCAGACCTGGGGTCACCCAGGGGACACAGAGGGGTCACAGGGGGCTCACCCAGGGGTTACAGAGGGGTCACCCAGGGGACACAGAGGGGTCACAGAGGGGTCACCCAGGGGTTACAATGAGAATTCTGTCTGCATAGAGGTGCCTTGCATTAACTCTCCCCCACTCTCCCCCTCCCTCTGTCTGTCTCCCCCTCTCTCTCTCTCTCTCTCTCTCTCTCTCTCTCTCTCTCTCTCTCTCTCTCTCTCTCTCTCTCTCTCTCTCTCTCTCTCTCTCTCTCTCTCTCTCTCTCTCTCTCTCTCTCTCTCTCTCTCTGTGTCCTGGTATCTCTCGACCAGACCGTACTGGTTCAGGAACAGTCCCAGCAGTGCTCCATCACCACCTCCACCCAGATGACCTCTGTTGGCTTCTACGTCTCCTGCACAAAGGACAGGCTGGTCGCCCCTGGCAACTACACCCCCGCCCAGGTGTACCACGCCCGGAGGCTGGCAGCGGTGGGTGATCCCATGTGATTGCCGTGACAACAGATGAAGGGTTTATCACTGTGTTCAGACAGCCTAGCGTCACCATGACAACACGTTCTAACCATCGCCAGGCGAGGGCCGGAGCTAAAGCCAGCACAATGCTACTAGCATGCTAACGTTCTGCTAACGTTCTATTAATATTCCACAAACATGCTATTCACATGCTAACATGCTACTTACATACTTACTTGCGACATGCATGCTCACTGGTTCGGGAACAATCCCAGCATGATAGCATGCTAGTGACATGATTAAATGCTACTACCATGCTAACATGCTACTTGCATTATAACATGCTACTTGCATGATAACATGCTGCTGACATGATAGCATGCTACTGACATGCAAACATGCTACTGACACGATAGCATGCTACTGACATGCTAACATGCCACTGACATGATAGAATGCGGCTAACATGCACAGTTCAGTTCAGTTCAGTTTAACTTTATTGTCTCAAAAGTGAAACTTGTATTGCAGTCAGGTACACATAAAAGAACAAGATAAACAAGGCCACACAACAAACTTACTTATCTAGCCATCAGATTCAAATACATTTACAGGTATGTGCAAAGAATTGTGCAATTGAGCAAACGTAGTTGAGCGTATTGAGGAATAAAATAGTTATTTGTCCTATTGGACTTAGTAACTTGCTTCTCATAAATGTTCAGCAAGGGTACTTGACAGTTAATCAACTTCCCAGCCACCTTGACAATATGGCTGAGGTTGTTTTTTTCCCTAAAGCTGATGCCCCAATACCAGGCCATAAAAGAATAAGTGAGTATAATTGTCGTTGGCCCTTCTTGCAAATAGTATCAGTATTAACGTACAATTTAAGTTAAATGTCTATCATTGTTCCCAGATATTTATACTGGTCAACGATCTCTATGCAGTTTCCATTTATGTAAGTAGGTGGAGGAGAACAAGATTGTTTTTTTTCAAAAATTAATGGCCATGATTTTTGTCTCTTGAGATGTTAAGCTGAAGAAAAGACTTGTCCCACCAACTGACAAACTCATCAACAACTGGCCCATGCTGAGATTCAAGATTATGCAGTAAACTAACAATAACTGTATCATCATTAAATCTCAGGATGTGTCTATTAATATGCTGACTTCTACAGTCATTAGTGTAGAGGATTTACAGTAGAGGGGAAAGTACACAACCCTGGGGAGAGCCAGTGGAAGTTACACTCCTTTCTGAGGGACAACCATTTACCTTTACTCGTTAGTTAAAAAATCCATATCCAGTTCACAAGATTACTCCAAGATTAAATTCTGATACTAGTTTACTGACCAAAACATGTGCCTGGATAGTATTAAATGCAGAATAATAATAATAAAAAAAGGGCCTGGTGTGTGTGCCATACCATCTAGATGACTGTACAGGAGATTTAGTAGTGTAATCCGGGCATCCCCCACCCTCTGTTATCCCTGTGTGCAAATTGCCCTGGGTCCAGGGCCTCACCCACCCTTAACAACAAAAGACACTTCACAATCTTTTCAAATTACTTCATGACCAGTGAGGTCAGTGCCACTGGTCTGAAGACATTTCAAATCTTTGTAGTATTGCCCATTGCCACTGGAACAATAATGGACTCCTTCCATGCCTTTGGGACCCTTCTCTGTTGCAAGGACACCTCAAAAATAGGGTTAGCTGTTGAGCAGTTGAGCTGTTCTGAACAGCACTTTAACAATCTCACAGTAATCCCATCTGGTCTTGGACTTTTTATTGACCGTTATTTCTCTTAAATACTGACCTAACATTTTCTTGTGTAATTGAGAATGGTGCAGACTTTACCAGAGCTTGCTCCTCAGTTAATTTATTTTCTTCATCTGTAAGCCATGAATATCAAAACTTGAAAGGAAAAAAGTGCAATGCTTCAGATAAATCGCTATCACTCTTATACATTGGAATATGGACAGGCTTGTTTTGTGTTTTATTCAAACCCGTCATTCTTTTAACACCATCCCATGCTGCCTTCAAGTTGTTACTACCCAGTCTCTCCTCTCTCTTATTTTTGTATTGTAATTTAGCCCTCTTGATTTCTGCTCTGACCTCCTTTGTTGCCGCTCTGTTTTCACCCTCTCCCCAATTGGGAAAAGCACTATGTTTTTTCATTAGCACTTGTTTCAGGGAACTAGTGACCCATGGCTTATTATTTGCTTACACTTTCACAGGAATTTAGGAATAACATAATCCTTACAAAAAGAGATATAATAGCAGACAGTGTAAGACAGCTCCTCAATATCTGAGGCAGAGTCCTTCACTGAAACAGACTCATCACTCCATACCTTAACCTCTCTAGTTTTTACTTCCCCCCTCTTAAGCACAGGCCTGTACACAGGGGTGAGATGGATAGCGCGGTGATCTGAGGAACCAAGGGGGGGAGGGGGCAGAGGTCAGGACTTGTAAGCCTCCCTAATTGAGCCATAGCACATGTCCAAAGTCTTATTTTCCTAGTTGGGCATGTGACGTATTGATACAGGTTGAGACATTTACTCGGTTTGCAGTTAAAATCTCCCATTAGGAGACAAGGGGGTCCCGGGGAACGAGATTGAACTAGTTACCTTGTGAAAAGTATCTGCTGCAGTTTGTGTGTTAGCCTTGCGGTGTAGGTACAGTATACTACAGTCACAAATATCTCGAGGAATTCTCTTGGGAGATAGAACGGAGAATTCCGTTCTAGCATGCTACTCGCACGCTTACATGCTACTTGGATGATAACATGCTACTGCCATGCTAACATGCTGCTGACTTGTGTGTTGCAGGTGCTGATGCTGCAGAGCTATGTGCGGCGGTGGCGGGCGGTCCGTCTGGTGAAGGAGCTCCGAAGGGACAAGGAGCGCAGGCTGGCCTGGCTGAAGGAGGGGCAGAGGAGAAGCAGGGAGGAGGAGGAGGAGCAGAGGAAAGCTGAGCTAAAGCGCCGGAGAAACCCACAGAGAAAAGAGGACTTCAGCCTTCTATACAGCTACCTGGAGAGTGAGACTGCCTGCCTGTCTGTACGTCTCTGTCTGTCTGGTAGTTCTCTCTCTGTCTGGGTAAGGAGATGCAGGAGGAGGTGGAGGAGGTGGAGGAGGTGCAGGTTGAGGGTAGGAGGGTGAGGAGGTGCAGGTTGAGGAGTTGGAGGTTGAGGAGGCGTATTCTGTGTGTTTCAGGGTGGAGGCAGGAGGAGGTGCAGCGTATCTCCTCCACCCTAGAAGGAGCAGAGAGGAAGGCTGCGCTGTGCGCCCTGCTGGAGGAGGAGAGCCGCCACATCGCCTCCCTGGGGAGCCACCAGCAGGCCTCCCTGCTGCGCCTCCAGGACGCGGCCACCCGGGCCCTGCTCCTCCAGGTCAGAGGTCACCTGGCCCACTGTCTAACCCCTCTGACAGATGGAGTCCTCATGCACACAACCGCTCATAATCTAAATGTACCCTATTGTGTGTGTGTGTGCATGTGTGTGTGTGTGTGTGTGTGTGTGTGTGTGCGTGTGTGTGTGTGTGTCAGGTCGCGGCCCCCTGCCGCTGGCAGGGGCGTGACGGCATGTTACTGACGATGGCCACGCCCAGCAGCGTGCGTGCCCGCGAGCTGCAGGAGCTCTACGAGGTCATCGCCGCCCGGGATCCCGCCCCCACGCCAGAGGAGAGGCTGGAGGCGCTGATGAAGCTCAGGGACACCGTCACCGTAAGTAACACCGTTAAAACACCATTACAGCACCGTCAGGGAGGGAGAGAAGTTCCTCAGAGATGAATCAAATACTTCTTCTTCTTCTTCTTCTTCTTCTTCTTCTTCTTCTTCTTCTTCTTCTTCTTCTTCTTCTTCTTCTTCTTCTTCTTCTTCTTCTTCTTCTTCTTCTTCTTCTTCTTCCTTCTTCTTCTCTTCTTCTTCTTTCTTCTTCTTCTTCTTTCTTCCTCCTCCTCCTCCTCCTCCTCTCTCCTCCTCCCTCCTCCTCCTCCTCATCCTCCTCCTCCTCTCCTCCTCATCCTCTCCTCCTCCCTCTTCTTCTTCTTCTTCTTCTTATTCTTCTTCTTCTTCTTCTTCTTCTTCTTCTTCTTCTTCTTCTTCTTCTTATTCTTCTTCTTCTTCTTCTTCTTCTTCTTCTTTCTTCTTCTTCTTCTTCTTCTTCTTCTTCTTTCTCCTCCTCTCCCTCCCCTGATTGGCCAGGGATACAACTGCCAGCTGACGCGGGACCTTGTGGAGTTGATTGACAGGGAGGCGGAGCTAAGGAGGCGCGAGGTGAAGCCGGCCAACCTGGAGGGTCTGAAGAAGAGGATCTCCACACTCTTCCTCCAGTTCGTCAAGACGCCGACCTTTAACCCTGCCGTGGGCCGGCTGCTCAAGGTCAGAGTCCAAGACGTCCTCCTGACCTCTGGTGCCAGAAGTCAGATCCTCCAGGTCAGAGGTCAGAGGTGAAGAGGTCCAGCTGACCTCTGGTCCTAGGGCTCAGCGAGGGTGGAGGAGGAGAGGGTGGAGGAGGTGAGGCTGGAGTTGAAGCTTACAGAACTGTGTCGTCTCCCAGGTTCCCCAGCGGTCAGACCAGGGGTCCCAGACCCCCCATGGGGTCCAGCCCCTCCAGGTGTGTCGGGCGTGCGGGGGCTGCCTGGCCCCCAACCAGCTGACGGTGTCGGCCGGCCCGCGCTCCGCCCCCCGCTGCGGGCCCTGCACGGTCCTGGAGAACCAGGGCCGCCTGCGCCGGGACCTCAACCCCTACAGGAGCCTCCTGGCCAGGCTACGGGCCGTGGAGGAGAGGCTCCACCCCCAGGACCACATGACCCACCTGCTGGAGGTAGGCCCCCTGAAGACCTTCACTACCAGGTCCTAGGCCTGGTCGTGGTCGTGGTCCAGCCCTAGACCTAGTCCTAGTCCAGTCCTAGACCTAGTCCTAGTCCCACTCCTAGTCCAGTCCTAATCCCACTCCTAGTCCAGTCCTAGAACTAGTCCTAATCCAGTCCTAGACCTAGTCCTAGTCCCACTCCTAGTCCAGTCCTAGACCTAGTCCTAATCCAGCCCTAGACCTAGTCCTATACCTAGTCCCAGTCCTAGTCCAGTCCTAGACCTAGTCCTAATCCAGACCTAGACCTAGTCCTAGACCTAGTCCCAGTCCTAGTCCAGTCTTAGACCTAGACCTAATCCAGTCCTAGTCCTAGTCCAGTCCTAGTCCAGTCCTAGTCCCAGTCCTTATCCCAGTCCCAGTCCTAGTCCCAGTCCTAATCCAGTCCTAGTCCTAGTCCAGTCCTAATCCAGTACTATTCCTAGTCCATTCCTAGTCCCAGTTCTAATCCAGTCGTAGTCCTAGTCCAGTCCTAGTCCTAGTCCAGTCCTAGTCCCAGTCCTAATCCAGTTCTAGTCGTAGTCCAGTCCTAGTCCTAGTCCAGTCCTAGTCCTTGTCCAGTCCTTGTCCTGGTCCTGGTCCAATCCTAGTCCTGTTCCAGTCCCAGACCCCTGAGCCCTGTCCCCTAGGAGGAGGACATGCGCTACCTGGTGGAGGTGGTGTGGGGCGGGCGGTCGGCCCTGAGCGGGGCCCCCGGGCCCCAGGGCCTGGTGATGGGCCCCTGGGAGCCACGCCAAGCCTGGAGCCCCTGGAACTGTCTGCTGCTCACCAGGGAGGAGAACCAGGCCCACCTGCTGGTCCCAGACCCACACCAGGTCAGCCTCTCTGTCTGTCTGTCTGTCTGTCTGTCTGTCTGTCTGTCTGTCTGTCTGTCTGTCTGCTGTGTGTCTGTCTGTCTGTCTGTCTGTCTGTCTGTCTGTCTGTCTGTCTGTCTGTCTGTCTGTCTGTCTGTCTGTCTGTCTGTCGGCCTGTATAGTATGTGTCTGTGTGTCATCCATTGGGATCAGGGTTGAGAGTCATGCTTAGTGGTTAGTTTAGGGTTAGTTTGAGTAAGGGGTCAAAGGTTAAAGACAGGGTTAGTTTGAGTAAGGGGTCAAAGGATAGAGTTAGGGTTAGTTAGGGTCAGATTAGGGGTGAAAGAGTTAGGGTCAGAGGTTAGTGGTGACAGAGTTAGGGTTAGTTAGGCTCAGAGGTTGGGGTTAGTCAGGGTTAGTCAGGGTCAGAGCTTAGGGTATTGTGGGTGTCAGAGGTCGGGCTAACCGTCTCCGTGGTGACGACAGGCGTACGGCGCGGCCTTGGTGCGCTCAGTGAGGCTGAAGCACCTGCTGGCCAGAAACCACTTCACCCAGATCACCTCCACGCTTCCACGCCTCCAGTACGCCCTCGGCAACCAGCTGGTCACCAGGCCCATCCCCATGGAAACCGGCACTGCAGAGCCCTGCTAGTATGGCGGGATCCTGTCCTTACATATAGACGGTTTAATAAAGATAAACGATCTTTACGGCTTCTAATACTGGTCCTCACCTTTCGCTGACAGAATGGTTATTATTATTATCTTATCTGTCGTTGGTATGTTGGACTGTAAAAGTACAAGATGTTCCCACAATCAAGACCTGGGAAGCATGTTTTGTATTGTAAACCTTATGGATGTGCGTGCGCACTTGTGTATGCAAGGGTGTGTGTGTGTGTGTGTGTGTGTGTGTCGTGTGTGTGTGTGTGTGTGTGTGTGTGTGTGTGTGTGTGTGTGTGTGTGTGTGTGTGTGTTGTGTTGTGTTTGTGTGTGTGTGTGTGTGTGCGTGCTGTGCGTGTGTGCGTGCGTGCGTGCGTGCGTGTGTGTGTGTGTGTGTGAGTGTGTGATTAAGAGGCACGTGTCGCGCGGCCTGATGTGTGATGTTGCTAATCTGGGCATATTGTTGCCATGGTAACCCTTTCCTCATTGATTTTTCTTAATAACTAATTAAACTGTCTGTCAGTCTGCCTGATAATCTGCCTGCCTGACTGTCTCTCTGCTGGACTCTCTGTCTTTCTGTTAGCCTGTCTGTCGGTCTGCCTGCATTAGTATCTATTTGTCCGTCTGTTTGCTGCATGACTGTCGGTCTGACCAAATATCTATCTGTCTGTCTGCTAGTTTCAGTGTGTCTTATTCCATCTGTCTGTCTGCCTAGGATCTGTCTGTCTGTGCAGGAGTAGGCATAGTATACAGTGGTAGGCATAAGTTTAGGCACCCATGCTAAAGTTGACTGAAAAGAGGAATAAAAAATCTTAGAACACCAATTTGCTTTTTGAATGACTAATGTATCGTAAATAAATATATGTTCTCCATTAAAATACAGGGTGCATAATTATAGACGCCCCTATGTTACATTTCCATAGAGGCAGGCAGATTTGTATCTCCTCATTTGTTTAATTAAGGCATTAAGATCAATTTCCAAAAGAAGATTTTTTAGTCAATTCTCTTTTTAGTCAATTTTAACATTGGTGCCTAAAATTATGCCCACAACAGTAAGTGGTTTTAAGCAGTAGTAGATGTAAGGAGTAAACATACTTAGTGCTAATTAGTCCGTAGTCCTAGTAGATCCTAATCTATGAGTAGGAGTAGTTGGTTGCTACCAGAGTCTATACATGTTTTAATAATTAATAAGGAAAAGGTATGGTAATGTTTTAATAATCATTATGGAGAATTATATGATGTTGTTCTAATAAATTATATGACAACGAGCCCATGTTTTGATCATTAATATGGAGAAGAATAAGATACTGCCGCAGGTAAACAGCGGAGGGTTAAAACAAAAAAAAAAGACGATTGAACGTCATCGTGAAACTAAAGTCCAATTAGTCTCAGGTCAAAGGTCACAATGTTATGAGCGCAGATAGGTTCACAGCCTGGTCAAGGTAAGTGGAAAAACCAAAACACATTCCCCTCATAGATATTTATGAATCAAAACCTTCCCCTCAGATACGCCCTATCAGAACCTCCCCCTATGGGGATCGCCAATCAGAACCCCTCTCTTGAGACAGCCAATCAGAACCCCTCTCAGAGACAGCCAATCAGAACCCCTCTCAGAGACTGCCAATCAGAGCCTGCGTGGCGGTACTTAAGGTCTTCTTGAAGCGTGAACCGGAGACACTGAGTCAGCCTGCGCCTGAGGACCGGAAAGAGGACTATCGGTGAGATGGGTGTGAGATGGGGCCGCATGCTGTGGAGCCACCGTTCTGTGCTGCTCTTCATCCTGGGCCCTCTGCTGCTGCTTCCTCTTCCTCTGCTGCTGCCCACCAAGGTGAGTGTGCACACACCGTCTACTCTGAGGCTCTCATGGTCTGCTCAGAGTAAGGGTCTCTCCTGTTCCCCCATGGTCTGGGTCAAAGTTAGGGTCCCTCTGCTGTCCCATCACCGTCTGCTCAGAGTTAGGGTCCTATCAGTCCTGTGAGACCTGGTCAGGGTCAGAGTTAGGGTCTCATAACTAGTTTCCCACCACAGTCTGGTCGGAGTTAGGGTCTCTCTCCTGTCCCACCACAGTCTGGTCAGAATTAGGGTCTCTCTCCTAACCCATCACTGTCTAGGTCAGAGTTACGCCTTGTTCACACTACCTCCGTCCGTCGACGGATCTCATTGACTTTGCATGGGGCGCTCGCGAAATGCATTGTGGGTCCGGCCGTTCTGTCTGCTCCGTGGCCTGAGTCAAAAAGTTCTGAAATGTTCAACTTTTCAGGCAGCAATGGATCCGTCGGCTAATCAGACTGCGTTATGCAAATATAAGCAAGGTCACTGTCCAATGAAATCGCCTTTGTAATACAACCCGGTAGAACACATGGATACGTCAAAAAGACCCCATCCGTCGACGGACGCATGTAGTGTGAACAAGGCCTTGGGGTCCTCTCAGTCCTAGACCCGGTCGAGGTCAGAGTAAGGGTCCTATCAGTCCTGTGAGACCCAGTCTAGGGCAGAGGTTCATTATCTTTCTGCGATTTCCCCTCCTGGAAAAGTGAAGCTGCTTATCTAATCTGGACTTTCGGTTAAATCCCTGATATTAGTGGGATATTATATCACTACTGCCCTATGGTCAACAATGCAGACTCACTAATGTCTATCTCAACTTTACTACGTGTGTACCAAGGTATGTAGAAGGAATATGTGTGCACTATGTGTGAACTGTTTTGTGTACTATGTGTGTACTATGTGTGTATTATGCTACGTATTGAGGTGATGTGTGTGTAGTGTGTGTTTACTATGTGTCTACTGGTTGTAATGTGGTTTTCATGTGGTTGTAATTTGTGTGTACTATGCTGTGGTTGTGATGTGGTTGTAATGTGTGTGTATTTTAATGTGGTGTAATGTGGTTGTATTGTGGGTGTAATGTGGTGTATTGTAATGTGGGTGTAATGTGGTGTATTGTATTGTGGTTGTAATGTGGGTGTAATGTGGTGTATTGTAATGTGGTGTATTGTAATGTGGTTGTAATGTGGGTGTAATGTGGTGTATTGTATTGTGGTTGTAATGTGGGTGTAATGTGGTGTATTGTATTGTGGTTGTAATGTGGGTGTAATGTGCCTCCCGGCCTGCAGGAGGCAGAATGCGCCTTTGTCCTGATCCTCATGGCGTCCTTCTGGGCCCTTGAGCCGCTGCCCCTGGGGATCACCGCCATGCTGCCCGCAATTCTCTTCCCCTTCTTTGGGATCATGTCGTCAGCTGACGTACGAACACAGAACACACAGAACACAGAAAACACTCAGAATAACATAGAACACACTCAGAACACACAGAACACAGAAAACACTCAGAATAACACAGAACACACTCAGAATAACACAGAACACACTCAGAACACACAGAACACAGAAAACACTCAGAATAACACAGAACACACTCAGAATAACACAGAACACACTCAGAACACACAGAACACACAGAACACACAGAACACACAGAACACACAGAACACAAGACACAGAACACACAGAACACACAGAACAGATAGAACACATAGAACACACAGAACACACGGAACACAGAACACATTGAACACAGAATACACAGAACACACAGAACAGATAGAACACATAGAACACACAGAACACACGGAACACAGAACACACAGAACAGAACACACACAGAACAAAGAAGACATAGAACACAAAGAACACAGAGAACCCAGAACACACACAGAGAAAACAGAACATAAGACACACAGAGCACACATCCCACAGAAAACACAGAACACACAGATCACAGAACACACAAAGAACACAGAACAAAGAACACACAGAGAACACAGAGCACAGAGCCCACTCGGCGGTCTTCTGATGAAGGTTCTCTGCGTCTCCCCCCCGGCAGGTGGCTAAGGAGTACTTTAAGGACTTCCACTTCCTGCTGGTGGGGGTCATCTGCCTGGCCACCTCCATAGAGAAGTGGGGGCTCCATCGGAGGATCGCCCTGAAGCTCATCACCCTGGTGGGGGTCAACCCTGCATGGTGAGTCACCCTGGTGGGGGTGACTAGAGGACTGATGAGGTCACTCTAGTGATGAGGTCACTAGTGATGAGGTCACTCTAGTGATGAGGTCACTCTTATGATGAAGTCACTCTAGCGATGAGTTCACTAGTGATGAGGTCACTCTAATGATGAAGTCACTCTAATGATGAGGTCACTCTAATGATGAGGTCACTCTAGTGATGAGGTCACTCTGGTGATGAGGTCACTCTAATGATGAAATCACTCTAGTGATCAAGTCACTAGTGATGAGGTCTCTCTGGTGAGAATGTCACTAGTGATGAGGTCACTCTAGTGATGAGGTCACTCTGGTGATGAGGTCACTCTGGTGATGAGGTCACCAGTGATGAGGTCACTCTTGTGTTCCAGGCTGATGCTTGGCTTTATGTGCGGCTGTGCATTCCTCTCCATGTGGGTCAACAACACCTCGGCCGTCACCATGGTGATGCCAATCGTGGACGCGGTCATCACTCAGGTGCTGAAGCCCGGGGACAAAGAGGGGGCAGAGCCAACCGGCATTCACAACCCTGCCCTGGAGATGGATGGTAGGTCTGGAACCCCCCCCCCCCCCTCAACCATCTCTGTGTAAACGCCCCTCAGAGGAGGAGCTCATCCCTGTGTTGTCTCATCAGAGATGGACCAGAAGGAGCAGGAGGACCGCCGGGCTTGGGACCAGAAGGAGCAGGAGGACCTCCGTGCTGGAGGGTGAGAGAGGCCGCAGGATCACCTCTCTGAATCACACAGAGGACATTCAAAGAATAAAAGTCATTATCAGCCCAGGACCAGATGTACTGTAGGGGTCCCCTGAGTCCACATAGGATCATAACACATGTTCCTCTCGGCCCCTCAGCGAGGATCCAGAAGCACCTGCCTCTCCTGAGCAGCTTTCCACTGACAACCAGGTAGGAAGGACCTTCATCTACTCATCCATCATCACCCACCATCACCCATCATTCATCACCCATCATTCATCACCCATCACCCATCATCCATCATCACCCATCACCCATCACCCATCGGCCATCACCCATCATCACCCATCACCCATCATCACCCATCACCCATCACCCATCACCCATCACCCACCATCACCCATCATTCATCACCCATCACCCATCACCCATCATTCATCACCCATCACCCATCACCCATCACCCATCACCCCATCACCCATCACCCAATCGGCCATCACCCAGTCACCCATCATTCATCACCCATCATTCATCACCCAGCAATTCATCACCCATCATTCATCACCCATCATTCATCACCCATCATTCATCACCCATCATTCATCACCCATCATTCATCACCCATCATTCATCACCCATCACCCATCATTCATCACCCATCATTCATCACCCATCACCCATCACCCATCACCCATCACCCTCACCCATCATCCATCATCACCCATCATCACCCATCATCACCCATCACCCATCACCCATCATCCATCATCACCCATCACCCATCACCCATCACCCATCACCCATCATCACCCATCATCCATCATCACCCATCACCCATCACCCATCACCCATCACCATCATCACCCAACCCCATCACCCATCATTCATCATCACCCATCATCCATCATCATCACCCATCATTCATCATCACCCATCATCCATCATCACCCATCACCCATCACCCATCACCCATCATTCATCATCACCCATCATCCATCATCATCACCCATCATTCATCATCACCCATCACCCATCATCACCCATCACCCATCACCCATCACCCATCATCACCCATCACCCATCATCACCCATCACCCATCGGCCATCATCATCACCCATCACCCATCACCCATCATCACCCATCACCCATCGGCCATCACCCATCATCCATCATCATCACCCATCATCCATCATCATTTATCCGTCATCCATCCATCATCCATCACCCATCCATCATCCGATTATGTGATCCAGATGTGATCCGGGTGTGATAAAGATTTTACCCAGATGTGATCAAGATGTAATTCAGATTTGATCCAGGTGTGTTCCGGATGCGATCCAGGTGTGATCTGGCCATGATCCAGGTGTGATCCGGCCATGATCCAGGTGTGATCCAGGTGTGATCCGGGTGTGATCCAGGTGTGATCCGGGTGTGATCCTGGTGTGATCCGGGTGTGATCCAGGTGTGATACAGGTGTGATCTGGGTGTGATCCAGGTGTGATCCAGTGGTTTGTCCTCAGGTGGCTGACCCCTCCAGCCGACGGCAGCTGGACGTGTGCAGGGCACTGTGTCTCGGCATCGCCTACTCCTCCAACATCGGAGGCATCACCACGCTCCCCGGCACCTCCCCCAACCTCATCTTCTCCCAATACATCAGCGAGTGAGTAACCAGTTAGAGACCAGCGGGTTAGCAGTGAGTAATCAGTGAGTAACCAGTTAGAGACCAGCTGGTAACCAGTGGGTAACCAGCAGCGGTGGACAGTTACGAAGTACAAGTAATTTGTTACTGTACTTAAGTAACTTTTTACTGTATCTGTACTTTACTTGAGTACCATTATTTTGTGAGGCTTTATACTTTTACCCAACTACATTTCGTAGGGGAAAATCTTACTTTTTACTGCACTACATTCCACAAACATACATGCGTGACCATAGACACAGCTAAACATTGCGGAAGTCGCGGAGCCTAAACGTCAATATTTAACCTAGAAACACCATGTCAAGCTTCAACGGTTACGTTATACTTTGAAATTATTAATCGATTGTAAATATGATTGTTATATATCGGGCGTTTGTCTGTGGGGACCCCCGTTTATATGGCTAGAGGCTAGGTGCTTTCTACATATCCAGGTGTACTCCCGGTAGAAGCTAAATGCCAAAAACAATGCTTGCCTGTCCAATAGTAATTAGGGGCCAGGGAGGGCCATCAGATCTGTCACTCAAACCTCTGCGCCATTCATGATGTTTAGTCGAGGTGGTATTGACTGTAAGGTTGATGTTCTTTAAGGTCTTGCATGATTATTTCAAGTTGAAGTTTTACATAAATGTATAATAATTTTATGCATGACTATTCTGTGGGTTGTTCTGTTTTAGCTCATGTACAAACCATACATTTTCTGTTTGGTACACGCACGCACGCACGCACGCACGCACGCACGCACGCACGCACGCACGTACGCACGCACGCACGCACGCACTCACGCACGCACGCACAGACACACATACACACTCAAAATGTAACATTTCTTTACATCTATGTGGCTTTACTAAAACATATTTTCAACCTCACTTTGCACTACAGCACAGAAATGCATTTTCTAGTTTCAAATTATATCAGTATCAGATATCACAAATAGAAAAATTGTATTTAGAGGGTTGTTAGTGTTTTTTTTTAACCTTAAATGAATGATAAATTCATTGGAACTACATTGCACCAAATTACTTTAACTTTTGATACTTAAGGACATTTGAAGCCAAGTATTTTTATACTTTTACTCAAGTCGACGTTTAAAGGGAGTACTTCCACTTTTACTGGAGTAATATTTTACAGGTATCTCAACGTACGTGGTCTGAGTACTTCGTCCACCACTGGTAACCAGTCAGTAACCAGTTAGAGACAAGCTAGTGACCAGTTAGTAACCAGTGAGTTACCAGTTAGAGACCAGTTAGTAACCAGTTAGAGACAAGCTAGTGACCAGTGAGTAACTATTTAGACTACTTAGTTATGTGTTGCCAGTGAGCAACCAGACCATAAGCCAGTAAGTATCAGTTAGTAACCAGTTAGTAACCAGTACTTCAGCCAGTCCGTAACCAGTAAGTAACCAGTTAGTAACAGTTTGTCACCAGTTAATAACCAGTTGGTGACCAGTTAGTGACCAGGTAGCAACAGTTAGTGACGTAAACAGCCAGGTAGTAACCAGTTAGTAACCAATTAGTGACTTAAACAGACAGGTAGTAACGAGTTACAAACTCGTTACTAACTAGTTACTAACCAGTTAGTGACCGGTTACTAACCAGCTACTAACCAGATCAGCAAGGAAGTATTCAATAATTACATAGATCATAATACATCCAATGTTGATACCGTCTTCCGGCTCAGTAAAATAACCAACTGAATGTGTTTACGTTAAGGACATACCCAGAATCCAAAGAGATAAACTTCGGCAACTGGCTCCTCCTCTGTCTGCCGATCAGCGTCATCATGCTGCTGCTGTGCTGGCTGTGGCTGCACTGGCTTTTCATTGGTTCAGAGTGAGTCCTGCATCCTCCAATCACACGTCTTGTTTTCAGCTGATTTCAAGCTATGCTAGCTACAAGCTGGGCTATCAGCAAGCTAGACTATTTAAAGTCCATGCTATCTACGAGCTAGGCTATCTATGAGCTATGCAAGCTAAAAGCTAGACCAGTAATGAACTATGCAAGCTATTAGCTAGACTAGCTACAAGTCAGGCTAGGCTGACTATGGCTATGCTAGGAACAACCTAGGGTAGCTGTAAGCTGGGCTATCCCAGAGCTATGCTTGCTCCAAGTCAGGCTAGCTACAAATAATGCTACCTCCACCCAGTTTCCGATTCCTGTGGCGATGTGACGGAGAGAAGAAGGAGAGCGACAGGAGGTCAGCCAGAATCATCAGGGACGAGTACAACGCACTCGGACCCATGAGGTGATCACCAGTCCTTCACTCATCATCCATCACTCATCATCCAGCACTCATCATACATCACGCATTCATCCATCACTCATCACCCATCATCCATCACTCATTCATCCAACATTCATCCCTCATCCATCCATAATCCATCCATCTTCTACATCCATCTTCTTCTAACATCCATTTATCATCTCCTCTGCCGCTCTTCTCCTCCCCCCCCTCCCCCTCCCCCTCCCCCTCTCTCCCTCCCCCCTCCAGTCCCCAGGAGGTGGTGACTATGGTTCTGTTTGTGGTTCTTGCTCTGCTGTGGCTCACCAGGGAACCCGGCTTCGTACCGGGCTGGGCCTCGCTCGTCCCCGAGTGAGTCTTGCCTTACCTTATCTTACCTTATCTTACCTCATCTAACCTCAGATTATCACACTTCATCTTCCAGTGTGTTCTGAATCTGGTTGGTTCCGCTTCCTGTAGGATCTACTCTGGTTACACATCTGATGCGACCGTGGCGATGCTGGTGGGACTCCTCCTCTTCATCATCCCCGCCAACGCCCCCACACAAACATACAGTAAGAACCCTCTCTTTATTATTAACCTACTACACACACAAACATGCAGTAAGAAATCTCTCTTTATTATTAACCTACCCCCCCCCCCCACCACCCCCCCCCCCCCCCCCACACACACACAGTATGAACCCTCTCTGTATTATTAACCTACTACATACACAAACATGCAGTAAGAACCCTCTCTTAATTGTTATCCTATAACACACACACACACACACATACAGTAAGAACCCTCTCTTTGTTATTAACCTGTTACCCCCCTCCCCCAAAACACATATAGTAAGATCCCTCTCTTTATTATTAACCTACTACACACACACACACGCACACACGCACACCACACACAACCACACACACACCACACACACACACACCACACACACACCACACACACACACACACACACACACACACACACACACACACACACACACACATACAGTATGAACCCTCTCTTTATTATTAACCTGTTACCCCACACACATTGAGTTTGAACCCTATCTTTATTATTAACCTGTTAACCACACACACACATATAGTAAGAGAACCCTCTCTTTGTTATAAACCTGTTACACACACATACAGTATGAACCGTCTCTTTATTATTAACCTGTAACCTGACAAACACATTCTGTAAGAACCTTCTCTTTATTATTAACCTGTTATCATTCACACACACCCACCCACCCACACACAACACCCACCACACACACCCACTACACACACACACACACACACACACACCACACACACAGCACACACACACACACACACACACACACACACACACACACACACACACAAACGCACGTACAGTATGAACCCTCTCTTTATTATTAACCTGTTAACCCACACATATTGAAGTAAGTAACGTGTGTGTGTGTGTGTGTGTGTGTGTGTGTGTGTTGTGTGTGGTGTGTTGTGTGTGTGGTGTGTGGTTTGTGTGTGTGTGTGTACCTGTGTTTGGGTGTCTGTACCTGTGTGTACCTTTGTGTGTGTGCGTGTGCCTCTGTGTGTGTGTGTGGGTGTGTGTATCACTTTGTGTGTGTGTGTGTGTGTGTGTGTGTGTGTGTGTGTGTGCAGAGCCTATGATCTCGTGGGAGGAGTTCCAGCGCTGTATGCCCTGGGAGGTTCTGCTGCTGGTGGGAGGGGGCTTCGCTCTGGCAGAGGGAACGCGGGTATGCCACACACACACACCACACACCACACACACAACACACACACACCACCCACACCACACACACACCCCCCACACAAAAACCACTACAAAGAAAGATACACACGCCGATCTCCATACCCACAAACAACCGACCCACCCCACACCACCACACACACAACACACACACACACACAACCACACACACACACACACACACCACACACACACACACACACACAACACACACACACACACTGTACTGGCCTTGATGGTCACTGTTAGATGTGTCTCTAGGGATAACTTCGTTGTCATGGCAACCTATGGTTTAAACTTGCTCTTCTGATGTGGCTGTTGTCTGGGAACCAACAGCATCCTGATGATGACCCACACGACTAACACCTGTGTCTGTGTATGATGTTGGATATGTTTGTGTGTGTGGTGTTAGCGTGCTGTGTGGTGTGTGGTGTGTGTGTGCGCGTGTGTGTGTGCGTGTGTTTGTGTGTGTGTGTGTAGGTCGCTGGTCTCTCCGCCTGGATGTCCCAGCTCCTCGTCCCTCTGGGAGACCTCCCTGTCCTCGCCACCATCCTCATCGCCTGCATCATCGTTACCACGGTGCGGAGGTGGACAGCACGCTGCCACCATCCGCAGCTTAATCCCCACTCCTCTCTTCTCTGGTGAGTCTGGAGGAGAGAGAGAGAACTTACAACCTCATATTAATGCAAATAATAATTTGATTGTGTGTCTGTATGTCTCTGTGTGCGTCTGTGTGTGTGTCTCGTGTGCGTGCGTCAGTCTGAGGCTCTCCACCTCAACCCTCTCTACATGCTGATCCCGACCACTCTCTGTACCTCCTTCTCCTTCCTCCTCCCCGTCTCCAACCCCGCCAACGCTGTGGTCTTCGCCTACGGCCACCTGAGGACCTCGGACATGGTGCATACACATACACACAATATACAGACACACTATACACACTATACATACACACACACAGTATGGTTTAGTAGGATGCAGGATGTTGACCCGTTGTCATGGTGACACTTCCAGGTGAAGGCGGGGCTTGGTCTGAACATCATCGGTCTCCTGGCCGTGCTATTGGCTGTCACCACGTGGGCGGTTCCCCTGTTCGACCTCCACACCTTCCCTAGCTGGGTCACCCTCCCGCTAGTGTGGACCACCAACGCCACCAGTCCCTGAGGAGACCCAGGAGACCCAGGAGGAGCAGGAGACTGATGATTTATTTTTGCATTTTATTAACGAGTGAGATAGAGAGGAGTGTATGTGAGAACATACAGCAAAGGACCACGGGAAGGATTCGAACCCGGGTCGCTGCGATCAGGACTGAGCCTACATTGTACGCACTCTACCAGGTGAACCACCAGGGCGCCCCCAGGACATTGACATTGACTGCTGAACTGCTCCCTGAGTTGACTCATTCTGGACTTTCTGAAACCAAGCAGATAGTTTGTTTACTGTGTAAAAGCCAGTGTAATGTGTTCGATTTCGATTTTCGATTTTCGATTTTTTTTATCGATTTTTCTATACGCTTGTTGCCATTTATCTCGAAAAATAAATGTCAAATTCTGTTTGTTAATCTTACTCAGAACTTTCTCCTCAGTAGTTAAAAGTCCAGACATAGGGTGAAGCAATATTACTAACGTGTTTTGTCATGCTATCGCGATAACTTCAGTGACGGGACAATCCAGAACGCGATCTAAATGAGAGTGGGATGTGATTGTGCTATCCTGACGGCAGGGGGAGCTGTTTCCACTAGTTCTACCGTAACCTCCCGAGTGAATTGGTTCTGTTCTCATCCCAACGGCTCGTGTAATGGGAACCTGGTTTACTCCCAGGTTTGAACGGGATTAGCCGTCACTAGCGGCTCCAAAACCTGTCCTCCCTGTGACTTGTTGATTTCGCCCCTGGTGGGTGAGTCCACCAGTATGATAGCTTTAGGCCGACTGGGAAGGCCCTTTAAAGCATTATTCACCACACACACAAACCAGGGTTCGAATCTCACTGGGGCAGTTCGGGAATATTAATAAAGAAATGACATAGGCCTATCTGTGACTAAATAATAAATCAATATCACTGTAGACATATTGAACATAATGATTCATATTATTCCATATTATTCCCCGCCCTAGACTCAAGACCTATGGGGATAGGGTGTTTTGCGTGTCCGCCCCCACTCTGTGGAATCATCTCCCCCCGAGATCCACTGTGCCCCTTCCGTGGAGACTTTCAAAAAGTACACGAAAGCATACCTTTTCTCTGGGCCTATATGGCTCCTACCTCACGACCCCACCAAGCGCCTTGCGCATTTGCACTCTCACTCACTCGCCTACACACAGACCCTCAGCTCCCACTCTTGTGAAGCGACCTTGAGTATCCTGAAAGGCGCTATATAAAATCAATTCATTAAATTATAATTATTATTAATAACAAAAAGTAAAAGTTAATATTAAAATATGAATAATAATAACAAATAAATATCACTAAATAATACTTTAATAAATATCACTGTAGCCACTATAAATGATTAATAGTTGTCTCTCTCTCTCTCTCTCTCTCTCTCTCTCTCTCTCTCTCTCTCTCTCTCTCTCTCTCTCTCTCTCTCTCTCTCTCTCTCTCTCTCTCTCTCTCCCTCTCTCCCTCATTAAAATCAACAAGTATATGAGAACTAAGAACAACAACAACAACAACTAATGAAAAACATTTAATTTTATTTGCATCACATTTGCGGCTCACCAAAATAAACCTTAAAGTCTGCGTCTCTCTCAGGGCACCGCCCCCTTTCGCCTCCCTTTCCGGTACAGGTGGCTCACCTGTCCCGGAGCCCCGAGCGTGCACTCAGGAAACCACCGCCCAGCGCGCGCTCGCGACACCATTCCGATACACTCCGGTGGGTCACGCGACGCACACACACTCGAACACACGCACACACACTCATACACACACACTCGCGCTCACGCACACACACGCAAACACACACACGCACACACACACACACACACACACACACACACACACACACACACACACACACACACACACACACACACACACACACACACATGTAAAGGCTCCGCCGCGTCGTCACCGTTCCGCTCGAGGACCCCGCGAGACGCGGCCACCACGTCGCTTCATTTCCCCGCGCAGCGGCTCGGAGTTTAAGCTGTGCGCTCGCGAGTCTCGAGTCATGTTGGACCCGTCCTCGAGCGAGGACACGGGAGGGGAGTCGGACCGCGAAGTTGTGGAGTACCCACCGAAGACCTCCTCCACGACCTCCTCATCCTCGTCCACCTCCACCTCCGCCGCTCCTCCACCACCTGCTGCTCTGCCCGGGCGGCGCGACGAGGAGAAGAAGGAGAAGAGAGAAGGAGAGGCGCGCGCTGGAGGAGGAGGAGGAGCAGAGGAGGGAGCAGGAGAAGGAGAGGAGGACTCGGCTCCAGATCTACGTTTTCGTCCTCCGCTGCATCGCCTACCCGTTCAACGCCAAGCAGCCGACAGACATGACCCGCCGGCAGCAGAAGGTAGGAGACTCCCCCTGATCCCTTCACGGGACCCTTGCCCGGGACCCTCACGCCCTCACCCGGGAGCCTCCCCCTCTCACCCGGGCCCCTGACCCTCACCCGGGACTCTCACCCGGACCCGGACCCTTACCCTGACCCTCAGCCAGACCTTTACCGCCTCACCCCTGCACCCTGACCCTGACCCTCATCCTGACCCTCACCCCTCACCCTGACCCTCTTCCCCTCACCCTCTCACTCACCCGGACCCGACTCGGTTCACCTAGTCTGCTGTGTCCTGCAGTATCTAAATAGAATATTATTAATATAGTTCATACTGCATCTTATTTATTTACATATCTAATTTATTCATATATTAAACAGATACTCTTTCTATCTTATTTATTAATATATTTATACAAATGTACATACTCTACTTTATATATTATTTATTTATATATTATACATATGATTCTATATGCATACTCTGTACCTCATATATGTTATTTATTGATACATTATTAACATGTATAATTCTTTCACTTCTGGTTGTTAGACTGCATCCTGTTGTAACAGTTCAACAATAACGTTAAGAAAGCAAGAAGAGATTAAATCCAAGTACCTGCTTGGTGTGTGTGTGTGTGTGTGTGTGTGTGTGTGTGTGTGTGTGTGTGTGTGTGTGTGTGTGTGTGTGTGTGTGTGTGTGTGTGTGTGTGTGAGGAAACCAGCTCTGCCACATCGAGAGCAACCCGGCTTGTTTACATAGCTGAACGCAGCCGAGCCTACGTCAGTCTTCTAGAACTGGCTATAATCTAGCTCTGGCTCTACTCGTAGGCCTGGTTATAATCTAGCTCTGGCTCTTGCTCTACTCGTAGGCCTGGTTATAATCTAGCTCTGGCTTTACTCGTAGGCCGGGTTATAATCTAGCTCTGGCTCTTGCTCTACTCGTAGGCCTGGTTATAATCTAGCTCTGGCTCTACTCGTAGGCCGGGTTATAATCTAGCTCTGGCTCTTGCTCTACTCGTAGGCCTGGTTATAATCTAGCTCTGGCTCTACTCGTAGGCCTGGTTATAATCTAGCTCTGGCTCTTGCTTTACTCGTAGGCCTGGTTATAATCTAGCTCTGGCTCTACTCGTAGGCCGGGTTATAATCTAACTCGGTCTCTTGCTCTACTCGTAGGCCTGGGTATAATCTAGCTCTGGCTCTGCTTGTAGGCCTGGTTATCTAGCTCTGTGTCTACTTGTAGGCCTGGTTATAATCTAGTTCTGGCTCTGCTCGTAGGCCTTGTTTTTCTCGTAGTATGACTGTTGGCTCGAAGGAATTCTTCTGGTGTGCATAAGAATTCTAAACATACAGCTGTCTTCCAGGCTAAACCAACATGACACACACACACACACACACACACACACACACACACACACACACCACACACACACACACACACACACACACACACACACACACACACACACAAAGTGTTGATAGTACGGTTATGTTGGGTGATGGTCATGTAAACAGGTTGTTCAGACAAGTTTTGATCTGTTATCACCTATTTCAGCTAGTATTGATCTGTTATCACCTAGTTCATTCTAGAGTGGATCTGTTATCACCTAGTTCAGTCTAAAGTGGATCTGTTATCACCTTGTTCAGTCTATTGTTGATCAGTTATTACCTAGTTCAGTATAGATTCAAATTGCTATCACATAGTTCAGTCTTGTGTTGATCTGTTATCACCTAGTTCAGTCCAGTGTTGATCTGTTATCAACTAGTGTTGATCGCTTATCACCTAGTTAAGTCTAGTGTTGATCTGTTATCACCTAGTTCAGCCTACTGTTGAGTTGTTACCACCCAGTTCAGTCTAGAGCTTTTCTGTTATCAACTAGTTCAGCCAAATGTTGATCGCTTATCACCTAGTTCTGTCTAGTGTTTATCTGTTATCACCTAGTTCAGTCTAGTGTTGATCTGTTATGAACTAGTTCAGCCAAGTGTTGATCGCTTATCACCTAGTTCAGTCTAGTGTTGATCAGTTATCACCTAGTTCAGTCTAGATTCAATCTGTTAACACCTAGTTCAGTCTAATGTGGATTTTTTATTACCTAGTTCTGCCTAGAGTTGAGCGCTTATCATCTAGTTCAGTCTAGTGTTGTTCTTTTATCAACTAGTTCAGTCTAGTGTTGATCTGTTATCACCTAGTTCATTCTAGTGTAGCCTAGAGTTGATCTGTTATCACCTAGTCAGGCCTAGTGTTGATCTGTTATCACCTAGTTCAGTCTGGAGTTGATCTGGTCAGAGAACAGACCAGCTCAGAGTTCAGTTTAGCTGCTGCCAGTTCCCAGTTTCAGCTGACTGACAGCTGGGCAGGGGGTCTGATGAATTAAACACAGCTTTCTAACAGAGATGAGCATTCTCTTCGATGAACCGCTCTGTTCCTCCCTCTGAAGGATGAGGAAGAGGAGGAGGGCAGACTATTGTGGCCTGATGATTAATATATAATAATTAAGTATTGAATTATCAGCGTGGAGTACACCATGAAGAGCCTGTGGGGTTAAAGATTCATTCCTTACTTCCATTACGGTGTCAAAAATGCACGTCTAATGCAGGAAATAATCCACCTCTATTTAGAAGATATAATATATAGATATGTTTATACAACACACTACGTGCTATACGTGTTTATTCCAAAGCCTTTGTCCGTTGCATTCAAAAGGCTTGACTTTCTTACAGAAATCAATTATCCTTTCAGTGTGTGTGTGTGTGTGTGTGTGTGTGTGTGTGTGTGTGTGTGTGTGTGTGTGTGTGTGTGTGTGTGTGTGTGTGTGTGTGTGTGTGTGTGTGTGTGTGTGTAATTTCTACCTCTGTTGTGGTGAAATATTAACTTTTAATTGCGTTAGAGGGACTCTGTGACCACTGAAGTGTTCATTGTGTTTCCTGCTCTCACTTCGCTGTCCAGCAGAAAGGCGGAGTTCATGATATAACTGAAACTGATGTTGAACTTGAAGTATGTCCATTTTAAATCTAGTTAAAATATATGACAATGCATCATTTTATATAATGGTCAATAGTATCATATAATATAATATAGAATGTATCATTTTATCGTTTTTAGTCCATTCATTTTATTATTTATTAGCATCATTACATATCTTTTTACAGTATTTTCTATTTTAGAGAGTGGGACAGAAACAATGTCCTTCGAGGATTAATAAAACGATTATTTGTTGTGAAACTAAAGTATTGGGTTAAACAGTAAGATATTCAATAAAGCTAATTAATCCCAGCTTTATTGACCTCCCAGTGTTGGACATTGTGTTGTGCACTGCAAACAAAATGTAACAGAGCAAATTATGCAGGTCCGTCTGCGTTATTAATGTTCTCAATAATTATATCCATACACCGATGCCGAATTCGTGATCATGTTCAACACCCAGCGCTGTGATTCTGAATAACTTTAAATGTGTCAAACAGCAGATGTGCACATAGCATCACCGAGGTGAGCATGATAGAACCAGGAGATGGTGGAATCTATTAAATGATGTATCATTATGTATAAGTAATAATGATATATCATTCTATATTAATTAAACAATATGTCAGATCTATCTGTTGGGATGATTCTGGTTTCCCAGCTTGAGTTGGATTCAGGAAATGAAGGCACTCTCTATCCGAACTGTGTCGTTATTCCTCTGGGGTCAGGGGTCAACCCAGGCTGCTCGCTGGCTGCTAGGTGAACTTAGCTTAGCCCATTCGCTCCCGCAAAGACAAACGCAGGAAGCGCCTGGAAAAACAAATGGGTCCTGTGTGACTCGGTCTCTGTGTATGTGACTCTGTATGTCTGTGTGTGTGTGTGTGTGTGTGTGTGCTCTGTCTGTGTATGTGTGCATCCTCTGTCTGTGTGTGTTACTCTGCCTCTGTGTGTGTGTGTGTGTGTCTGTGTGTGTGTGTGTGTGTGTGTGTGTGTGTGTGTGTGTGTGTGTGTGTGCTCTGTCTGTGTATGCGTGCATCCTCTGTCTGTGTGTGTGCCTCTGTGTGTGTGCCTCTGTCTCTGTGTGTGTGTGTGTGTGTGTGTGTGTGTGTGTGTGTGTGTGTGTGTGGTGTGTGTGTGTGTGTGTGTGTGTGTGTGTGTGTGTGTGTCTGTGTCTGTGTCTGTGTCTGTGTCTGTGTCTGTGTCTGTTCCTGTGTGTGCGCTGTGTCTCAGGAATGTACTGAGCAGCAGGACTTTACTAGGCGAAGAGGAGGAGGTCGAGACAATGATGAGGAGGAGAAGGAGGAGAAGAAAGGGATTAAGGGGAGGAGGAGAATGGACATGGAGGAGGATGAGAGTGACTGGAGGAATTTAGAGTGACTGGATGAATTCAGTGAGTGACTAGATGGATTTAGAGAGTGACTGGATGAATGTAGAGAGTGACTGGATGAAGGGTGAATGCTGAGAGTGTACATAACCTCACCTAACGTAATGTGATATAACGTGCTGCATCTCCCAGATGAACAAGCAGCAGCTCCAGACGGTGCGCGAGGCCTTCAGCTCCTTCCTCAGCGGAGACACGCAGATCCTCGCCGACGAGGCATTCTGCAACGCTGTGCGCAGCTACTACGAGGTGAGCCCTCTCTCTCTCTCTCTCTCTCTCTCTCTCGCTCTCTTTCTCTCATTCATATATGTATTAGGATGTTGGGGGACGTCAGGCACCTCTGACCTTTGAGCTTTCTTCATCAGTAGAAAGATCTGCTCTGGTGAAATAAGGCTCACATATTCACACAGCTTCCTGGGACTCCGTTGTGGCAGGAAGTCCAGGTTGCTGTGGTAACGCAGAATGAATCAGGAAGTGCTGTCTAATTAACAAACAGATTCATCCCAACATGAGGTGGTTGCCACAGATTGGCTTTACTACACAACTGTGTGTGTGTGGGATGGACCTTCATCCCCCCCTTGGCCGGGCGTCACCTGTCGCTGCTGACGACGGGTTGCCTAGCAACACATGCAGCTTGTTATAATTTCCGTGGCGATAATTTCACCAGTGGCTCAAGGAGCAACGATAAGGAAGATGATGAAGACTCCTCTTACTCAACCGCTCACAAGAAGCACTCTGGATGGATAGTGTTGAGAATCTTAACACAAACCACCAACAGGGGTGATGAGTCTGAGGCACTACTCACCCCAACACTACTCACCCCCACACTACTCACCCCAGGACAACTAAACCCAACACTACTCACTCCCCAACATTTCTTACCCAAACACTACTCAGCCCCCAACATTACTAACCCCAACACTACTCACTCCCCAACATTACTAACCCCAACACTACTCACCCGTACACTACTCACCCCAACATTACTAACCCCAACACTACTCACCCCAACACTACTCACTCCCCAACACCACTAACCCCAACACTACTCACCCGTACACTACTCACCCCAACACTACTAACCCCAACACTACTCACCCCAACACTACTCACCCCAACACTACTAACCCCAACACTACTCACCCGTACACTACTCACCCCAACACTACTCACCCCAAAACTACTAACCCGTACACCACTAACCCCAACACTACTCTCCCCAATACTACTAACCCCTACACTACTAATCCCAACACTACTCACCCCAGCACTACTAACCCAAATACTACTCACCCCAGCACTACTAACCCCCACACTGCTAACCCCAACACTACTCACCCCAGCACTACTAACCCCCAGACTACTAACCCCAACAATACTCACCCCAGCACTACTAACCCCCAGACTACTAACCTCAACACTACTCACCCCAGCACTACTCACCCCAGCACTACTAACCCCCACACTACTAACCCCAACACTACTCACCCCAGCACTACTTACCCCAGCACCACTAACCCCCACACTACTAACCCCAACACTACTCACCCCAGCACTAGTCATCACCCACTAAGCTGCTCTTCTCATCAGTGTTTCTCTGGTTTGTGAAACTCATTATTTCTTGTTTTGAAGTCTGTGGGTCTTTATCTCCACAGGCTAACTGATTAGCCAACCCCCTCTGAGACTGTTAGCTCTGATGCCATAAGCTCTGATGCAGTTAGCTGTAATGTTGTTAGCTGTGATGCTGTTAGCTCTGATGCTGTTAGCTCTAAAGCTCTAGGTGTGTTGATGGCTAGGTGTGTTGATGGCTAGGTGTGTTGATGGCTAGGTGTCAGCGCTAGGTGTGTTGATGGCTAGGTGTGTGGATGGCTAGGTGTGGTGGTGGCTAGGTGTGGTGATGGCTAGGTGTGGTGATGGCTAGGTGTGATGGCTCTATCTGGGTGGGGAGGTGGGCTCCCTGAATAATAGAGGAGGAGGTTAAACTGCGTTAAGGCCAGCAGCAGGGTGCCCCCCCGCCCCACGCTGGGGCCTCGTTAGGCATAAAGGACACACCCCCTGCTGGCGGAGCTCGGCTCGTTAGGCGATGATCCACTCAAGGGTGGGAGATGGAGCCGGCTGCGGGGGCTAAAGCCTCTCCCCGGGAAGGTATCTGGGTCTGCCACACACTCCAGTTGATAAATATAATATATATCTTAAGAGATGAGACATACAGAGGCTGCGGATCAGCTCTGATCTCTCTGGTGCTCCACGGTGTTTCCATAACGATACTGAGCGTAGAAATAGCCGAGATGAACATCAGAATCATCCTGGGTCAACATCAATGTGGACTTACAACATTCAATAACGTTATGAACTCAAAACAAGAGTTCAAAATTATCTTGTGTGTGTGTGTGTGTGTGTGTGTGTGTGTGTGTCGGGGTGAGAGCTCTTGCACCCCTAGTATTCCAGTATTCAGGTTCATTCCTGTGGTGAAGATGAAGTCTATTTGTTACCTCTTGTTCATAGCTTGTTTTCTGGTAGGTCTGCCTGCGGAGGTGGCACAGGAGAAACCACAGAACTCTTTAGCCTTTGGAGACTGGACGTATTTATTTTAATAACTGTCATCTCAAAGAGAGAGGTCTTCAAAGTCTTGATTAAAGCCCTGGACTTCCTGTCCAGGGCTTCCTGAAGAGCGAGCGCGTCTGTAACCCTACTTCCTTATGTACCTCTACTTCCTGTCCAGGGCTTTCTGAAGAGCGAGCGTGTCTGTAACCCTACTTCCTTCTGTACCTCTACTTCCTGTCCAGGGCTTCCTGAAGAGCGAGCGCGTCTGTAACCCTACTTCCTTCTGTACCTCTACTTCCTGTCCAGGGCTTCCTGAAGAGCGAGCGCGTCTGTAACCCTACTTCCTTCTGTACCTCTACTTCCTGTCCAGGGCTTCCTGAAGAGCGAGCGCGTCTGTAACCCTACTTCCTTATGTACCTCTACTTCCTGTCCAGGGCTTCCTGAAGAGCGAGCGCGTGTCCCGCATGGTGCAGAGTGGCGGCTGCTCGGCTGCCGACTTCCGGGACGTCTTCAAGAAGAACATCGAGCGCCGCGTCCGCAGCCTGCCGGAGATCGACGGGCTGAGCAAGGAGACGGTGCTCAGCTCCTGGATGGCCAAGTACGACACCGTCGCCCGTGGCGACGAGGACCCCCGCCGGCCGCCGGCCCGCCACCACAGCGCCGTGTCGGAGCTGATCCTCAGCAAGGAGCAGCTCTACCAGATGTTCCAGAGTGTACTGGGGGTCAGCAAGCAGCAACACCAGCTGCTCTACAACGCCTGCCAGGTAGGGGACCTACAGGATAGAATACACATACTGCATATAGATACTGTATGCATGTACCGTGTGTCCTACCTATATAATTCTTGTTCTTTTTTGATACTAATGATCGGCAAATCTGTCCCACTGTTCCCTACATGATGTCTTCATGACTCCTAGAAGAATCCATTTGAGCCTCTTCTGTTTTCATCTCTGCCTCAGTGGCAGGACTGTAATTTAGTCCTCTCCTCTCCTCCTCTTCCCTGTCTCTCTGATCATCTGACTCGTTGTCATGTTTATAAGCGGATGTCTCTCTCTCTCTCTTATTGTCTCTCTCATTCTCTCTCTCTCTCTCTCTCTCTCTCTCTCTCTCCGCTCTCTCTCTCTCTCTCCTCTCTCTCTCTCCCTCTCTCTCTCCTCTCTCTCCTCATCCTCTCATCTCTCTCTCATCTCTCCATCCTCTCTCATCTCTCTCTCTCTCTCGCTTCTCCTCACTCTCATCGTTGTCTCTCCTCTCTCCTCCTCTCCCCTCTCATCTCTCTCTCCATCTCTCTCCCTCACCTCCTCTCTCTCCTCCCTCTCTCCCCTCTCTCTCTCATCCTCTCCTCTCTCCTCTCCTCTCTCTCTCTCCTCTCTCTCCTTCCTCCTCTCTCTCTACTCTCTTCTCGTCTCTTCTCTCTCTCTCTCTCTCTCTCTCTCTCTCTCTCTCCATTCCATTCAATTCAATTCAAAAGAGCTTTATTGGCGAGGTGGAATGTGGAAAGTCTTTCCCTGTCTCGGTTCCCAAGGATGACTTTTGTGTCGTTGGTGCTGTGGTAGCAGAAAGCTAAGGTAGCAAAAGGCTCACTTCCTGTTGTGATTCCTCCCAGCTGGATAACGTGGACGAGCAGGCCGCTCAGATCCGCAGAGAGCTGGACGGACGGCTGCAGATGGCGGAGAAGCTGGCTCGGGTAACCTGTAATCTAGTGACTACTGACTACTGACTACTGACTACTGAATACTGAATACTAACTAGTACTAGAACTACTGACTACTAACTTGGACTACTGACTACTGACTAGAACTAGGGCTACTCACATTAAAACTACAATATGAATCTACAACCATAGCGACGTGCATCAACCAAACACCCAACTACAAACACCAGCATCTCTGACCTCTAGGAACTCTGTGACCTATGAACTCTGTCCTGTGACCTATGAAATCTGTCCTGTGCCTCTGTCCTGTGGGCTCTTTGTCCTGTGGGACCTCTGTCCTGTGACCTGTGTGACCTCTGTCCTGTGTGACCTGTGTGACCTCTGACCTGTGACCCCTGACCTGTGGCGGTAGGAGCGGCGGATCCCGCGGCTGGTGCTGGGGGCCACTGAGCTGCAGTACGTGGAGGAGCTGCGGGGGGCCGCCAACCTGCTGATGTCCAACCTGGAGAGCCTCCCGGTCTCCAAGGGGGGGCCCGACCTCAAGACCAAGCTCAAGCGCTCGGCCATCAATGCCTCCTTCCTGGACCTCGGAGAGGAGGCGGGGGCGCTGTCCAAGTCCGAAGTGGTCCTGTCCTTCACACTGGAGGTGTGTGTGTGTGTGTGTGTGTGTGTGTGGTGTGTGTGTGTGTGTGTGTGTGTGTGTGTGTGTGTGTGTGTGTGTGTGTGTGTGTGTGTGTGTGTGTGTGTGTGTGTGTGTGCGTGAGCAACAGCAGTGTTGGATTGCGGTGGAGGTTCACAGTGTGTTGTGATGGAGGTGGTGGAGGTTCACAGTGTGTTGTGGCGGAGCTGATGGAGGTTCAGACAGTGTGTTATCTCCTGAGGTGGTGGATGTTCACAATGTGTTGTGATGGAGGTGGTGGAGGTTCACAGTGTGTTGTGTTGAAGGTGGTGGGGGTTCACAGTGTGTTGTGATGGAGGTGGTGGAGGTTCACAGTGTGTTGTGGTGGAGGTGGTGGAGGTTCACAGTGTTGTGGTGGAGGTGGTGGAGGTTCACAGTGTGTTGTGGTGGAGGTGGTGGAGGTTCACAGTGTGTTGTGGTGGAGGTGGTGGAGGTTCACAGTGTGTTGTGGTGGAGGTGGTGGAGGTTCACAGTGTGTTGTGGTGGAGGTGGTGGAGGTTCACAGTGTGTTGTGATGGAGGTGGTGGAGGTTCACAGTGTGTTGTGATGGAGGTGGTGGAGGTTCACAGTGTGTTGTGATGGAGGTGGTGGAGGTTCAGACAGTGTGTTGTGATGGAGGTGGTGGAGGTTCACAGTGTGTTGTGATGGAGGTGGTGGAGGTTCAGACAGTGTGTTGTGATGGAGGTGGTGGAGGTTCACAGTGTGTTGTGATGGAGGTGGGGGAGGTTCACAGTGTGTTGTGGTGGAGGTGATGGTGTTTCAGACATTGTGTTGTCTCCCCAGGTGATGGTGGTGGAGGTCCAGGGCTTGCGGTCTCTGGCTCCTAACCGTATCGTCTACTGCACCATGGAGGTGGAGGGCGGAGAGAAGCTCCAGACCGACCAGGCTGAGGCGTCCAGACCGCAGTAAGTCTCCTCCACCAGGTCTCCTCCATCAGGTCTCCTCCACTAGGTCTTGCCCGGTAAACTCCAGACTTTACACTAGGGGCTCGGTAAACTCCAGACTATACGTTAGTTGCCCGGTAAACTCCAGACTTTACGCCAGGGGCCTAGTGCGTTTCACAGTGCATGTGTGTCAGGAGTCGGACTACCGGTCACCTCCACAATAAGGCTCCTCCCTTCACACTCACATCTCCAGCATCGTATATTTATATCATTATTAAATAGGGGTGTGACGAGATCTCGTGCCACAAGATCTCGCGAGATTAACCTTGACGATATTACCTGTCGCGTTAAAAATCGGTCTCCCGAGATTTGTGATTTATCCAAACTTCTATTTTTCGCCTGTGGAGGCAGTAATGCGCCTTTGCTACATCTAGCCTGCCAGAACCTAAAGAAGGAGAAGGAAAAGAAGAAAAGGAGAAGGAGGGGAAGCAGGGGAAGCATCGAAAGCAGCCATAAGCTGTGTTCGAAATCGTTCCCTATCACGGATATAGTGTACTATATAGGGTGCTCGCCATTTTGTAGTGGTGTTCGAATTCTCAGTTGTTAATTTCATGCACTATATAATGCACTTAAAATACCCCAAATTTGAGTGTACATACGATGTACCCTTCATGTTACTCCCGTATACCACAATGCAATGCGGTCCTGTTTTTCCGGAGGAGAAGAAGAGGCTGAATAACTGCGAAAACGAATACATTTAATCAAAGTACATTTTGGGTACTTTGATTTGGTTTTGCACATAATATTGTTTGCACTTGAAAAAAAGAGAATTATTTAATTTAATTTATTTTACTTTGACTTTTATAAATTTTAGTTTTAGTTTCAATTTCATGCATTTAAAGAGTTATAATAACACATTTCAAAATGCATGCGCGACTTGGTTAAATAAAAGTCTGTTGGTCCAGTCATATATTTTGTCATTGTAGTTTTCTTAAAATCTCGTCTCGTCTCGTTCTCGTGAACCCAATATCGTGTCTCGTCTCGTCTCGTCTCATGAGCTGAGTGTATCGTCACACCCCTATTATTAAATGATTAAAGCGTTGCGCTAAGCAGAATTAGTGAATAGAATGAAGTGAGGTTATTCAAGACTATTTCCATGGAAACAAATCAAACGCCTCACTCATCAGCTGCTCGGGTCTCTAGAGGAATCACACCTTGAGACACACACACACACACACACACACACACACACACACACACACACACACACACACACACACACACACACACACACACACACACACACACACACACACACATACACACAGATGAATAAACACACGCACTCCACACAACATACACACACGGGTATATAATGTGTGTGTGTGTGTTGGGCTGATTGGACTATAAATAAATGGCTCTCACTGAAATGACCTGGTTGCCCTGGAAACAGAAAAGGTAGGTTTGTCCCCCTGCCTGGAGGGAGAGAAGGGACATCTGACCCGACTCTGACCCCACCCTGACCCCACCGTGACCCCACTGTGTGTAGTATAGTTTTGTGCTTTAATAATAAAGGTTACAAGTTGTGTGTAGCAGAAGTGCGTTGTAGAGGTGTGTGTTGAGAGGTGTGTGTTGTGCGGGAGTATTTAGTAGAGTTGTGTAGCGACGGGCATGTGTTTAGTAGATTTGTGTGTTCTGCGGGTGTGTGTAGTAGAGTTGTGTAGTGATGGGATGTTTGTAGTGACGGGGTGTGTGTTGTGCGGGTGTGTGTAGTAGAGTTGTGTAGCGATGGGGTGTGTGTTGTAGGTGTGTGGAGCAGAGGAGTGTAGGGATGGGGTGTGTTGTGCAGGTGTTTGTAGTAGGGGTGTGTAGTGACGGGTTTGTGTTGCAGGTGTATGTAGTAGAGGTATGTGTGTAGTGACGAGGTATGTGTAGTGGAGGTGTGTGCAGAGGTGTGTGTTGTAGAGGTGTGTGTGTGTGTCGTGACGGGGTGTGTGGTGCAGGTGTGTAGTAGAGTTGTGTAGTGACGGGACGTGAATGAATGAATGAATGATGTTTTTTATTTCCGTGTCATGCCACACAAGTAGCCCATCCCACATAGGATTACAGGACACCGATATAACTACACAAAGCGTGTAGTACATACACAATCAAGTTACACTATACAATACATTTCATCCACACACTAAACATTAAGAGACATATTCCTCTTAGCCCACGCCTTTTTCAATAAAGTCAGCAATCAAAAAAGTTATATATTGGAACAGCCAAGCTAACATATCTGCATCACACATATGATTTACTATATGCGTGAACGATAACTTTCTTGAATAAACATGTTCGCAAATCCTGATAAAACGGACAATACCAAATAAAATGAATTTCATTTTAAATTTCATCGAGCTCACAAAAATGACGCAGCCTTTTCTCCTCACTGGCGCCCACCGACAGGCCGGATTCAATGAGTAGAGGGAAAATTCATGACCTAATTTGAGCACATAGGGACCTCTTTCTCTTAGACAAGTTATACAAAATACAGTTTTCTGTACCAAACACATGTTTAATTTGACAAAATGTACGCATCTTATGGCAGACGCCTCAATTCAGAGAACCAGGTCTCTCTCTTTTTGAAGGATATCAGTTCTTTACCTATTTCAACTTTGTCCGTAAACACATCCCCACAAACCAGTCGCACATATAAATCATACACCTCACTGGCCCATCCTCCAATTTTATGCATGTCACATTCCAACACCTTTTTGGCCACTCTGTTTTCATCCATTCCTCAACAGCCTGTTCCACAACCTCATAATACACACACTCCAGCACTCCCTACAGGGGTCCCACCCCACGTCTCCGGTTGTAGCTGGTATTGGTGCGAATTTATGAACACCCATAAAATATCGGATGGCCCTGTTTTGGATTTTTTCATTCACTGGATAGTTTTTATAACCCCAGCCCCCCGCCACATAGTCCAACACAGGACACACACAAGCCTGGAAAAGTTTGGTGCATGTAGAAAAACCAATATCCTCCAGCATCTTAGTTTTGCCTTTAATTCCACCAAGAGCTCTGCTGGCTGACCCAGAGAGAACTGTATTACCCTTTGTGAAATGCATGTGTTCATCCAGGTAAAATCCTAGGTATTTATAACATTTTGTATAGTTCAGCTTTTTTTCTCCGAAATGAAATTGAAATGTACTAGTAGCTGAACGAGGATTTCTAAAATGCATTATTTCTGTTTTCTTTTCATTGATGGTCATTCTCCAATTACTGCATCAAGCTTCTGCACATGAGAGCATTCTTTGCAGATGTTCTTCTGAGTCAGCCATCAAAATAATATCATCTGCATATAAAAGTACACAAATGTTTTCCCCTCCAAACTGTACCCCACATCCTAATGATTTATCTGTACTGGCTAGATCATTTATATAAACAGCGAAGAGAGTAGGCGATAAAGCATCTCCCTGCTTGACACCAGAGGAGGTGAAAAAACAGTTTGTAAGAAATTCATTCACCCTCACTGTTATGTATTTTAAGCACATAAACTGCCCCCACATAGCCACTAGGAGGCAGGATCGAACACACAAGCTGCATTACCCCCACACAGACACAAGGGAGCAGGATCGAACATACAAGCTGTAATATCTACCCCAGCCACAGAAGGCAGCATCTTTAAGACAGACGCGGAAGCCGCAGCTAAGACGTCACATAGGCCACGCCCACGTCACATAGGCCACGCCTACTTGGTCCAAGTGCAGCGCCCGGAGCCAGAGGAGGCCAGAGGATCATAGGAGCCCCGCAGAGAGCCTCGGGCCTAAGCCCGGGGCTCGAAGTAGCTCTCGGTATTTCTCTCTACAAGTGTTAGATACAATTCCCTCCCTTTTGCTTCATAGTTACATTACCGAAATAGTTCAACAAATAAAGTGAGTTAAAAGCGACCCGTTTCAAACTACTTTCAACAAGAGCACGGCATCACACATGACTCAGGTGCACTATGAAGGGAACAGATTGCATGATAAATCTGTGAGCAGGTGCGTGTAGTAGAGTTGTGTAGTAACAAGGTGTGTGTTGCAGGTGTGTGTAGTAGAGTTGTGTTGTGTGGGTGTGTGTAGTAGAGTTGTGTAGTGACGGGTGTGTGTTGCAGGTGGGGCACCCAGGGAGACTTCTCCAGCACCCAGCCGCTGCCCTGCGTGAAGGTGAAGCTGTTCACCGAGAGCACCGGGGTGCTGGCGCTGGAGGACAAGGAGCTGGGCCGGGTGAGCTCACCCTTCACCCTGTCACAACACCCTCACCCTGTCACTACACCCCTCATCCCCTCACTATACCCCTCACCCCCTCACTACACCCTCACCCTGTCACTACACCCCTCATCCCCTCACTATACCCCTCATCCCCTCACTATACCCCTCAACCCCTAACTACACCCTCACCCCCTCACTCCACCCCTCACACCCTCACTACACCCTCACCCCCTCAATACACCATCACCCCCTCATACACCCCTCACACCCCGTCACCACACAGATCAGCCCTATACTAAACCCCTCCACTACAGGACATATACCTAGCCATGCCTGGTTACACTGCACACACTGTATGTATCGATCCTTGAGTGTAAAGTATTGTAATGACTCTCAGTGTAATGTAGCAGCAATGACTCTCAGCGTAAAGTATTGTAATGACTCAGTGTAAAGTAGCAGTAATGACTCTTAGCGTAAAGTATTGTAATGACTCAGTGTAAAGTAGCGGTAATGACTCTCAGCGTAAAGTAGCGGTAATGACTCTCAGTGTAAAGTATTGTAATGACTCAGTGTAAAGTAGCGGTAATGACTCTCAGTGTAAAGTAGCGGTAATGACTCTCAGTGTAAAGTATTGTAATGACTCTCAGTGTAAAGTAGCGGTAATGACTCTCAGCGTAAAGTATTGTAATGACCCCAGGGTAAAGTAGCGGTAATGACTCTCAGTGTAAAGTAGCGGTAATGACTCTCAGTGTAAAGTATTGTAATGACTCTCAGTGTAAAGTAGCGGTAATGACTCTCAGTGTAAAGTAGCGGTAATGACTCTCAGTGTAAAGTATTGTCATGACTCTCAGCGTAAAGTATTGTAATGACTCAGTGTAAAGTATTGTAATGACTCTCAGCGTAAAGTATTGTAATGACTCTCAGTGTAAAGTAGCGGTAATGAGTCTCAGTGTAAAGTAGCGGTAATGACTCTCAGTGTAAAGTAGCGGTAATGACTCTCAGTGTAAAGTAGCGGCAATGATCCTCAGTGTAAAGTAGCGGTAATGATTCTCAGTGTAAAGTAGCGGTAATGATCCTCAGTGTAAAGTAGCGGTAATGATTCTCAGTGTAAAGTAGCGGTAATGATCCTCAGTGTAAAGTAGCGGTAATGATTCCAATCAGGTGGTCCTGAACCCGACCCCCAACGGACCCAAGCAGCCAGAGCTCCACCGCATGACGGTCTCCAAGAACAGTGCGGACTCGGACCTGAGGATCAAGCTGGCCGTCCGCATGGACAAACCGCCCAACATGAAGCATTGTGGGTAAGGGAGTCAACACTACCACCGCGGATCCAATATTTTCGACAAACTCCTAAACCCCTACTTGCTCCTTAATGACCTGTCTCTCTACTGTCTAACCCCTACCTGCTCCTTAATAACCTGTCTCTTGACTATCTAACCCCTACCTGCTCCTTAATGATCTGTCTCTGTACTGTCTAACCCCGTTGGCCAGAGGTCTTTGTAATTATTAATCTGATCTTCTGTAGCCCCACTCTGATATGGGGTCACCGGGGGGTCACATGACTTCCATAATATATCCACTTCACGACTCCATGGCAACACAAAAAAGAGAAGAAATTGTCATATGTTATGTAAGAAACCATGAAGAAGACAGAGGACCAATGCTCAATGTGATGAGGGAGGCCGTCCCCTAGTAGTGGTGTGGAGGCATAACAGTCAAACACACCCAGTAAAGGCTGTCCTCTAGTGGTAGAGGGAGGCAATACAACCAATCACACCCAGTAAAGGCCGTCCTCTAGTGGTAGAGGGAGGCATTACAACCAAACACACCCAGTAAAGGCAGTCCTCTAGTGGTAGAGGGAGGCATTACAACCAATCACACCCAGTAAAGGCCGTCCTCTAGTGGTAGAGGGAGGCATTACAACCAAACACACCCAGTAAAGGCCGTTCTCTATTGTAGAGGGAGGCATTACAACCAAACGCACCCATTAAAGTCCCCCTAGTGAGGGAGTTGAGACATTACATCAAACACCCAGTGAGGCAGCACTCACTTCAGAGCTGGGGGTTCTGTTAAGGGCAAGATCTCAATGAACAAATGTTGTCCTGTTGGAGATCTGAGAGTCTTAGAACCAAACTTAGAACCACAATTAGAACAACACATAGAACCACACTTAGAACAACGCTTAGAACAACACTTAGAACCCTGTGTGTGTGTGTGTGTGTGTGTGTGTGTGTGTGTGTGTGTGTGTGTGTGTGGGTGTGTGTGTGTGTGTGTGTGTGTGTGTGTGTGTGTGTGTGTGTGGCTCTGCATGAGCTCCTACATTGTGGGAGAGGAGGAGGTGAAGAGGAGGGAGGAGGAGCAGAGTGAGGAGGAGGAGGAGGAGGAGGAAGAGGAGGAGGAGAGAGAGGAGGTCACAGCTGGTGCTTGTAACATTTGGAGCGTCTCCTTGTTGGGTCACTTTTTAATGATGCTGCTCTAATTGGTAGAGAGACAACACACACACACACACACACACACACCCACACACACACACACACACACACACACACACACACACACACACACACACACACACACACACACACACACACACACACACACCACACACAGTGCCAACGGATGCTCGCTCGCTTTTAGTATCTGCAGAGAGAGAGAGAGAGAGAGAGAGAGAGAGAGAGAGAGAGAGAGAGAGAGAGAGAGAGAGAGAGAGAGAGAGAGAGAGAGGAGAGAGAGAGAGAGGGAGGGAGGAGGAGGGAGGGAGGGAGGGAGGGAGGGAGGGGGAGGGAGGGAGGGAGGGGGGAGGGAGAGGGAGGGAGAGAGAGAGAGAGGGGGGGGAGAGAGGAGGGGGGGAGAGAGGAGAGAGGAGAGGGGGAGGGGGGGGAGGAGGAGAGAGAGAGGACAGACGGGTAGAGAGAGATTGGTGTAATATATATTTGTGCAGACTCCAAGTTATGATATGAACTTGTTCTGGTCTTTACTTTAGCGATCACCCGTAATAGTCTATCAGGCTGTAGTGGTGTCCTGTGTCCACCTGGGGGCGCTGTTGGCCTGTGTTTGACTCCCGCTCTGTTTCCCTCTTTCTCGGTGAGGATCTGTGGCTGCGTCTTAATGACTCACTGCTAAATTAAAGGGTTGTTTTTATCACATGCAGACGGAACGAGAGATATATTTAAAAGCTTTCTCTGTTCTTTGACAGCTATCTGCACGCTCTGGGTCAGCGCGTGTGGAAACGCTGGAAGAGAAGATATTTTGTTCTTGTTCAGGTAAACAGAAGACCAACATCCACCGGTCCACCTTTTTAAATGTGTAGGACACTAAAAACATTTAGTGGCACTCCCAACGGCTCATGTGTCACCTGGTTCATGCTGTCACATCGTCATGATCGCTTATACTACTCATACTATTCACCATACTTTATTAACCCCAATGGCGATGGTTTGGGTCACAGTTACTTTGCTATAGATAAAGCAAAATAATAAGGCAAATTCAGCCCTGACCACTAGTACTGACCGCTAGCCCTGACCACTAGCCCTAACCGCTAGCCCTAACGACTAACCCTGACAGCTAGCCCTAACCACTAGCCCTGACTGCTAGCACTAACCTCTAGCCTTGCCCACTGGCCCTGACCACTAGCCTTGACCACTAGCCTTGACTACTAACCCTGACAGCTAGCCCTGACAGCTAGCCCTGACTGCTAGCCCTGACCACTTGCCCTGACCACTAATCTTGACTACTAACCCTGACAGCTAGCCATGACCCCTAGCCCTGACCATTAGCCCCAACCACTAGCATTAGCTACCTCCCCTGACCCCAACCACTAGCCCTGGCTACCTCCCCTGACCCTAACCACGAGCACTAGCCACAGCAACTACCTTGTGACTCGACCTGGGGGGAAGGGGTTAAGAAGACGGGTTAATTCAGCATGACCTCTGACCCCCCAGGTGAGCCAGTACACCTTCGCCATGTGCAGCTACCGAGCGAAGAAGGCAGAGCCTCAGGAGTTGATGCAGCTTGACGGCTACACCGTTGACTTCTGTGAACCGCAGTCAGGTAGAAATTCTCCTGTATCCGACCTGTAAATACACCTGTAAATACACCTGTAAATACACATGTCGGGTAGGAAATTTGCCTTTAAATACACCTGTAAACACACCTGTAAATGCACCTCTATTACACCTGTAAATGCACCTGTGTAAACACACCTTTCAATACACCGGTAAACACACCAGTCAGGTAGGAAATACAACTGTTAATACACCTGTTAGTACACCTATTAGTACTCCTATTAGCACTAAGCACACCTGTTAGTCCAGCTGTTAGCCCACCTGTCAGTCATTAGCAGGTCCTGTCCACAGGTCTGCAGGGCGGGGCCGTCTTCTTCAATGCGGTGCGGGAGGGCGAGCTGGTGACCTTTGCCAGCGATGACGAGCAGGACCGGGTGCTGTGGGTCCAGGCCCTGTACCGGGGCACCGGGCAGTCCTACAAGCCCGTGCCCCCCGCCCACAGCAGGAAGAACCACCCCAATGGCCGAGGAGCCAATCAGAAGCAGGCATCACTCACCGGTACGCCCGCCTCCTCTCTTGACGTGATGTTTCCTGTCACGTGAACATCCTCCTGTCATGTGATTGTCCACCACACTGTGGTCCACCACCACCACCTCCTCCTGGTCCACCGCCTCATGGGGGATGGAAGTTGGGGGGGGGGGGGGGGGGGGCCAGAGAGTCGTGGCGGTAATGCTCTGATTGTTTGAGATGAGGTTCAGTTCCGCTGGTAAGACTAACTTCCTTGCCATGGTCCCGACGTGAGGCAGAGTAATCAGGGCTCTCTCCCTTCTCCACGCGCCTCAATTCACCGCTAACCAACGTGAAACATCTCCTCTTGTCTTGTCTGGAAGTGAGGAAGAAAATAGACCGAAGAACGCCGCCTCTAGGCAGGGAGCCACGCTAGACAAACTACTGGACTCATGCTGCTGCATTCACCACAGCTACTGCACCTACTACACCCCAGCACCTGCTACATCTATCTATTAGATATCTATTACATCTACATCTATCTATTACAACCCATCTACCACATCTATATATTAGATATCTATTACATCTACATCTACCTATTACAACCCACCTACCACATCTATCTATTAGATATCTATTACATCTACATCTATCTATTACAACCCATCTACCACATCTATATATTAGATATCTATTACATCTACATCTACCTATTACAACCCACCTACCACATCTATCTATTAGATATCTATTACATCTACATCTATCTATTACAACCCATCTACCACATCTATATATTAGATATCTATTACATCTACATCTACCTATTACAACCCATCTACCACATCTATATATTACATATCTATTACATCTACCACATACATCTATTATAAGTTATAACTATCTATTTACAAACCTTATACCTCTATTATATCTATTTATTAGATATCTATTACATCTATTATATCTATTATATCCATCTAATATATCTATTATAAGTTATAACCATCTATTACAACGATCTTATACCACTTTTGCATCTATTCTATATATTCTATATATCTATTAGATATCTAATACATCTATTACATCTATCTATTAGATATCAGTTACATCTAACTATTAGATATCTATTACATCTTTAACATCTATCTACAACATATCCTGTCTCCTTCAGTGTCTAAATCTATATCTCTATGTCTACCACACCTTCCCATTTCTACCAGAACTACCCTATTTATACACATCTACTGAATCTCCCATGTCCACCGTCTCTGCTATACCTCCAGTTGTGTGGTAGCTTCTCAACGCGGTGGAGCGGGTTATGGTGTGAACGTGGTGGAGCAGATGAAGTGATGGTGTTAACGTGGTGCAGTGATGGTGTTAACGTGGTGCAGGGATGGTGTTAAACGTGGTTGAGTAGATGTAGTGATGGTGCTAATGCTAACATGGTGCAGTGATGGTGTTAACGTGGGGGAGCAGATGAAGTGCGGTGTAGTGATGGTGTTCACGTGGTGTAGTGATGGTGGTAACGTGGTGTGGTGATGGTGTTAACGTGGTGGAGCAGATGTAGTGATGGTGTTAACGTGGTGTAGTGATGGTGGTAACGTGGTGTGGTGATGGTGTTAACGTGGTGGAGCAGATGTAGTGATGGTGTTAACGTGGTGGAGCAGATGTAGTGATGGTGTTAACGTGGTGTAGTGATGGTGTTTACGTGGTAGAGCAGATTTAGTGATGGTGTTCACGTGGTGTAGTGATGGTGTTAACGTGGTGTTGTAATGGTGTCACCACGGCGACCAGGTGATGGTGTCACCGCGGCGACCAGGTGACTGGTGTCACCGCGGCGACCAGGTGACTGGGTCTGGTGGATCTGCTTCTCCTCTGATAAGTAGAGATGACAAGCCATTTGGTGCCTGATCGGAAACAGACTCGGGACGGACTGTTGAAGGGGTCGCGACCCCTGCTGAGCCAACCCCGGGGGGTGTGAGGATAGGGAGGGAGGGGGGGAGGGAGGGGGGAGACGGTGAACCGTGACACGTGACACGCGTGATATCCCCCGACGTGACGACCTGTCAGCCCTCCATCCTGCTGCTGCTGCCGCCGTGTGTGTGTGTGTGTGTGTGTGTGTGTGTGTGTGTGTGTGTGTGTGTGTGTGTGTGTGTGTGTGTGTGTGTGTGACCAATGTAGCTCCTGCGCTCTAACACACGCATCAAAACACATCGCTTCACTGGCCGATCCTCTCTCTCTCTCTCTCTCCCTCTCTCTCTCTCTCTCTCTCTCTCTCCTCTCTCTCTCTCTCTCTCTCTCTCCTTCTCTCGCTCTCTCTCTCTCTCACTCAGATGTCTGTGTCACATGGATGTGGCGGTTTCCGTGACAATAACCATGAAACCCTCATGAAATGGATTTGAAGAGATTGAGTGCACGCACCATACACACATAAACACACACACAGAGACACACACACACACACACACACACACACACACACACACACACACACACACACACACACACACACACACACATAGGCACACTCACACAGCCACACACACACAGCCGCACACAGGCACCCTCACAATGCCAGGATATTAACCAGAAGTAGAGAGAGGGAGAACTACCCTCACTGTCTCCTACAGAGCCGCTTTCACATCCCTACGTTAAAGCCCTCCAGTCTGTCTGGACCTCCTCTCCCCTCACCCCCCAGAAGAACCCTGGGCTAGTCCTCAGAACCAGACCTCCTCTCCCCTCACCCCCCAGCAGAACCCTGGGCTAGTCCTCAGAACCAGACCTCCTCTCCCCTCACCCCCCAGCAGAACCCTGGGCTAGTCCTCAGAACCAGACCTCCTAGCCATCCTTTCTTTTATTTTTTTGGTGTTTGTCCTTGGGTTATTTCCTGTATTTGCTGTGGCGCATAATTCCTTATTGCGATGATAGGCTGTGTGTCTGTACACATGCAATGTGTGTTTGTTTATATACTTGCAGTGTGTCTTGCCATTGTACATGCAGTGTGTGTTACCGTTAGACTTGCAGTTTGTGTACACTTCCAGTGTGTGTTGTCTGTACACTTGCAGTGTGTGTAATCTGTACACTTGCAGTGTGTGTTGTCTTTACACTTGCAGTGTGTGTGTCTGTACACATGCAGTGTGTTTGTATCTGTACACATGCAGTGTGTGTTGTCTGTACACATTCAGTGTGTGTGTCAGTGTGTATGTTGTCATCTGTACACATGGAGTATCGACTTACTGTCGAACTATCTGTTCAGCCCTCTGCTACAAAGAGGGTTGTTTTTGTTAAGGCGCTTTATAAATAAACTGGAGCACACAAACACACACAGATTCACACACACACACACACACACACACACACACACACACACAAACACACACACACACACACACACACACACACACACACACACACACACAGGAAAACACAGCGCACAAATGCTCACACACACACGCACACACACGGGAGACAACGGCGAGTGCACCCAGACAAACACACGGAGACATAACTAAAGTGGACTATAGATATGAGTCCTAAACAATCCCCCGCCCCTCAGAGCTGATAGTTGGCTTCACGCGACCCCCCCCCCTAACCCCCCCGCTCCTGCTCCAATCAATACACCCCCCCTCTTAATAACTCCACTAATCTATATCTCTTTGTCTCCTTTCTTCCGTCTCGCCCACTCCTCTCTCTTTCTCCAAACCGCATTAAGCCACTGCTCGTTTTCTCCGAGGTAACGAATGCAAAATGACCTACATGTTGGCGTGGCACGAGGCAGGGCGACAATGGGCCACGCCGCCGAGAGGGACGCATCGATTCAGAGCCCTGATTGTTCCCGTTTCACTTTTGCCATCTTTTTATGAGTTTGGACAAAGGCGGGGAGTGAGCAGAGAGTGTTTCTCTGGGCGCTACGGCAACACAACACAAGACGCCAGCCCGGCGCCCGGACGCTTTCACAACGTGACATAAAAGCAATCAGTAACGCCGGTGTGGGTCACGGGCCGCGGGCGGCGGGGAGAGCGAGGCCTGCGTCTTTTGTGCGTCCGTAAAACTGCACCGCTGAAAGGAGGGAGAGAGAGTAAGTGTTTGAGAGAGCGAGTAAGGGCGCGAGTGTCTGTTAGAGAGAGAGCCGCTCGGTGTTTATCAGAAAGGATCGTCTTTTCCCTCCCGCTCGTCTTTCTGCTTCCTGTGACCCCTGACCCCAGGAGCAGGGCTTCCCGCTCTTTTGCCGCTCGAAGCGCCGTGTGCCGAGTACCTGCGGTAGCCAACCACTCACTCTCCAACCAAACCATCCCCTTCCCCTTCCTCCTCCTCCTACTCCTTCCTCCTCCTCCTCTTCCTCCTACTCCTACTCCTTCTTCCTCCTTCCTCCTCTTCCCCTTCCTCTTCTTCCTCCCCCTCCTTTCTCCTCCTTTTCTTCCTCCTCCTATTCCACTTCCTTCTTCTCTCACTCCACCTTCCTCCTCCTCCTCCTCCTCTTCCTCTCTCAAAGCTATTTCACCACTCAGTGTATTTTCTGATGCATCTGCATGAGCTAGGCCGAGGCTGCAGGGAGGTGCTGCCTGGTGGTGCTGTGGGTGGTGTTGTTACGGATGGTGTTGCGGGCGGTGCTGTTCTGCATGCTGGTGCTGTTGGGAAGTGGTTTTGTTGGGAGGTGGTGCTGCGGGTGGTGGTGTAGGGAAGTGGTGCTTCGGGCGGTGTTGTTGGGAGGTGTTGCTGTGGCCGTTGCTGTTGGGCGGCGCTGTCCTGCCTGGTGTTGTTGCGGGTGGTGCTGTGGGCGGTGCTGTGTTTCCCTTCACAGCGTAGCGTGTGGAGCACTGACTCCGCCCCCGCTAGCGCCTCGCTGTAGCGTTGTGTTTCACAGCGGCGCGGCGCCAACGTAGGTGGGACATGTTTACCACGAACGCCAAACGCCAACGGCGCCAAAACAGAGCGGCGGGCCAGTTAGTATTCACAAGGCGGGGCCGAGGCGGGCCAGGCGCGAAGGCTGTGTGAAGACGTGTTGGAGGACAGGAAGCGCACAACTTCCAGCCGCTAAACACACTCCTTCCTCTGTCTGTGTGTGGGTGTTCTGTGTTTGTTTCTGTCTGTTCCCTGCGTGTTTATGTGTGTGTGTGTGTGTGTGTGTGTGTGTGTGGTGTGTGTGTGTGTGTGTTTGTGTGTGGTGTGTGTGTGTGTGTGTGTGTGTGTGTGTGTGTGTGTGTGTGTGTGTGTGTGTGTGTGTGCTCCAGGTGCGGACCCCGTCCCGCGGCAGCAGGGCGTGGAGGCGCTGGTGGCTGCAGACCCGTGTGAGTCGGACCACGCGGCGCTCTTCACCACACTGCAGAGACTCACCCTCCGCCACCGCATGGACGACTCCTACTCCTGCCTGGTAGGACCCCCGCTGTGACCCCCGACCGGACCCGGTGCCAGGACCCGGGTCTGATCCTAGCCAAAAGGTCCTAAAGGGACCGTCTCTCTGGGTCTCAGGTCCTATCAGGACCGGACCTCTCTGGGTCTCAGGTCCTATCAGGACCGGACTCTCTGGGTCTCAGGTCCTAAAGGGACCGTCTCTCTGGGTTTCAGGTCCTAACAGGACCGGACTCTCTGAGTCTATTGGAACACCAGAACGCACTGGTGGGCCCACAAATGGAAACCAGCTAGCTATTTTACTTGACCATATATTTGGTTAGAATATAGTTAGCTCTTAACTTTAATATGTAATATGTTAGCCTAGCCCAGTTGGCTCTTCTACTTTGCTATATTTTTGGTTAGCCTAGCCTTGTTAGCTCTTTTATCTTACTTTATATTCTGTTAGCCTAGCCTAGTTAGCTCTCTTATTGTACTCTCCACACTGTTGGCATGGCCTGTTTAGCATAGTGTTAGCCCGGCCTGGTCAGCGGGATAATGGGGCTGCGGGCTGCGTGGGAGACGACAGATGTCTGATGTTCTCTCTCACACAAATCGAAGGGATGAACGGGCTAATCAATACCGTCCCAAACAAGACCCTGACCCCAGCCTGACTAGGGTTCACTGCTGCAGGGGAGGGGCGCCAGGGTGAGGGAGGAGGGGCCAGGGTGAGGGAAGGAGGGCCAGGAGGGCCTCTGCTGTGGATGGGGGGACACAGACACAGGGACACCCAATAACTGAAGAATCCAGTACTCAGAAACAATCTAGGCCTAATGCAAGGGGTAGTACTTCACAGAGTACAACAAGTGTTAGAACTTCAGAGTATTACATGTGTTAGTACTTCAGAGTATAACATGTGTTAGTGCTTCCCAGAGTACTAACATTGTAGTACTCTTTGAAGTACTAAGACTTGTAGTACTCTGGGAAGTATTAACACTTGAAGTCTTAGTACTTCAAAGACTACTACAATTGTTAGTACTTCAGAGTACTACATATGTTAGTACTTCCCAGAGGGCTACAGGTGTTAGTACTTCTGAGAGCTTTACCAGTGTTGCTACTTCAAAGATATGAATCTGTATTTATAATCAGCATTAGTTTCATAATGCCCTACAACACAGCAGTGAAATAATTTTATAAATAAAGACTTTATGAATAAAGAATTTTATGAATAAGGAATAAAGAGGTTTTAATAAGGAATGCAATCTTGGTATTATGAGAAATTAAGATATTCGTATTAAGCTAATTGGAAAGAACAATGGAGAGGATCAAAGTAGAGACTTGTTGATAAAAGTGAATTAGTTTAGCCAACGGGGCAAGAGGACCATGAGTCACGGATTCTGATTGGCTTATCAGTGGGGAAGGATGCAAGGCAAAGTTAGGTTATCTAGCGCAAATTTTTATTTAGCCAATTAACCAGTTATGATGATTAATGATTATGTTGCTGGTTCAGGTTAGCTAGTTCTGACGGGCTGGTTTACATTAGATAGTTATGGCAAGATGGTTCAGGTTAGCTGGTTTGGGTAAGCAGCTTCAGGTTAGCTGGTTCAGGTTAGCTGGTTTGGTTAGCTTGTTAAGGTGAGGTAGTTCAGGTTAGCAGCTCCAGGTTAGCTGGTTTGGTTAGCAGGTTCAGGTTAGCTGGTTTGGTTAGGTAGTTTGGTGAGCTGGTTAAGGCGAGCTAGATTGGAGAGCTGGTTTGGCGAACTAGATTGGTTAGCTGGTTTGATTAGCAGGTTCAGGTTAGCTGGTTTGGTTAGGTAGTTTGGTGAGCTGGTTAAGGTGAGCTAGATTGGTGAGCTGGTTTGGCGAACTGGTTTGGTTAGCTGGTTTGATTAGCTGGTTCAGGTTAGCTGGTTTGGTGTGCTGGTTTGGATAGCTGGTTTGGTGAGCTGGTTTGGTGAGCTGGTTTGGTTAGCTGGTTCCGGCTAGCTGACTGCACGCTCCCTGACAGCGCTACATGCGCAACTGGCAGCACTAACGAGGCAGCCAGCTCGTTAGGCTCTAATTGAGCGGACGCAGCCAAGTCCGGAGCTCGCCATCTGTTTGTCGCAGACGAACATCTTGTCTGTTGACGCCGCGCTGGTGTGATATTAATAGCTCCTCGCTCCCGGAGACGAGGAGACAGAAGACGAATAAATGAACAAGCTGAAGCCAGCGATGACAGGCGAGGCAGGAGGCTGTTCTCCTCAGAACAACAACGCCGTCCTCGTCCAGACCGCAGCGTGAAGAACGCGGCGAGCGGGACCTCAGAGAGCAGCTCGGCCTCCTCAGACCTGCCCCTCCTCAGACCGGCTCCTCCTCGACCTGCTCCTCCTCAAACCTGCTCCTCCATAGACCCGGGCCTTAGGATGAGCCGGTCTGAGGAGGACTGGGCAGGCCCTGGTCTGCCCGGCCCTGAGGAGGAAACAGACGATATGTTATTCTAACTCCCGTACGCGGGCTCGGGGCGAGCCCATAGGCGTGAACGGCGTAGCCCACATGAAACAGAGCGAGGGCCGGGGCGGGCGGCTGGAGTCTGATGGCGGACTACTCCGCTCCGCCGTTGGACTAGAGGAGGAAATAAGGGTTTGAACGCGCGGGAATGTAGATCTTTAACGAGGGGGATAAGGATGCGGTTTGTCAGTTGTCTTAAAGCATGAGTAGGGGGGTGGGGGGAATCACAGCCAAGGTGCTAATGTGCTAATGTTGCTTCCACCAGGAATCTTAATTAGCCTTGTAAGTTTCATGCCTAATTTAGTGATTACCGGCGCGATGGGTTGACTAATGAAGATCCCTCCGTTTCTCACCTTATTGTCTCCCAAGCGCCTGCCAGACCCCCCCCCCCCGCTTCCTCCCTCCCTCCCCCTCTCTCCCGACGCATTTAATGTTGACGGGTTAACCTCTGACCCCCGCGGTTTAAATGCTGGAACGAGATTATTCCTGCAACAACTTCTTTTTTTTTTTCAGTTTTCTCTTCTTTTGCCCCCCCGAGGTGTCGGAAACCGTTCAGTGTAACGCTCCAATAAATAACTGGAAACCATCTCTCTCTCTCTCTCTCTCTCTCTCTCTCTCTCTCTCTCTCTGTCCCTCTCTCTCTCTGTCTCTGTCTCTTTCTTTCTCTCTCTCTGTCTCTCATATATATTTATTTAATATTTATATATATTCAATATTAATAATATTCTTAAATATTGAAGTGTGTGTATTGATATATACTATGCATTTGTTGAAATGGAAAGATCAGTTTAACATGTATGAGTGTGTTTCTGTCTGTATATGTGTTTGTCTGCATATGTGTCTTTGAGTGTGTGTGCACGGGTATGTCTGTCTTTGTGCACGGGTTGTGTGTGTGTGTGTATATATACGTGTGTTTACGTCTGTATATGTGTGTGTCTGTATACGTGTATGTGTATCGCTATACGTGTGTGTGTGTGTGTATGTGTCTGTGTATGTGTGCTTGTGTGCATACATGTGTGTGTGTATTTTTATGTGTGTATTAATATCTGTGTCTGTGTGTTTTTATTTTAATGTGTTTGTGTATTTTAATGTGTGTGTATGTGTGTGTGTTTCTATAATGTGTGTTGGTGTGTGTTTGTATAACAATGTGTGTTGGTGTGTATTTTAATGTGTGTATTAATGTGTGTGTATTTGTATGTCTGTATTAACGTGTGTGTGTGTGTGTGTGCGCGTGTGCGTGTGCGTGTGTGTGTACGCGTGCGTGCGTGTGTGCAGGGCTGGTTCAGCCCCGGCCAGGTGTTTGTGTTAGATGAGTACTGCGCGCGCTACGGCGTGCGTGGCTGCCAGCGCCACCTCACCTACCTGACGGAGCTGATGGAGTATGCAGAGAGCAGCTCGCTGGTGGACCCCACCCTGCTGCACTACAGCTACGCCTTCTGCTCCTCCCACATCCACGGCAACCGGTAACACGATGCACACACACACACGCAACCGGTAACACACACACACACACACGGGAACCGGTAACACACACACAGACGGCTACCGGTAAAACCGAGCACACACGCACGCACACCCGCATGAGCGCACGCATGCACACACACACACACACACACACACACACACACACACACACACACACACACACACACACACACACACACACACACACACACACACACACACACACACACACGGCAACTGGAAAAACACACGCACACAGAAACACACACACGGCAACTGGTAACACGAACGCACGGCAACCGGTAACACACATGCACACACACACACACGCAAACACGCAGACACACAGACACGCACACACGTATATATAGATATATATCTATAGATAGATAAATATATCTACATTTATATATAGATATATCTATTGATAAATAGATATCGATATGTATACATTTATATATAGAGATATCTAGAGATCGATAGTTGGATATATCTACAGATAGATAATTAAATCTAGATTTATTTAGATTATTTATTTAGATTGATTATTTTATTTAAATGTACTGTATTTACAGACAGACTTAGATATAGATATATCTTCAGATAGATGTAGACAGATCGATTTTGAACCATTTTTATTCTTGAAAATAAATCACGAATTTCCGAACTTGAACTTGCTCCCTGCATTTGCAGGAGCTGAGCAGGGATTGGCTGGGTTGAGCAGAGCTGTGTTCCTATTGGCTCTCTGTAATGTTGCTTGTTGCTAAATGTGTGTGATGGAACGTGTGAACCCTCAGGAGGAAGTGTTAGAAAGCCTCCCGTGATTATTTCCTCCGTACGCCAGCTCAGAGTCAGCCTCATAACAGATTCAGTCGTCCAGCAGTAATATTATCATACTTCTTCTTTAAGACAAGTCACACTTTAAGTTGAGTGACTGATCTTTCTTTAACTGGATTCAGAACTTCTCAAATAAGTCAAAAAAATACATTTGACAAAATAAGAACCAGAAGGTAAATGAAGCCAAAAACAAACAGCTGGTCTGCTGTTAGGGCTGTTAAGTCTTCATCCAGGAATAGATGAGAGGACCAACACGAGGTGTCCACCTCCAGCCCTCCACCAGTGATCTGTTAGGAATGAATATTTATATCGTTGGAACTTCAGCTTCTGCACGACAACTGAACAGATCACTTCTAGGAACAACAATTACAAGCCTTTGCGTTTTCGATGATCTCAAGTTATTTTCTTTGCAAGACATGCAGATCAATAACAATTAAAACATAGAAAAATGGAATTAATGATGCTCAGAAATGAGGTTACAAAGTTGTGTTCACATCGGGAGCATAAACACTATCATGGTTGGTTGGTGTGATCTGGTGATTCTACCATCAGGTGACCTGGTGATCTCATGTAAAAACTGACAACATGCTTCCATTTACAAAATTAACAAGAGGTTTAAGATTTATCATTTTACATTTCACAATATTTATAATTGACTTTGGAGAGAGCAAGGGAGAGGTAGAGCCTAGCCCAGCGATAGCCACTTGTGAGCAGTCTAAGTTCTGCATTACCCTGCACTTGTACTGTGTTGCGCTAATCACTAGCATCTGTGCCTGAGCTCTTTGTCTCCTCATTTAGCCAATTAGAGAGCAGGATGGTTCATTTAGCCAATTAGAGAGCAGGATGGTTCACCTAACAAAGGGGGGGGGTTGGCTTTTTGTCAGTTGAGAAGATCTGTCCACCCCTAAACATGAACATCTGCATACACAACTGCTGTTATTACCATGGAGGCATTCAGTAGAGCCTTCAATCCACTGTACAGTAAGGAGCAGGTAGGGGTTAGACAGTAGAGAGACAGGTCAATAAGGAACAGTTAGGGGTTAGACAGTACAGAGACAGGTCATTAAGGAGCAGGTAGGGGTTAGACAGTAAAGAGACATGTCATTAAGGAGCAGCTAGGGGTTAGACAGTACAGAGACAGGTCATTAAGGAGCAGGTAGGGGTTAGACAGTAGAGAGACAGGTCATTAAGGAGCAGGTAGGGGTTAGACAGTACAGAGACAGGTCATTAAGGAACAGGTCGTGGTTAGGCAGTACGGAGACAGGTCATTAAGGAGCAGGTAGGGGTCAGAGGTCATCTTGCTGTAGGATGACTACAGGTTGAATGTGGACATTGGGGATTGAACCCAGAACCTTTTAAGCTTGGTCTTAAACACCCTGACGACTAGACTATCATGATATACCATATAGTCCTGGTTCTACTGTGTGTGAGCGTGCACTTGTGTGTGTGTGTGTGTGTGTGTGTGTGTGTGTGTGTGTGTGTGTGTGTGTGTGTGTGTATCCAGGTGTGTGATCCTCCCCTCAGGGCAGGGCTCCGTCTCCTCTCACCTGTCAGCTCCCATCCTTCCAGAGCCTCTCCGTCCAGATCGCACACACACAGGATGTGACACGCACACACAGGATGTGACAGGAGCGCTTTACTCCCCCCCCTCCCCCGCCACCAACCCACCCCGTCACCTGCCAATCACACCCCGACCCCCTCCCTGCGCGTCTCATCGCTCTGAGCGCCCGGACGGAACCCGGCGACAGAACCACCTCCACCTCCTCCTCTACCTCCTCCTCCACCTCCTCATCCTCCACCTCCTCCTCCACCTCCTCCTCCACATCATCCTCCACCTCCTCATCCTCCACCGCCTCCTCCACCTCCTCCTCCACCTCCTCCTCTACCTCCTCCTCCACCTCCTCATCCTCCACCTCCTCCTCTACCTCCTCCTCCACATCATCCTCCACCTCCTCATCCGCCACCTTGTCCTCCACCCTCCACCTCCACTTCGTCCTACTCCCAACCCTACACCTATGTTCTAGATTGACTCTGTAACCCTACCTCCTAACCCTACCTTCTAACCCTACCGCCTAACCCTACCTCCTAGCCCTACCTCCTAACCCTACTGCCAGGACACACGGGCGCAGTGCCAAGTTAGGCGTGCGAGTGTGTGTGTGTGTGTGTGTGTGTGTGTGTGTGTGTGTGTGTGTGTGTGTGTGTGTGTGTGTGTGTGTGTGTGTGTGTGTGTGTGTGTGTGTGTGTGTGTGTGTGTGTGTGTGTGTGTGTGTGTGCTTGGTGGTGTGTGTGTGTGTGTGCATGACGCTGGGCAGTGTGTGTGTGTTGAGGTGTGTTCCTGTATGCCTGGCTCTCTGTGTGTGTGCCTGGTTGTGTGTGCGCTCCTGTGTGCATGGCTTTGTTTGTGCGTGGCTGTGTGTGGGTGTTGGTGTGTGCAATGCCTGTATAGGTGGCAGTGTGTGCGTGCCGTTGTGTGTGTGTGTGTGTGTGTGTGTGTGTGTGTGTCTGTGTGTGCGTGTCGCTGCGCTGCATCGCTTCATTTAGCAGCAACAATGTGTCTGAGATGGCGACACAGCTGCTGCCCGCAGCGTGCAGCAGCGATGCAGACAGGCCCACACTCTCCTAAAGCACTTTATTAACCCGCCGGTTAACTAGTGGACACACGGACCCACACTCTCCTAAAGCACTTTATTAACCCGCCGGTTAACTAGTGGACACACGGACCCACACTCTCCTAAAGCACTTTATTAACCCGCCGGTTAACTAGTGGACACACGGACCCACACTCTCCTAAAGCACTTTATTAACCCGCCGGTTAACTACCGGACACACAGACCCACACTCTCCTAAAGCACTTTATTAACCCACCGGTTAACTAGTGGACACACGGACCCACACTCTCCTAAAGCACTTTATTAACCCACCGGTTAACTAGTGGACACACGGACCCACACTCTCTAGAAGCACTTTATTAACCCGCCGGTCAACTTTTGGAAAGGAGCAGGGAGTAAAGACTAAAACATTCAAATCAGAAGCACACAGAACACGGCTGTAGACAAAACAAGAGTAGCGGCTCGTGTCAACAGCGCAGACATGATGGACGCTATTGGCAGTGCACGGCATGTTATTGACACACAGAGTGTGGAGTTGTGAAAGAGGCTGCGCTGGTTATTTCTCTCTCTGACGTTATGGCAGCCCCTGGCCGGCGGCCAGCCCGCCACCCATGAGTGTACGGAGCGAGATCCTCCAGAAAGGCCTCAGTCAAGACGAGGCACCGGGAGCGGAGGGCTGTCGCTGGGCGGCTGAGAACGGCCGAGGAGCAGACCTGGGCTTTGTGAGCTTTGTGCGTCGGTAACGAGGACGCGGGTCAAGGTTGGAGTGTGTGAAGTGTGGGATTAGGAGACAAAAGGGCTTGTTCTGCTGTCCTCGTTGTATTCAGGCCCCACTCTCCTTTCAGCGCACATGAAAGCCCCGGCCCCACCTCCTCCACCAGCCCCTGCTCCTCCCGGGTTAACTGGTGCTCGCTGAGGGGGGAGGGGGGGGGGGGGAGAGGGGGGAGTGACAGATTGAGGGAACAAGAGATGGGAGGTGTAGGAGTTCTGCTAACTAGCCTCCTCTCCAGGCCTTTTGGCTGTAGAGGACAGCGAGGAGGACCCCTGATGTTGGACACACAAAACAGAGCCCCCCCTTTGCCCGCGGGGGGAGACCCCTCCGAGGCCGAGGGGAGATCCCTCTGAGGCCGAGGGGAGATCCCTCTGAGGCCGAGGGGAGACCCCTCTGAGGCCGGGGGCTCTGAGTGGAGGAGGGTTCATCATGAGGTGGTTGTTATCAGCGGTTGTGAATATGATTATTAGGGGGAGGTGAAAGTTGGCCTGATGAGAGGCCATCAGAAGAGCTCCATCACCTCCACACACCGATCCACCTTCCATCTCCTACACCGGTCCACCCTCCTCTCCTCCGACCCCCGCTCCGGCGCGTCATGGCGCTTTGTGGGCCTGTCACAGAGGTCTCACAAGAGGTGCGTTTGTTTTGCGGCGGTGTTCTCATCAGGGCTAAGCTCTCACAAGAGGTGTGGGTTTGTTTCTGCTGCGGGCGTCGCAGCCAATGGGAGGCGTTTAAGGAGAAGAACGAGTCATTAACAACCCCCTCGCGCCGCGTTGGAGAGGCCACTTCATTCTTTAGACGCCTCGGAAGTCAAGGCTGCTGGCGCAGGGGGCTGATTGCATTTTCCCTTCCTGCCAGAGTGCTATTGAGGATCTGGGAGGGGCCTTAATGAAGCTCTCCTCCATCAGCTACTCTTTGTGTTCCCTCCGGAGTCACTGCGCTCACTCTCACCACACTCACTCTTAAAGCACTCACTCTCACCAGACTCACTCTCACCACGCTCACTCTCACCACGCTCACTCTTAAAGCACTCCCTCTCACCACGCTCACTCTCACCACACTCACTCTTAAAGCACTCACTCTCACCAGACTCACTCTCACCACGCTCACTCTCACCACACTCACTCTCACCACACCCACTCTCACCACACTCACTCTTAAAGCACCCACTCTCACGACACTCTCTCAAAGCTCTCACTCTCACCACACTCTCGCAAAGCACCCACTCTCACCACACTCACTCTCACCATGCTCACTCTCCGCACCCAAACTATCGTGTGGTTGTGTGGGTACCTTGACAACAGACGTGTGTATGTATGTGTGTGTGTGTGTGTGTGTGGTTACCTTTACAACATGCATGTGTGTGTTTCTCCAGGCCAGATGGGGTGTCCACAGTGACCCAGGAGGAGAAGCAGCAGTTTGAGGTCATCAGGCTGCGCCTCATGTCTCTGCTTCAGGACCAGATCACACACTTCAGGTAACCATAGCAGCCCCCTACTCCATCACGACACCCTGGTAACCATAGAAATCACCCTACCTAAATGCTTCACCCTGGCAACCATAGCCCATCATCAGAGAAGGAGACACAAGAGAGGGAGATACCAGAGGTGGAGATACCAGAGGTAGAGGTACAAGAGATAGAGATACCAGAGGTAGAGATACCAGAGATGCCAGAGATAGAGATACCAGAGGTACCAAAGATAGAGATACCAGAGATGGAGATTCCAGAGGTACCAGAGATAGAGATACCAGAGATAAAGGTACCAGAGATAGAGATACAAGAGATACAAGAGATGGAGACCCCAGAGGTAGATATACCAGATATGGAGATACCAGAGGTAGAGATACCAGAGATAGAGGATACTGGAGATACCAGAGATAGAGATACTGGAGATACCAGAGTTAGAGATACCAAAGGTACCAGAGATAGAGATACCAGATAAAGAGATACCAGATAAAGAGATACCAGAGGTGGAGAAACCAGAGGTGGAGATGCAAGCAGTGGAGATGCAAGCGGTGGAGATGCAAGCGGTGGAGGTACCAGAGGTGGAGATACCATCGGTAGAGATACCACAGAGATGAGATACCTGAGGTGGAGATACCTGAGGTGGAGATACCAGAGATGGAGATACTAGCGGTACAGATAACAGAGGTTGAGTTACTAGAGATAGAGATACCGGAGGTAGAGATACCAGAGGATCCAGAGGAAGAGATACCAGAGATAGAGGTAGAGATACCAGAGGTAGATACTAGCGGTAGAGACAACATGGCTAATTGCCGCCCCCCACCGCTGGTCCTGGAGGTATGGAACTCAGAAACAACAGGCCCTGGAGGGCCCCCGACCGGCCCCCCTTGTGAGCATATACTCCCCCCCTCCTCCCCAACACCAGGGCCCCTCCAGGGCCCCTGGTGTTGGGGAGGAGGGGGGGAGAGAAGAGCGGGTCCAGCAGGTCTCTCTGCTGGAGACAATGGACAGGATTCTGCTAACATGAGACTCTGTGATCTGTTGGTTTAGCCTGGCTCCTCCTCAGGAGTTGGTGAAGTGCTCTCAAAGCTCGCTATTGTTTCACTACAAATACGTTCATGTTTTAAAGTTAACCTTTGTTTATCATCTTGGAATTAATCTTTAGGATTGGTGAATGTTATCAACATTTTACATTTAGGGCATTTAGCAGATGCTTTTATAAGTACACTTTAATAAGTACATTTTTCAGAAGAAAGAGAAACAACAATATATTGCTGTCTTTTCAGTAAGGATGTTAATAGAACCAAGTGCCAAGCACTTTCAGGGTGCTCTCTATCTTATATATCTATCTTATATTTTTAACAAATACATATCTTGTACACATAAACATATCATAAATACATAAAATACGCATTTTAAATAAATCATATGTATCATGAAGGCAGGTTAGAAAATAAAATAAAAACCAAAAGCCAGTTGAGAAGATGCAGAAGGTAGGAGGACCACAGCGCTGTGCCGTTGGGAGGAGGTATGGAGGAGGTAGGGAGGAGGTATGGAGGAGGTAGGGAGGAGGTAGGGAGGAGGTAGGGAGGAGGTAGGGAGGTGGTAGGGAGGAGGTAGGGAGGAGGTAAGGAGGTGGTAGGGAGGTGGTAGGGAGGAGGTAGGGAGGAGGTAGGGAGGAGGTAAGGAGGTGGTAGGGAGGTGGTAGGGAGGAGGTAAGGAGGAGGTAGGGAGGAGGTAGGGAGGAGGTAAGGAGGTGGTAGGGAGGTGGTAGGGAGGAGGTAGGGAGGAGGTAGGGAGGAGGTCAGCAGGGGATGAGGCCAGCAGCCTCATCCCCTGGTTTACAGGAACATTCACTTTGTTCAACAACTTGCTCCTCCGTGCTTCGTTAAAAACATACCCCTCCTTCTCCACCCCTCCTCCTCTACTTCCCCTTCTCCTCCCCCTTCCTCCCTCCTCCCCCTCCCCTCCAAGCCGGCGGTGTAATTAGATAAAATAATACAGCCATCTGTTGACAGCCGAGCCCAAGGTGTGTTTCTCCCGCGCCTCCTCCTCCTCCTGCCCCTCCTCCTCCATCTACCCCTCCTCCTCCTGCCCCTCTCCACCCCACTCCTCCTCCCCCTGCCACTCCTCCTCCACCTCCTACTCCTCCACCCCCCCCCCCCCCCCCCCCCCTTCCCCCTCTGTGATGAAGTCGTCCTTGAGCTCTGCCTCCTCTCCTCCTCCTCCTCCTCCTCCTCCTCCTCCTCCTCCTCCTCCTCCTCCTCCTCCTCCTCAGGTACTGCTTCCCCTTCGGACGGCCAGATGGAGCGCTGAGAGCCACGCTGTCCCTCCAGGAGCGGGTGAGGAGCCCCCTCACCCCCAACATGCCTCCTTTGTTCCCACAGAGGGGGAGGGAGATAGGGGGAGGGAGGGAGACATGAGATTACACGGAAACATTAACACTACAATGAAACATTTAGTCAGTGTCTCGCCTTATCTCCAGTGACTGGAGGTACGTCATTTGTTAAACGGGAAATGACATCACACCGAGCTATGAGTCATTTCGTGGTGAAACAGGATGTTGAGGTGTGTTTCAGGGGAGGTGGAGGGGTCAAAGGTATCACGTTGTCTATGATGATGATGGTGATTGTTGGCGTGTCCCAGGCTCTGATGAAGGACATCACCATCCCCGTCCCTCCGGAGGAGATGAGGGAGCTGGTCCGGGCGTGTCTGGAGAAAGCCGCTCACATCAACTACTCTGAGCTGGTTCAGTACGCACAGATCCATGGTGCGCTCACTCCTCACTATACGCACTATACGCTCAGTCCTCACTCTACGCTCACTATACACTCACTCCTCACTATACGCTCACTACTCACTATATGCTCACTATACGCGCCCTACTCTTTATACGCTCACTATACGCTCAGTACTCACTCTACGCTCACTATACACTCACTCCTCACTATATGCTCACTACTCACTATATGCTCACTACTCACTTCACTCACCATACGCTCAGTACTCGCTATACGCTCACTCCACACTATATGCTCACTATACACTCACCACTCACTATACCCTCACTATACGCTCTCTCCTCACTATAAAATCACAACTCGTTTCACTCACTGTACACTCACTGTACACTCACTCCTCACTATACGCTCACTATACGCTCAGGACTCACTATACGAGTGCTTATGGCTATGCTAGATGCTAGCAGCTATGGTAACGCTAGGTGTGAATGCTAGCAGCTCTGCTAACGCTAGGTGGGGATGCTAGCAGCTATGCTAACGCTAGGTGGGGATGCTAGCAGCTATGCTAACGCTAGGCTAGGATGCTAACCCGGGTTGCTGGATCCCCAGTGGAGGCGGAGGTCCCCAGGGAGAGGCGGCTGGAGGACCTGCTGCGCCTGGGGGAGCTCTGCATCGAGGTGCTGCAGCAGAACGAGGAGCACCACGCCGAGGTAACGCCCCATTGGTCCATCCCAACCAATAATAGGACAGCTGGGCCCACGTCAGAAGCAGGAAGTGTTTTAGGATATTGTTCTGATTGTCGGATGTTTATAAATTATGGGATGAAGTGACTAATAAAGATTTGTGTCCATCGGTACCAAAGGGTCTCTGATCAGGACATACAGACTGTAGGTCTGAACATGAGGGGAGGAGGAGGAGGAGGAGGGGGAGGGAGAGAAGAGAGACATGTCTTCATGAATGAACGTGTTTCTATTTCAAGCAACCCTTTGGATGCACGCCTTTCAAATTAGAAACGTGTGTGTGTGTTCTTCTCGCAGTCTCAGCCCACACGCAAAGCGAGCGCAGGACAACATATACGGGTGTGTTGTGTCCATAAACATAGACACACACACATAGATACACACATAGTCACACACGCATATACACACACACACACACACACACACACACACATACACACACACACACACACGCATACACACATATTGACACACAGACACACATATATAGACTGTCCATATGCAGACGCCATTCGGTGTAAATCTGATCAATCAACAACATTGTATGTGTGTGTGTGTGTGTGTGTGAGTTTGTGTGTGTATCTCGTGTTAATGAGCAGAATGGGGCAGCTGTCATGGTTGTCGCTGAGGTTCTCTGTACGCAAACGTTTACACACACTAACACACACACACACACACACACACACACACACACACACACACACACACACACACACACACACACACACACACACACACACACACACACATGCCCAGCATATTGTGATATTTCGATCCAGTTCTTCACCGTATAAGTACTATTGTTATGAGTGTTTAATAACAATATCAAGCTAGTTTTGTTAATAACCATTTGATTCTACTCTATCTGCTCCGGGGACAGGGGTCAGAGGTGAGTCACCATGACAACCATCAGAGTGTTCTTACTGTCCCCATGATAACCATCAGAATGTTCATACTGTCCGCATGACAACCATCAGAGTGTTCACACTGTCACCATGACAACCATCAGTGTGTTCATACCGTCACCATGACAGCCATCAGAGTGTCAGCATGACTACTATTGGTCAAGGTGTCACCATGGTTACCAGGAGCTCCTCCTAAAATGGCGGTGTTGAGGGCCGCCTGCATTGTAGGCGCTGTGCAGTAAATTTACCAGACCTAGGGTTTATAATAGTCCCATACTGAGGCTGTTGTTGGAGGACAATAGTCCTGGCATTGAACCATCATAACTTTAAGTCACAATGCCTCCCATTCAACACAACATATTTCAATGTTTTTTGAAGAGATTGGAGAGAGAGTTGTCCTTGGGCTGTCAGTAGCTCCTACATTAGCTGCTTCCAGCGGCTTTAAGCCTCCTTCATTGACTGGAGATGTAGCTTGCGATATGTGTTACGCTAGCTAAGCAACTTGGGCTGGAGGACCGACCGGAACCCGAGCTGAAGAATGACTTATGAAGCGACTCTCTCCCCTCTCCTCTTTCCTCTCCTCCCCTTCTCTCTCCTCTTTCCTCTCTCCTCTCTCCTCCCCTTCTCTCTCCTCCCCTCTCTCCTCTCCTCTCCTCTCCTCTCTGCCCCTGTTTCCATGCATTCCATTTAACGCACAAAAAACGCTGTGTGTGTGTTTGTAAGTGTATGTGTATTTGTGTGTCTGTGCGTGTGTGTATTTGTGTGCACATCTACATGGGGGTGGATAGTTTGGGGGTCAGAGTTTTTGATTTCCTGCTAAAACGTTCTGGGTTTGATGCCCTATGTCCACAATGGACCTTCATCAGCAAATTAATGAGTAGTGTGTATGTGTGTGTGTGCAGGCGTTCTCCTGGTGGCCGGATGTGATGACAGAGCATGCAGAGAGCTTCCTGTCGCTCTACAGATCCAACATGGACACCGTTCTCCAGCTACAACCCGTGGACTGCTGGGACTCATTCCCCCTCTTCCAACTCCTCAACAACTACCTCTCCTCAGACCGTAAGACCTCTCTCCTTCTCTCCCTCCCCCTCTCGCTCTCTCGCTCTCTCGCTCTCTCGCTCTCTCGCTCTCTTGCTCTCTCTCTCTCTCTCTTGCTCTCTCTCTCTTGCTCTCTCTCTCTCTCTCTCTCTCTTGCTCTCTCTCTCTCTTCTTGCTCTCTCTCTCTCTCTCTCTTGCTCTCTCTCTCTCTCTCTCTCCCCCCCTGTCTTACTAAACTCAGAAGGTGAGTGTGTTCCACTCTCCGCAGAGAGAGGCCAGAGGTCGGAGTGTGAAAGCAGCCTGGTGTGTTTTATCATGCGAGGAATCAGAATAAACACATGTTCTGTAATTAATCCTGCAATTATTCAGGCTGTCACAACAGGAACAGCAGAGCTGGGGTCTCAGCGAAGGCACTCAGACTTCCCGTATAATTGTTTCTATAAATGATCGCCTCTCGTCTTCTAAACGGTTTCTGCAACGAGGAGAGGAGATTTAACTCCTGACAGGAGTGGCGTCGGGAGAGGGAGAGATTATGAACTTTCCTGTTTCTCTCCCGCCGTCGAGTCTCTGTAACTTCAGACTCTAGCTGCTCATTCACTCAGCGTTCTCACTTCCCCACGCCGTAGCTTAGCTGGTAGAGCTAAATGCTCACTTGGTGGCCCGCGCGACGGCGGGCGGAGCGGGCAGAGGGGTGGGGGCGGGGGAGGGTCCTCTGGAGGACTAAAAGGCTACTGTTAATCATGTAGCAGCAGAAGAAGAATTACAGCTAATGAAGCCCGGAGAGACTCCCTCCTCCTCCATCAGTCCCTCGCTCCCCCGATGACTAGTGCTGTCTGTCAGCCTGTCTGCTGCTCAGCCTGAATGTCTCTCTGTCTGTCTGCTCCTCTGTCGGTTTTTCTGTCTGTCTGCAGCCTGTCTGCTACCCAGTCTGCCTGTTTGTCTCTCTGTCTGTCTGCTCCTCTGTCTGTCTGCTAGTATTAGCATATTGTATATGGTAGTATTACCATACTATTACCCTAGTAACCTTATAACCATACTAGTACTAATACTGGTCCAATTAGTATGTAACTACCTCGAGTGCTTCTTGTACTATGCTACCTTACTAGTACTAGTACTGGTACTATGAGTATGTTGCTACCTCTAATAGTACTATACTAGTACTATAGTACTAGTACTAGAACTGGTACTATGCGTAGCTCCTGCTGTTTTTTTCCACTGGTTGGTCCGGCCATCCTTTCAGCCAATCAGCTGCGCCGTCACTCCTCTCCTTGTCTGATGGCCGTGGTGACCTGTGTCTCTCCCCGGCCCCGCCCCCTGCAGTTCACCTGTGTGGCGGGCCGTTCCACCTCCACCTGCAGCAGGTGTTCGTGCCGCTGGTGGTGCGCTACGTCGACCTGATGGAGTCGTCCATCGCCCAGAGCGTCCACCGTGGCTTCCAGCACGAGACCTGGGAGTCTGTCAGGTAGGCCCCGCCCCTAACTGTCAGTCACACCGAGGTAAGCACCGCCCCTAACTCTCTATCCAACTTAAATAAGCCCCCTCACCACAACCTAATGTTCGCCAATCATGTTCGTGTGCGCTTAGAGGTCTTCTAAAGGGGGGTGAAGGGGTGTGGAGGATGTGTCTGTCTGTGTGTCTGTCTGTCTCTCTCTCTGTCTGTGTGTGTGTGTGTGTGTGTGTGTGTGTGTGTGTGTGTGTGTGTGTGTGTGTGTGTGTGTGTGTGTGTGTGTGTGTGTGTGTGTGTGTGTGTGTGTGTGTGTGTGTGTGTGTGTGTCACTGGGGGACTAGTTAGTGTGTAAACTGTAACAATGCCTTCTGGTTTGTGGTTCACCTGCCAACACCTCGTCACAGTGTCGGATATCAGAGAGTATTATAATAACACTGTATAATCTGTATTGTACAACATTATATAGAGTATATAGTGGTGTTATTATAGAGTATTAAAATACTATATACTCTAATAAACAACATTATAAAGAGTATATATTGTTGTTATTTATAGTATGATAACACAATGTAATATAATATACAACATTGTATTGTGTTATTATCATTGTGATGAGTATTATAATAATATAAAGTATTCTTATAGAGTATAATAACACTATATACTCTACTATGATATAAACATTATATAGTGTCTATATTATTTTACAGTGTTGTTCTCATAGAGTATATAATATTTTATATTCTAAAGTATATAGTATTGTATATTATATAGTATTGTATATTATAGAGTATATAGTATTGAACATTGTATATCATATAGTATTGTATATTAAAGAGTATATAGTATTCTATCTTATATAGTATTGTATATTATATAGTGTACAGTATTGTATATTATATACTTTATAGTATTGTATATTATACATTATATAGTATTTATATTATATAGTATTGTAAATTATATAGTGTGTAGTATTGTATAGTGTATAGTTTTGTGTATATCATTGTATATTATATAGAATTGTATAATTTATAGTATTGTGTTGTGTACTATATATGATTGTAAACAATATTGTTTATAGTTTAGTACATCATATATTATAGTATAATATGTATATATTCAGACTTTATATCGACTGTTGAGGCAGCCGTAGGTCGCCGTGACAACGCGTAGTTTGACACTCAGAGATGTGGGCGTGACCCGGGGGGGGGGGGGGGAGGGGTCAGTGTGGGCTAGTTCCGAAGCTTCCCCAGGCATAGCTACAGTGACGTAGTAATGGTGACGTAGCAACCCAGGGCGTAGCTATGGTGACATAGCAACCCAGGGCGTAGCCACGGTGACGTAGCCACGGTGACGTAGCCACAGTGACGTAGTGACGGTGACGTAGCCGTAGTGACGTAGCGACGGTGACGTAGCAACCAATGGCGTAGCTACGGTGACGTAGTAACCCAGGGCATAGCTACCAGGAAGTAGAGACCCAGGGCGTAGCAACAGTGTGGTTGCTACGGTGACGTAGCGACATAGGGTATTGCTACGGTGAGGTAGCGACGGCGGCTTAGCGACAGCGGGTCTCGAAGCGGTGACATCCGCTCTCTCTTTCTCTTCGTTTCGAAGTGGCTCAGGAAAAGCAGCTTAAAACTCGTTCCCTTCCCTCCTTCTCTCCTTCTCTCCTTCTCTCCTTCCCTCCTTCCCGTCTTCTGTCCGTCCGTGTCCGTCCGTCTGTGCGTGGTTGTCGTGGCAACGTGCGCGCGCGTGCAGGAGTCTGAGCAGCAGTCTGGTGGGCGTGTCGCTGCCCCGGCTCCCGGGCCTGCCCCCCCTCCCCCAGATGCCCCTCTTCTCTCCGCCCGCCTGGATGGGACCCCTCTGTGACACCGCGTGTGTATGGGGGGCCGTGGGGGGCCTCGGGGCCTATAGGGGACTTCAGGAGCCTCCAGGGGCCTCTGACCCATGAGCTATTCCTGTAGCGGCCCTGCTAGCCGTTAGCATGCTGCATGGGCTCCTCATATTCTAATTAAACTTGAGTTCAGTTTTCACTGGCAAAACACCTCGCCTCCTCCAGCTCCTCTACGTATTCCTCCTCCTTCTCCTCCTCCTCCTCCTCCTTCTCCTTCCTCCATCATCATTTCCATCTCCTCCTCTTCCTTCTTTTCCTCCCAATAATTTTTTTGTGGTTATCGTTCTTGTTGTTATTGTGGCAAGTGTGCGTGTGGTTAGTGTGGTTACTGTGTGTCTGGTTAGTGTGCATGTGGTTGGTGTGTGGTTAGTGTGCGTGTGGTTAGTGTGCGTGTGGTTAGTGTGCGTGTGGTTAGTGTGCGTGTGGTTAGTTTGGCTAGTGTGCGTGTGGTTAGTGTGCGTGTGGTTAGTTTGGTTAGTGTGCGTGTGGTTTGTGTGCGTGTGGTTAGTGTGCGTGTGGTTCTCTAATGTTGTGTTGCGTGACGTGGTGCTGTAAGCTCTCTTGCTCGTAATCTGCTGCTCTGGTCTGGTTTGATCCAGCCTCATCATCTCCATCCAGTCGGAGTGGGAGGTGGAGGTGTGAGTTAGCAGATGTTTGTTGCCGTGGTGAGGAGCCGAGGATCAAACCATCTTGTGTTCCTGTGTCCCAGCTGACGGGTGTGGGGCCCTTGGGGGGAGGGAGGGGAGAGGGAGAAGGGGACGGGAGTGATTAAGAAGAGCTTCACTAATTAGACAAGATGGGAGGGGACACATGAGGGAAGGTAACAGTCTTTTAAAGGCAGAATCCCCCCCCCCCCCCCCTCGATGTACACTTGGTGCGGTCTCCTAGCAACCCGTTCTCCATCTGTCTGTACATGTCTTACATCATACTGCACCTCCTCCTCCGTCAGCTACACCCCCTCAGCCTCCACCTCCTCTCCATCTCAATCACACACAGAAATACTGTTGTGACATCACAAATCATCTTCCCCAGCTAGTAGGGATGGGCAAAAAGATTGTTTTCCGGGAATCAGTTCTTTCAGTTCCGTTCACTATCATGATTAGTTCGTTTGATTCGTTCGTTAAGTCAGATGGTCTGGAACGTCATTTGCCGGGGATTCGGAAATTATGGAATAAATGTTAATCAACATGCATGTAGCCTACTACTTTCTAAATATTAAGCATATATATAAAGCACATGCGTGCCTTTTCATAAATGTCTTTAATACATAATGTGCAGTAAGAATTAAATGGCGTCTTCCAAGTAGCGCTAATAAGCAGTGAAGCACGTTAGCAACTAGACAAAACGAGACTCGTAATGGTAGGTAAAAACAATACTTTATTAAATCATGCAATTGTGATGTAGAACAAAATAAAAATAAAACAAAAATTACTTGCATGATATTGAAGCCTACAGGGATCGTTAGTTAACTTGTGTTGTGGTGCCTTATCATTTGTTTGCCCATGAGCCATGGCAACGCAATTGCTAGCTGCTCTCATTGGCTGAATCGATGAGAACGTTTTAGACTCAATCAATATAAAGAATCTCTGTTTGTTTGTATATTTCATTTACGTCACCATATTTTTCTTATATGTTTAAAAAAAAAAGCAAAATAATCAGTTCTCTTGTTTTGGGAATCAGTTCTCGTCGTTTACCTTCGGGATTCGTTTGTTCTGACCGAATCGTTCGCGACCGACCCGTCACTACTACTGAGTCTAGTTAGCGTCAGGATGTGTTGTACCTCCTAGCCTGCTAGTTAGCATCCCAGTGTGTCCTACATCCTAGCACACTAGTTAGAATTCCTGTGTGTCCTACCACCTAGCCTGCTAGTTAGTATCCCAGTGTGTCCACCTCCTAGCCCGCTAGTTAGCATGGTCCTCTCTCCTCCTCTGTCTCCATAGCAACGGCTCGGTGACCTCTGGCGACCTGTTCTGGAAGCTGGAGGCCCTCCAGATGTTCATCCAGGACCTCCACTGGCCCGAGCCCGAGTTCGCCGCACATCTGGAGCAGAGGCTGAAGCTGATGGCCAGCGACATGACGGAGGCCTGCGTCCGGAGGTCAGAGGTCACCATAAACACACACACACGCACATATAGCGTTTGTGTGTGTGTGTGTGTGTGTGCGTCTGTGTATGTGGATAATGTCTGTGCGTGCGTGTGTATTGTGTGTGTGTGTGTGTTGTGTGTGTGTGTGTTTAATGTGTGTGCATGTGTATTGTGTGTGTGTGTGTGTGTGTGTTGTGTGTGTGTGTTTAATGTGTGTGCGTGTGCATAATGTGTGTGTGCGTGTGCAGGACCAAGACGGCCTTCGACTCCCTCCTCCAGAGGAGCAGCCGGGGGCCGGAGCTCCGCGTCCCCTCCTCCCTGGTCACCATGTTCAACGTGCTGCTGCAGGCGCGCACACACAGCCCCACCCTCTGCCTGCTGCAGGGGCCTGGACAGGTGGGCTGGAGAGGTTGTGTCGTAAAAGTGTTAGAGTGTGTATGTGTTAGTGTGCATATGTTGTGTAGTTAAGTGTTTTTGTGTTTCACATGCACTAGTTAAAGTGTATGTGTTAGTGTGTATATGTTGTGCACCTGTGTGTTTACCTGCTCAGATTCTAATTATGACGGTCACCGTGGTAACCAGCAGATTGTTATAAAAAGCTCCTTCTGCGTTTTACGACTCAAAACAAACTGATCATTCTGAAGCATTCTGCTAGCGGTAGCATTCTGTTGGCATAGAGGCTCCACTTTGAGGATGACGATGGTGATGACGTCGTTGCTCTTCCTCTTTTCTTATGCACCTCTTCGACGGACAGCCGGACAAACAATGGGTGAGTCTCCTAGACCTTAACCATGTCTCCTAGACATATCGCTACCCACTAACCATGTCTCCTACACACTAACCATGTCTCCTACACACTAACCATGTCTCCTACACACTAACCATGTCTCCTACACACTCACCATGTCTCCTACACACTCACCATGTCTCCGAGACTTTTCTCCTACATACTAAACATGACTCCTAGACACTTACCATGTCTCCTAAACATTAACCATGTCTCCTAGACATGTCCCCTACACACTAACCATGTCTCCTAAACACTAACCATGTCTCCTACACACTAACCAGAGAGAGAGAGAGAGAGAGAGAGAGAGAGAGAGAGAGAGAGAGAGAGAGAGAGAGAGAGAGACCATGTTTCCAGTCTGTACTTGACAGCAGTATTCTGGAGCCTCAGCAGGTTAATAGCGTCAGGTAGTGGGGGCGGGGTGACGGCGCGGGGAGGAGGGGCCGACGGGATGGGGGGGAGGGTTTCTAGATTGGGGTTCTGAACTCTGTTTGGGATGGACCCAGTGATTGGCTGTGTGTTTTGTGTGAAGGCCGTTGGAGGAGGGGCCTCTACTCGGGGAGCAGTGAATACCTGGACTCCAGCAGCATTTGGCAGCTTACCACCAAATAAATGCTTTTTAAAAGAAATAATTGTTCTTTTGAGTTTTGCTGCCCATATGTCATGTTAATGAGGCTGGAACCTTGCTCTGAATGGAGGCGGCCATTTTGGTTGTGGCAGGATGTGAGGGGGGGTCGGAGGGGGGGGACCCCTGGACCTGCGGTTAGGCGGCGATCCTCGCAGCTTTGTTGGGCGAATTTTTTAATTTGGTCGTCCTTTAGACGGCCTGAATGGGCTTTGTAGTCAGAGACGGACCTCCCTCCTGATGGGCGAGAGAGCTATGCAGCCCATTGAAGAGGACAAATTGAGTCTCTCTCTCTCTCTCTCTCTCTCTCTCTCTCTCTCCCTCTCCCTCTCCCTCTCCCTCTCCCTCTCTCCCTCTCTCCCGTGTCTCCTTTAGGGAGAGGTGCCATGAATACCAGGGTGGTGTTGGGGGATTAATTGAATGCAGGAGGGTGAGGGATGAGGAGGGAGATGGGACTAAGGAGGGGGTAGGGGTGGGGGGGAGAGGGAGGGGTAGGGGAGCAGCTCCTCTAACCCTTCAGATTCCAGCGCCGTTGCAGGAATCCATTCAGCCGCTCGGGGCTGCTGTTAGCATAACGCTGTGCACGCTCGTCAGGCCAGGCACGCTCGCCACACCGTGCATGCTCGTCAGGCCGTGCACACTCATCAGGGCTGTGCACTGCCATGTGTGTTTAATTGTGTATATATATAACAGTACCTCAACCCCCGATGCCATATGCTTGCCCACACACACACACACACACACACACACACACACACACACACACACACACACACACACACACACACACACACACACACACACACACACACACACACACACACACACACACACACACACACACACACACACACACACACAATTCCAAGTGTGTGTGTGTGTGTGTGTGTGTGTGTGTGTGTGTGTGTGTGAGAGAGTGTAGCAGCAGTACCACACCAGGGTGGACGTCCTGATAGACGAGGCGGTGGCGGACATGGTTTCCTCGCTCGTTACCAAGGTAACGCAAGTCACAACCCACCGCATGTTGTAGCGAGGAGCAGGAAGAGGAGGTGCCAACTGTTTCTCCTTTCCCACTCTCCTCTCCTCTCTCCTCCAATCCTCTCTCCTCCTCCTCTCTCCTTTCTCTCCTTTCTCTCTCCACTCCCCCCTCCCCCCCTCCTCCTTTCTCCCCTCACCCCTCCTCCTCTCTCCCCTCCCTCCCCTCCCCTCTCCCCCTCCAGCTCTGTGCAGTATTGGAGGTGGTGCTCAGCAAGCTCTCAAGATACGACGAGGGAACGCTCTTCTCCTCCATTCTCTCCTTCACGGTAAGTCTGCTAAAGCCACGCCCTGTCTGGCCACGCCCCCTCCACCCCGAGAATGCCGAGCTGTTCCTTTCAGTGTTCAGGAGAAAAGCAACATATGATTATGGAAACCTGATCTGATCTGAGTTTAATGCCATCTCCTCCTCCTTTTCCTCTCCCCATCCTTCCCCTCCCTCCTCCTCCTCCTCCTCCCGTTTTTCCAAGACTAAAACTGCTGCCAAGTATGTGGAGGTTCCCGTGAGTGTTTCCACTCACTCTTCTCACGTCTCTTGTCTGTATAAACTAATGTTTTATTGTTTTATTAGATAATATGACGTCTGATCGTAACGTTGAATCTGTGAGCCACCGGTCTGACATCCCTGTCACCGTGATGTCAATCTGACGATGTCACTCTGATGATGTCACTCTGACGAGGTCACTGTTACGATGCTGTGATGTCCCTGGTTGACGTTGTTGTATACCAGATGTTTGTCTTGTGGTTGTTTGTTTAACTACAGATGTTTGTGTTGTTGTTGTTTACCTCCAGACGTTTTGTTTCCATGTTGACAGCCCGACTGCTGTAGTTTGCGACCCATATCCTGCAGACGACAGACCATAATATTTTCATATTCACATCTTTTCCTTATTGCCCTATCAGATAATAGTACTATCATACTGAATAGTTTATCATTAAACTGCATATATGGTGTGTATATTACCACATAATGTTGCGATATAACATAACGCAGTGTATATTACTACTTAATACTGTGTATATATAACACAACATAACACTTTGTATATTAATACATTATACTGCGTATATATCACAACACTGTATATTAATCCATGATACTGGGTGGATATATACATAACAATACTCCATGTAGTAATATAAACCCAGGCACTGACAGATACAGACCAAGTTGTTGAGCTTTTGGGAGTACAGTTAATTCACCCAGAATTTTAGAAGGTCTCAGAGCTAGTTTAAGTACTTCATGTAGTACTTTATGTCGTACTTTATGTAGTACAGGTATTTCTAAAGGTAAGCCTCTCTAACAGGTGGGGAACGAAACACAAACTCTTTGTTAAGACCTCACACACACACACACACACACACACACACACACACACACACACACACACACACACACACACACACACACACACACACACACACACACACACACACACACACACACACACACACACACACACACACACACACACACACCTGGCCAGCGGGAGAATGTGGTAACAGGATGTAGGTGTAGCTGTAATTATCTCCCACTCTCACCTTGCTAAACCAGACATCCTCACCTTTACAGCCGCTTTAATCCCCCACACATACACACAAACACACAGACACACACACCTCCAGCCTCTGTTGCGTGCTAAGGTGTGATTAATGTGACACTCTAACATAGTTCTGCTGGAGACGTCCACACGAACAAAAGATTAAGACCAGAGAGAAATCAATTTCTCTTTTGTCTTAAAGTCTTTGATTATCCAAAATACTTTGTTATCCTTTGTTTCATGTAGGATATGCTATGACATGTAGATGTTTATGTTTCATGCCATTGAAGCTGTTTTTAATGGAAGAGTGTATCTAGAAAGGTACGGACTCAAAGCTATAAAGGTACAGACTCAAAGCTATAAAGGTACAGACTCATAGCTATAGAGGCACAGAATCACAGCTATAGAGGTACAGACTCATAGACATGGAGGTACAGACTCAAAGCTATAAAGGTACAGACTCAAAGCTATAAAGGTACAGACTCATAGCTATAGAGGCACAGAATCACAGCTATAGAGGTACAGACTCATAGCAATGGAGGTACAGACTCAAAGCTCTCGAGAAATGTACAGACTCAAACTTCTCGAGAAAGGTACAGATTCCTAGCTATAAAGTAAAATAAAGACTCATAGCTAAAGAGGTATAGACTCATAGCTATAGAGGTACAGACTCATAGCTATAGAGGTACAGACTTATAGCTAAAGGGGTGCAGACTTATAGCTATAGAGGTACAGACTCAAAGCCTTAAAGTAAGGTAAAGATTCATAGGTATAGAGGTACAGACTCATAGCTATAAAGTAACGTAAAGATTTATAGGTATAGAGGTACAGACTCACGGCTATAGAGGTACAGACTCATAGCTAAAGAGATAAAGACTCATAGCTATAGAAGTACAGACTTGTAGCTAAAGCGGTACAGACTCATAGCTATAGAGGAAGGTACAGACTCATAGCTATAGAGGAAGGTACAGACTCATAGCTATAGAGGAAGGTACAGACTCATAGCTATAGAGGTACAGACTCATAGCTA
>NC_079420.1:11488547-11565050 GCF_026213295.1 Gadus chalcogrammus
TCCATGAGGGACAGCGACCAGGAGGACGACTGACCGCCTCCTCACGCCACGCCTCCTCCTCAAGCCCCGCCCCCGCCTTCTCCTCCTGCCACGCCTCCTCCTCACGCCCCCTATCCTCCTCCTCACCCCACTCCCCCGCCTCCTCAGCACCCATTACCCAGCAGCTGCCCCCCTCCCCAGGGTTTGTGTGTGTGTGTGTGTGTGTGTGTGTGTGTGTGTGTGTGTGTGTGTGTGTGTGTGTGTGTGTGTGTGTGTGTGTGTGTGTGTGTGTGTGTGTGTGTGTGTGTGTGTGTGTGTGTGTGTGTGTGTGGGAGGGGGGGGGGGGGGGCGGGCACTACAGAGGCTCTACTGGGGGGTCCTGGGGGCCCACGTCTCCAGAATTAGGAGATATTAAGGTGTCAACTGTTCATGGTGTCGTTCTTTACTTGACGTTTCTGTGAACACTTCCTGTCTTTTACCAAATGGGAAGCGGCCTCAGTCTTTTAGCCAATAGGAGGCCGGTGTGTGCTCCAGTGAAGATGAGTGTTGTGGTGCTTTAGGTTCGAACTGCTCTCTGCCCGGTAACTCAAGATGTCTCCAATTGCTCCCCCTCAGCCCTTTTCCCCAGGATGTGATCTTGTGGTATATTCTATATCTGCCTCGTTTTCTCCTGTCTATTCAGGTGTGTCAAATGTTTGAATTGAATCCAAATCATAATTAAAGTGGTTCTAAAGACGTCACGTGCTGAAGCTGTTTAACTGATCTGGTTTGTGCTCATAAGGTGTTCACACACACACACACACACACACACACACACACACACACACACACACACACACACACACACACACCCCAAAACGCATGCACACACACACACACACACACACACACCAAAACGCATGCACACACACACACACACAGACTCACAAGTACGCGTACACACACAAACACGTACAAACACACAAGTACAAGCACACACATTCAATCAAATTATTATGTGTATTAAAATCGGCCAAATAACAAATCGGATTTAGTAGTATAAATAATGGATTCATTACTAGATCATTTATAAATAATCTATCTACAAAGGAGCAGCATCAATTATTTAAATGAGCAGAATGCATTTATTTTAGGTATTCATATATTACAGTGTTTTTAACAGTAGCAATATTCTTTATAAAGCAATCGGTTAGGCTATTAGTACAAAATATATTTACATGCGAAACAAAATGAGGTTTAGAATTGTTTTATGGTTCAGGTTCAAATGATTTTTGTCGATGATAATTGACATAGGATAGTGTTAAAAGAGGAACCCGTTTTCCTCAATCAGAACTTGGGAACTTTATTAACGCAGATCGGATCGTAAACTTATGAATTGCAACGCGTCGCGTTAGAGTCATATACCGGCCCGGTTCACATCCACGTCCCGTTAGAGGACCAAACCGGCCCGGTTTCACCGTCACCAGTCGGCCCGTCAGCAGAGCGTCATAACCTCGTAATAAATGTTCACATCAGATAGGCCTATGTGGAGTAACGTCGTTATTTTAATAATTCAAACTTCAGATTCCTAAAGTCCCGGAGAAAAAACAACAGCAGGTTTAATCTGCACGTTTCGTTCCCGACGTTAGAATGAATGAGTGATGAATGAAGTTATTAATGGATTCACGTCTGCGAAATTTCTTCCGTTTGGCGCGCGGGCGGCGGTCTGCGGATTAGCGAGGCGCTGGAGCGCAATTAAAGAGATTTAGACGCGAAGTCAAATCATTAGACTGATGGTTTTGAAGACGTCTCCCATCCTAATCCTCCCCCAAACGGTGGACAAAAGGTGGGACGGGCCGCGATGAGCGGGCGGTGGGGGGGGGGGAGGAAATGTGAGCCCCGCGGAAGACGCGCCTCGCCGCGTCCGCGCCGTGTCCTGCGCCCTGCTCATTTAGAGGCGCTGATTAGAAACCACTTGACACCCAATTACCTCCCGACGCTCCACGGCGGGAGAATCACACGGCGACAATACCGTAATACGATAATAACATCTGAGTGTCATAATAATAATAATATCACACGGTACGGTAGTTATATGATAATAATAATATAACACTGTCATAATAATAACATAGGCCTACTCTATAAGAATAATATCTTAGCATCATAATAACATCTTAGTGTCATAATAACATCTTAGTGTCATAATTATAATATCTTAGTGTCATAATTATAACATCTTAGTGTAATAATAACAACATAGTGTCATAACGTCTCAATAATAACATTACCATCATATAATAATAACATCTTAGTGTCATAATAATAAAAACATCACATTAATAACAAGTCCTTCATATAATAATAATATCTTAGTGTCATATGATATAAAGTTCATAACAATACAATTGTATAATAACATCTTAATGTGATAATAACATCACATTAATAACATGACCATAATAATAACATCTTAGTGTCACAATAATAATTGAAACCTCACATTAATAACAACCCAATACTATAATAATACCTTGATTATAACATCTCAGTTTCATGATATTAATATCACATTAATAACGATACCCATCATATGATAACATCTTAGTGTCATACTAATATCACATTACCAACGATACCATCATATAATAATAACATCTTAGTGTCATTATAATATCAGATTAATAACCATACCCGTAATATAATATCTTTGTGTCCTAATAATAATATCACATTAATTACAATACCATAATGATAATAGTATAAATATACTACAGTGTCATAATAATAATAACATCAGATTAATTACATGATTATATTCTAACATTGTGCCATAATAATAACATCACATTAATAACATTAATGATGATAATATCATATTAATAACGAGAATAACAGGCGATAATCATCATGAATTTAATAATAATAAAATACAATTGTCATAATACAGAAAATAACAAAACTATATTGTTCAAATATTATAATAACTATAATAATACAATCATAGTCATTACATTAAGAAAAATCGTATTGTCGCAATATAATATTATAGATGATTTTGTCGAACATTTAACTAAATTAGGAAAAACGCATAAATGCTATCATAAGGATTTCTGTCTCGCCGTGTCGACATGGACACGCGCCAAACCGTCCTCACACTTTATCACGACATGCTCTCTACGATATAATGTCACCAATACTGATAATATTAAAACTTATAAATTAATATGAATAGAATGATATTTAATGTGGAATAATGATTCAAATGTATGATAATAATAATAAAATAGGACAATGTATATAGATGATAATATAAGTTAATATGACATTCCTCATCATCAATAATTGCAATAATTATTAGCATATTTGTATTATTATTCATAATATAATTTATGTTAAGCTATTATGACATTTTGTTTTCGTTTGACTTATTTAACAATATTTCAACCATTACTCCACTGATAGGCCTATTTATTATTCATTAATTATATTTATTTTATTTCCTAATTCAATTCCAACAAATTATAAGCTCGGCGTCGCGCGCGGCGCGTGGCAGTAGGACGGCCTACCTTAACTCCGCTCGAGGCCTGCTCTGATTCTTATTGGCTCAAGACGACATCTTCTCTCCCGGCGGGCCGGCAGGACTCTCTGATCTCCTCAGCTCGAGAGGTGGAAGAGGAACGCTCGCTCCTCTCTGACAGCCTCACTGGCGCGTGCACAGCTCTCCATCACAGAGTGTCGATATGAATTAAACTCTATGATCAGGCTATCGATTTAATCAAAAATAATAAGGCCTCGCGGAGAGCTGGTGTGTGTGTGTGTGTGTGTGTGTGTGTGTGTGTGTGTGTGTGTGTGTGTGTGTGTGTGTGTGTGTGTGTGTGTGTGTGAGTGTGTTATCCGATAAGATCAGCTGTGATTGGTGGTTAAAACAACGCAATCTTTCTCTTCATTTCGTCAGTTTACGCGCGGTGCGTAACGGAAGCGCTCGGACCGCTTTGGTTCGTCTCGAAGAATGAACGTCTCGATCTGATGTCACGCGCTGACCCCCATCTCCACATCCCCCTCCCCCCTGCTGGGCGTCTGTCGTGTCGCGCGATTTAAAATAAAACCGCACGGAGTCGCGAGGGGACCCTGGATTCTCCAAATGCCTTCCAGTGGAACAAGAAGTGTCTCGCTCCTCTTCCTCCTGTAGGACCTCCTCCTCCACCTCCTCCTCCTCCTCCTCCTCTTCCTCCGCGACCCATCGCAGCGGCTCGCGCGGTCACGAGTGGAAGTGGAATTGACCAATTATCCATTTAACTTTCCTCCTTAAAGACCGCGAGCTCCCGCCGCGCCGTCAAGTGCCGCTAGTCCCACGACAACAACAGCAACAGCAACCGCACGCGCGAGGAGAAGTAGACGCGCGGGAACAGCGAGGGGGGCTTCGACGCTTCGACGCGCAGGAACAGCGAGGGGGGCTTCGACCACTCGACGCTTCGAGGCGCGGGTCTCACGCTCCAGATGACGTCCGTCCCCGCGCGGCACTGAGCCGGTAAACGGGAGAGCTCACGGTGCGCCGACAGGAAGCGGAGGAGGAGACTCTAATCATGGACGCGCTGTGCCGCTCAGCGGGAATATTCGGTGGCTCGCCCTCCGCGATGCCCCGTGCGCCAGCGGGAGTCAGCCGCGCGCTCACCTCCAGCAAGCCACTCGCGTTTTCGATCGAACGGATTATGGCGCGGGAGACCCCGGAACCCGCGCGGTCGATACCGTTCCTCCCCCACCTGTTCGCGGCGCACGCGGGGAAGGGGGACGGGAAGCAGCCGCCGTCCGCTGCGTTGCACTGCGTGCTGCCCTTCGTGCCGCTCGCGTACGACGCGGGCCACAAGCTGGTGAACCTCGCGGGGGGGCTGGACCACGCGGGACCCTTCGACGGCTCCGTGCGCCACGCCGCCGACTTCCTTCACGGCGTCGGGCTGAACTACAAGCACGAGCAGCCCGAGCTAGGGGGGGGACAGTACAAACTCTTTCGGCCGCGCGTGGTCAACCAGTCGTCGTTCCACGCGTTGGGGGACACCGCAGCAACCGCCGCGTGCTATCTGTCTAACTGCGGGGAGACCCCCGCGGTCCCACCGCCCCCTGCCCTCCCCTCGGCCGGCCCCCCCGCGGGGCTCGTGAACCTCCACCCCATGGCCTCCTACTTCTTCCACGCGCCGCTGCACCACGCGCGCCACAAAGCCTTCCTCGCGGAGAAGGGCAAAGCGGAGCGTCACGCAACGGGAGACGCGAGCTTCAAGGAACTGCAGCTGCACCGCGCGCACCTGCTGTCCGACAAGATGCTCAAAGGCGCCGCCAAACTCGGTGGGGGCTCGTGCGCCAACGGCGGGAAGTCCAAAGTGTTCACGTGCGAAATCTGCGGGAAGGTAAGGGCCCCCGCACACACACATAGAAACACACACACACACACACACACACACACACACACACACACACACACACACACACACACACACACACACACACACACACACACAGAATCACACGCACAGACGGACACACACACCCCTCTCTTCTTCTTATTCCGTGTTTACCTGTCCAGGTGTTCAACGCCCACTACAACCTCACTCGCCACATGCCCGTGCACACTGGCGCGCGTCCGTTCGTCTGCAAGGTGTGCGGGAAAGGCTTCCGGCAGGCGAGCACGCTCTGCCGCCACAAGATCATCCACACTCAGGTAAACATCTTTATATAGATATATAGAGATATATATTTAATAGATATTAGTTTATATATCCTCGGAACGTTTAGAGAAATTCTACTCTCCAATATTTCAAACCCTGAGAGAACCGATAAAGAACTGTTAGAGAACCGTCAGAGAACTTTCAAAGAACCTTTAGAGAACCTTTTAAAGAACCGTCAGAAAACCGTGAAAGAACCGTTAGACGACCGTCAGAGAACTATCAGAGAACCGTCAGAGAGCCGTTAACGGAGTGTCTGACAGCAGCCTCCGACCCCGGCTCTGAGGCTTCAAGGAAGAGCGGAACCGTCTGTCGTCTGCGGCCTCCGAGACTCATTCGGAACTAAAATGACCTGAAATGAACCATCGAGTTGTAGAGAGTTGTAGAGTTCTGCTGTCACTCTGATCAACAGCCAATCAGGAGTCCCTCAGTCATACTCGTATCATAAGATAATTATAATAATAAGATTTATTATTACAATAATGAGACGTATTATTTATAATAATTATATGTAGTCCTATTATTATAAAAATACATGAAGTATTATTACAATAATAAGATGCATTATCATTATAAAATCATGCATTATTATAATAATATGTATTATATTATTATAATAATATGATATATTATTATATTATAATATCATGTATTATTATAATAATTCGCTTTTTTATTATAATAATGAGAAGTAGGCTACAATTAAAATAATAAGATGTATTATTATAACGAGATGTATATTTGTTGTTATTTATTACTAATGTTATGTTGATGATGGTTGTTTGTTGTTGGATAGGCTATATTATTATTATTATTATTATTTATTAATAATAATGTTACTAATGGTTAGATAGTTGTATAATTATGGTATTTAAAGAGTTAATCTCTGCTCTCTAATAAATTGTCAGGATATTTCAAACCTGCTCACGCGTGTTTTCCTCTTAAGGAAAAACCGCATAAATGCCACCAGTGCGGGAAGGCGTTCAATCGCAGCTCAACGCTCAACACGCACACGCGCATCCACGCGGGATACAAACCCTTCGTCTGCGAGTTCTGCGGGAAAGGATTCCACCAGAAAGGTGCGTTCACCAGGGGTCCGGACAGACACCCGTCTGACCTAACTTTACCTAACCTAACCTCACCTAATCTAATCAAACTAACAGATCCTAACCTAACCGAACCTAAAATAACATAATCTAATCCAGCGTCAAAATGCTAACAATCTAGATTAGACTAAATTACCTTCTGGTTTTAGTATTTATACTCTATTATAATTTATTAGGTTAGGTTATGAGGTTAGGTATAGGTCTTAGTATTTAGACTGAATCTACTGGTTTTAGAATTAAGTTTGACCTTCTGGTTTTAGTAGCGTTGCCTCAGATCTGTGTCGCTGAACTCGGATCTGTTTTACTGAACTCAGGTCTGTTTTACTGATCTCGGGTCTGTTCTGCAGGGAACTACAAGAATCACAAGCTGACGCATAGCGGGGAGAAGCAGTTCAAGTGCTCCATCTGCAGCAAGGCCTTCCACCAGGTGTACAACCTCACGTTCCACATGCACACGCACAACGACAAGAAGCCCTTCACCTGCCCCACGTGCGGCAAGGGCTTCTGCCGGAACTTTGACCTGAAAAAACATATCCGGAAACTGCACGAGTCTTCCGGCTCCCCGCAGAGCGCGGGTGAGACGCAGTGAGCCCCCCCTTCCCCCACCCCGAGATCACACATATTTACGCAGAGCGCGCGGGGGCCCCGCGGGATTGGGGCCCCCACCTCCGAGACGTCACCTGGACCCCCCGCGGTCTCCCCTCATTGGTTCGTTCTGGTCTCCAGCTCAGGATTCTTGTGAAGTGTTCTCCTATTTATTGAAGTGGTTCCACCGTTGCACTCTGAGATGCAGAAGGGGGTCCACCGGAGACCCGACCGTCTGAGGACCGACCTACACAACGTGTGTCCACACCCTGGTTGAATAAATGCTTAAACCTTAAATCATGAAACCGCGTGTCGTTATTACCGCTCAGTGAACACGGGATGATGTTCTGATGACGAGATCCTGGTCCTCGTAGCCAGTCCGGTGTGTTCTGCTCTGGTGGTCTGGTCGTGGGGGATGGGGTCTGGTCTGATGGGATGTTGTCTGGTCTGGTACCGTTCTGGTCTGGTCGGGCTCCTTGTGTTTCGCGGTGTGTTGCTCCCTCGTGTGGACGCCGGGGAGGTTGGAGTCACCATTGAACTACTGGGGAACTTTTAAATAAAGAACAAATCAACTAACCCCGTTTAATTAACACGGGGCGCATATGCTTCAAACTCAACCAGACGCTCGGTCCGACTCAAGCCTATAGGCTCGGTCCTACTCGTAGCCTATTAATTCTCCGTCCTGGTTTACCCTCGTCCCCTCCTTTATGAAAACGGTCTTAATATTGGAACTCTAACCTTTTTATAACATTCATAATGCTAATTGTTAGGATTCATAATAATAATCATGTTAATGTTGTATTATAATAGGCTAATCAAAATGTTAGGAATCATTATAATGATCATAATGTTAATGTTTTATTATAATAATCGTAATCTTAGTGTTTTAGAAAGATACTATAATGTTAGTGTTTTATTATAATAATCATAATGTTAATGTTGTATTACAATTATCATAATGTTTGCGTTTTATTATAATAATCATAATCATAATTTTAGTGTTCTATAATAGGCCTAATAACAATAATAATAACCTTCGTGTTTTATAATAGAAATAATCATCTTTTTTTTTGTATTTTATCATAATAATTATAATGCTCGTGTTTTATTATGACGATAACAACAACATGAGGAACGGAGGTCTGATTTAGTCCGGACCTTGGACTTCCGGGTCTCGGACTTCAGAGAATGTCATCGATTTGGAGATCCGGGAATTACTCGGATAATGATCAAAAGGAAATATTGGAATCCATCCCATAATACCTCGAGTGGAACGCAGCAGACCGGAGGAGGCCCTCCTGAACACGTCCAGATCCCTGACGGTCAACCATCTGATCACTTCTGCACGTTTTACTATCAACGGCCAGTGGCGGAATCAGTGGACAAAGTGTCTTATTGGCTGCCCTCTACATGTGAAAAAAAATATTGGGTGCCCTCTGGTGCCCCTTCATACAATAAATTATGACGATGAGCCCTCCAGAACAAGAAAATTCGACAATGTGCCTCAATGAGTGCCCTCTTAATGCCCTTACAGTGCCTCCATGGTTAAAAAAAAGTGCCCTCTAGAGTGCTGAATACGAGAGAAAGTACCGTACATGATGCATCATAGCTTTTTGCACGCTGGTTGGGCCCCATGTTGTGCAGAATGTGCCCTTTTTATTTTTTCGCCCCTGCCCTTCAAACAGTCTGAGTCCACCACTAAACTGCACAAAGAAATCCAACGAAAGTGAAGCAATGTCCTGAACATGAGACGATACACCGGCCGTCAGGACGTCACGCAGCATGACACCGCGGCGGAGGAGACCGAATGGGACCACTGGGGTGGGTGGTTTGGGGGGGCTGATACATGTTATACATGTTATCGATATAACATATCATGAATGCATAACATATTGGCTAAGGCTTGCAGGGCCTCCATGAGACATGTTCTAATAATGTGGTAGGCCTACATGGTACAAGGCCTTCAGGTGAGGCATGTTATATATATGTTATCCTGTGGTAGGCCGGTGAGACATGATATATAATATGTGATACTGTGGCAGGCAGGTGAGACATGTTATAGAGAGTATGTGATACTAGGCCTATAGGTTACGACAAAGGTTTGGTTAATGATATGCAGATTCTGACTGTGATCGCTATGAATAATAACAAACCTAATATTATAATCCTAATATATATGCAACCTATTATTATTAACCATGTGTATATAACCTAATATTATAAATGTAACCTAATGTTATCATATAGGTATATTAGCTGAGCTCCAGGTCACATGTTAATAAGGTAATCTGCATATTCTGTCTTTGTACTTTTCAGACCATTTATCAAAGGACATAGATGGATATGCTTAGTACGATCTTTATATTATAACATGTTGTGTACAGTACAACTTAGTACATATATAATCTAAACTAAAGTCTTGACCACCTAGTTGTATTGTACTATAAAGTATTGAGTACGAGATGTGAGCAGCCACCCTGAAGGCGGGTGTTTCACCAGCGATGAGCACTGGAGACCCAGTGGGTGTTTCTGACTGAGCTTCTTCCAACGGTGTTCAGCCTTCGGTATGGGTGGACAGAGTTACCGCTCTACACTGAGCTGAACGGAGAGACGGCGAGTCCAGGATCGCTCACTTCTTCCCCTCCAGAGAAACCTTTCAGACGTTGTGAAGAAGTGGTCATCGCCCATCTGTCGGTTGGTCTTTATTGACCTTTTGAACATGTAGAAATCCTTTGTTGAATGCAAAGAACGATACATTTGGACAGTTGGAATCAGGTCTGCGCTAAATGTTACGGGATATGCCTCTCACCATCGTGTTCCTGGAGATGTTGGTGTGGAACCAGCTCAGAACCAGAGAGAGATGATGGGTTCTGCTCAGAACCAAAGAGATGAGCGTGGGGTTCTGCTCAGAACCAGAGAGAGATGATGGGTTCTGCTCAGAACCAGAGATGATAGGGTTCTGCTCAGAACCAGAGAGATGATGGGGTTCTGCTCAGAACCAGAGAGAGATGATGGGTTCTGCTCAGAACCAGAGAGATGATAGGGTTCTGCTCAGAACCAGAGAGAGATGATGGGTTCTGCTCAGAACTAGAGAGAGGATAGGGTTCTGCTCAGAACCAGAGAGAGATGATGGGTTCTGCTCAGAACCAGAGAGATGATAGGGTTCTGCTCAGAACCAGAGAGAGATGATGGGTTCTGCTCAGAACTAGAGAGAGGATAGGGTTCTGCTCAGAACCAGAGAGAGATGATAGGGTTCTGCTCAGAACCAGAGAGAGATGATAGGGTTCTGCTCAGAACCTGAGAGATGATGGGGTTCTGCTCAGGACCAGAGAGATGATAGGGTTCTGCTTAGAACCAGACATGAGCTTCGGGTTCTGAGCAGAACTTCCATGTGACCTCATCAGGGTCTGGGCTCCTCTGACCGTCGGTTAAAGGTTTATATGATCCCTTCATTTGACTTCTAACATGCTTTAATCCCTTTTTAGGAAACGTTGTTTTGAGTTTAATTTGAGACCATAATTTATACTATTGCTTTTGACCCTCTTTAATAGAATTACATTGCTTCGGTTTCATCCATATACTAAGTTTGATCATTTTCTCTATTGACGATACATGTTAAGGTTTAAATTAGCAAGAAACAAACTACCAATTATATGAAACACCTCATATCACAGTATCAATAGTCATAACATGGGTCGGCTCAGTGGAACACGCATGTGCAGTAGGCCTACGTGATTCGCGGCGCCGCAGGACGGCGCTTGTCAAGGCTGGTAGAGGTGAACGGTAACCAGCGGAATGAAAGGAATGCAGCATCATCATCCAAATTCGGCCTGAGATTAGAATCACATCGCAGGTAAAAGCTTACTGGCAAATAACGAGCGTCAAGTCCAATTTAAAGTCCACAAAAGCACCTTTCCTCCGCCTCGCCGTGGTTTCACGGCTGTGTTTGCCTCTGTCGTTAACCTTTATATGTCTTAAAGTTAGAGTAGGGTCGTCTCGGCCCGCGTCATTAGCGTCATCAGCGTGCGACGCCGGCAGGTTTACGTCAGCACGTGAGGAGGCCGAGCCGGACCTCTGGACACTGATTGGACAGAAGGATCTTCTGAAAGTAACACCGAAGTGACTCCCTTCCCGGTAGATCCTCTGTCCCCCTTGCAGGTAGTTGTTGGTTCATCAAAAACTTTGTGATTGCATTCTCACGGCGGATCTCCCGTTGCGTGTCGGTGACGCGCGGTGCGTAAAGCCGCCCTAAGGTCTGGTTTGGAGGCGCCGTTCGATCCCCGCTGTGTCACCCTGCAGACTCGAGTCAAGGAGGAACCGATCCGCATTTAGAAACAGCCCGCACGGTAGGGCTGTTTCCTTCCCCCTCGCTGCACTCATGGGAACTAACCACCAGTACTAAGCCCTGCAGCTATAGTGCTACTCACAAACTAACCAGTGCGTAAAGCTCTCCACTAATCCAGCACACCGCTGACAACCTTCTACGTTTCTGCGAGACTGGAGGGATTGGCTCTGAAGGTAATCGATAGTGTGGGAAACTAAACGTGAGTCTGACGCAGAAAAGTCGCCAAGGTTAAACAAATTAGAATTATATGCAATTCTAAGTTAAACTTGTTATTTAAATCTTTCTTCTTCGAACTCGTCAAACATAATTGCTGATGGAATTGTTGTTGAACAAAAAAATAATTGGCAAATGTATTTTCAATTTGAGGGTCCCTTATTTTGAAAAATATATAACCCAGGATACAGTACCTGCCCTGGGGAGTCCACACCACATCAGTGTGTCTTAATCAAGTGTGTGTGTAATACGTGTAACAGTGTGTAACAATATGATGGTGTGTGTGACACCGTGTATGACCCTGTGTGTGTAAAAATGTGACTGTGTGTGGGTTACAATGTGACGTTGTGTGTAACAATGTGACGTGTGTGTGTGTGTTCCCCCCTGCAGGTTGTGCACCATGCTGCGTCTCCTGGCCCCCCCTGGGAGGCTGCGCCGCCCCGCCCTGCGGGGGGCCGGCGGTGGTCAGCGGCGCTACGAGCACCGGGCCGTGGTAGCCATCCGGCGGGAGGACCTGAACCCCTGGGAGCGCCGTGCCCCCCTGGCCCCCCGACATGTCAAGGAGCTGACCGCCGCCGGACACACGGTGCTGGTGCAGCCGTCCAATGGCAGAGCCATCCACGAGAAGGTGACTTCCCCGTGACCTCACCTTGACCTCATCATTACCTCATTAGACATGACTTCATCGTGTCCTCCTCATCAACAGACATGACCTCATCACGACCTCACCATGACCTCACCATGGCTTCATCATGACCTCATCAGGCATGACCTCATCAGACGTGACCTCATCATGACCTTATTAGACATGACCTCATCATGACCTCATCATGACCTTATTAGACATGATGTCATCATGAACTCATCAGCCATGACTTCATCATGACCTCATCATGACATCATGCAAACAATAAGGAGAGATGCAGGGAAACAAATACTGAACATTTATATTCATAGTTTCATTTATAACCACCATAAGCAGTAGATGTTCTTCGAGATTAAACGTTATGTACTTGTTATATTGTACAGTACTACGGAGTAAGGGTACGTTTGTTTTCAGTACTGCAGAGTAAGGGTGTGTATTTTTTCAGTATTGCGGAGTAAGGGGGCGATTGTCTCCAGAACTGTGGTGTAAGGCTGTGTTTGTTTCCAGTACTGTGGGGTAAGGGTGTGTTTGTTTCTAGTACTACGAGCGGGTTGGGGCGGTGATCCAGGAGGACATCTCGGAGGCGTCTCTTATCATCGGGGTGAAGCGCCCCCCTGAGGAGAAGGTGTTCCCCAGGAAGACCTACGCCTTCTTCTCCCACACAATTAAGGCCCAGGAGGCCAACATGGGCATGCTGGACGACCTGCTGAAGAAGGTAGGAGAGCTTCAGAATAGAGATAGACCGATATGGTTTTTTCTGGGCCGATACCGATTATTAGTAGTCAAGGGGGCCGATAACCGATATTTGGTTAAATATGTTAAATAAACACAACAGCTTATCAGATTTGCAACGTAACACAATTTAAACAAATAAGTGGCTCACTAAAATTGAATACACAAGAACTGAACTAAACTGAAATGTTAAACTTTTACTTATCTTACTTTTAAGTTAAAAAATAAATAAATAAACAAATAGTTCCCTAGTTAAACAGCCAGACAGTTTTCTCTCAGACAGACGGTGCTTTTCTGTCAGTTTCTCATGTGGCTCATACACGCACACACACACACACACACACGCACGTGCACGCGCACGCACACGTGCGCAAGCACACACACACACACTATTCTCTAGCCATCCCCTCATCGTGCTTCCCTGTAATAAAACTAACTGATTTTTACTCTCTCTCACACACACACTTCTTACTTTTATTTTATTCCCTATCAATATTATCAGCAACCTTGTTTCAAGTGATTAAACCGTTTAAAAATGTTAAATAGCCTACAGCATCTTCACTTTAATAATCAGTGTTTATCATAGGAACAGACAGCTGCTGCTAACGTATTGGGCCTCACAGTAACGTTAGCAGTCGTGAATTGTAGAGTTTCGCTACAGTCTGCTGAGCGTCTAGAGCCAGAGAAGGAGAAAGCTGACCGCTGGGGGCTTCTGGAGAAGGTAGGAGGCCTTCAGAAGGTAGGGGGGCTTCTGGAGAAGGTAGGAGGCCTTCTACCAAATGCATGGCCAGTGTGCAGGCTCTCCAGGTTCTGGTGAACACTGCCCTCCTTACGGGTGCAGAGGGGATGGCCTGCTGGCCCTGGATCCTGGAGCCCTGAGGTTACAGGCCGGGATGCTGCACTGGCCGCAGGATTCCTCCAGAATCACTCCAGTTCTCCTGAAATAAATTTCAGTAAAGCAAGCGTCTACTTGGCCTCTCAGATACATATTTGTAGCCTTAAAGGTTCTCAGATGAACTGGACCCTAACGTGAACACGTGGACTAGCCGCTGGCTACGGCTAGCTGTGTTTGGATAGTGCGTGTGTGGTGAGTCATTGTTCCCCAGAGCCCTCGTGCCCCTGAACCACCAGCTGGATCGCTGCCTGCCGGACCGATAAGAGACGACCCGTCAGCCGTTTGTTTGTTGGCCGATCGTCGAGGTCACACTGTTCTCCTGCAGCCAAGTGCCCCACACAATAACCGGGATAGAAACCCCAGAGTCTGAAGAGGAAACCTCAAGGCCTGCTGGAGTCTCCCCTTCTCAAGTGTTGGGGTTCACTAGGGTTAGGGGTTCATCCCCCACTAGTAGTTCTGGGATACCAAGTACATGGGGGTCGGTGTGAGGGTCTTGCAGAGATCGCCATGGTAACCATTGTGTCTGTCCCTGCAGGAGGTCCGTCTGATCGACTACGAGAAGATGGTGGACGCCAACGGCTTTCGCATCGTGGCATTCGGCCAGTGGGCGGGCGTGGCAGGTACCAGCGCCCCCTGATTGGCTGTGCAGGCGTTAACAACGCTCCGTAACCCTGAGGAACACCCGGTGTTCTGAACCCAGACCCGAGAGAGAGAGAGAGAGAGAGAGAGAGAGAGAGAGCGCCTTGATGAAGGCCAGTGGCTGTCACATGGACTGTAGAGGAGGGGGCGTGGCACTGGGGGGAGAGAGAAAAAAATCACATCACCGGTATATTGTCCTTTATCGTTAACGTCCTTATTTTGCAGGAATGATTAATATTCTCCACGGACTGGGCCTCCGCTTCCTCGCTCTGGGCCACAACACCCCCTTCATGGTGAGGAACCCTATAGCCCGCCTCTGAAACCACTCTAATGGGATCATCTAACGACATCCGTCTTAACACAGACTCTGGCAAAACCTCAATACTAATGCTACTAGACCTCACTGCATTCGACACTGTAGACCATACAATACTTTTGGACAGGTTAGAAAACTGGGTGGGGCTTTCAGGCACAGTCTTAAATTGGTTCAGGTCCTACCTACAAAATAGGAACTACTTTGTTTCCATTGGCGACTTTGTATCAGAATCAACCAACGTGTGGAGTCCCACAAGGTTCGATCTTAGGACCCTCTTTATTCAACATCTACATGCTCCCACTAGTGCAAATCATGCAAAATAACAATATTGACCATCAATGCTATGCTGATGACATGGTATTTCCCTACTTTACCGTTGCGTATATACCTGTGTGTCGCCCAGAACGACCTTGGCTGTGTGGTAATAAAGTCTCTTTTATAAACACATTTTTACAACATTGTGTGACGCAAATCGATGCATCGCTATCACCAAATGACTATCGGCCCATAGATCTGCTGTGCCAGTGCATTGAGCAAGTGAAAGACTAGATGTGCAGAAATTTCCTACAACTAAATGAGGACAAAACTGAGATAATTGTATTTGGTGCTAAAACGGAAAGGCTTAAAGTAGCCCAACACCTTCACTCTCTGTCCCTGAAAACCTCAATCAAAGCCAGAAATCTAGGGGTTATCATGGATTCATTTCGACAGTCACATCAAATCAGTTAAAAAATCTGCATATTATCACCTTAAAAATGTAGCAAGACTTAGAGGGCTCATGTCCACCGAAGACTTACAAAAACTTGTACATGCCTTTATCACTAGTAAGCTTGATTACTGCAATGGTCTCCTTATAGGTCTCCCAAAACAAACTCTAAGGAAGCTTCAGCTTGTTCAGAATGCTGCTGCTAGAGTTCTAACAAAGACCAAAAAATGTGAACACATTACACCAATTCTTAAATTGTTACATTGGCTTCCTGTATGTCAGAGAATTGATTTTAAAATCATGTTGCTAACCTATAAATCCCTGCATGGTTTAGGCCCAAAATATTTAACTGATATGCTTCCATTACATAAGACTTCTAGAACCCTTACATCTTCTGAGACCATTCTGTTAATTATCCCCAGAGTAAACACGAAACATGGGAAAGCAGGATTTAGTTACTATGCAAGAAATAGCTGGAATAAACTCCCTGAGGATTTAAGACTTGCCCCAACTCTGAGCACCTTTAAAACAAGATTGAAGACTTTTATGTTTACTTTAGCTTTCTGCTAAATCTTAAATACATTGCACTTTCTAAAAAGCTTTTTTTTAACTTTGCCTTTATTTTCTATTTTATTACTAAAATGGCTTTTTAACTTTCCCTTTATTTTCTATTTTTACCAGAAAGATACATGATCTGATACCAGAGAGAAAGGATAACGGTTTGAGGCCCAAGTTCTGTCTGGGTTAGAGTCCTAGAATCTGGGTTGGAGTCCCAGAGAAAGGACCAAGTTCCTTAGGTCGGGTTGGCGTCCCAGAGAAAGACCTGAGTTCTGTCTGGGTTATAGTCCCGACGTCTGTCTGGGTTGGAGTCCCAGAATAAGGCCTTTGGTTCGTGGTTAGAGTTCCAACGTGTATCTGGGTTAGAGTCCGAGAATCTGGGTTAGAGTCTTAGGGCGCACTCACACTAGGCAAGTTTGCCTGTTCCGTGCTGCAGGAAGATTCAGCACGATTCCCCCCCTCCCCACTCCCCCCGCTGGCCCGTGGTCCCACTGCTCCCAAAGGTCGTGGCCTGGGCACGATTGCTCCTTCATACATACGTCATCACGTCGTAATACGATAAATACGTCATCCCCAAGCGTGGTGTCCAGCTGCGACTGAATGCTGTCGTCGGCCCAAATTTCAAGTAAACGCTCGACTTAACTATCGCACCAACGTAAACCCACTTGTGAACCGCTTGCCACCATTGTTTAAATGATTGTTGTGGGGAAGAAGGGCATAGACCTATAAAGAAAGAAGGGTCGCGCAAGGTCATCTCATTAGCATCTGTACTTTGGCCACGGCACACCTCTCCCAAGTGTGCCGTGGCCACGGGGCTGTTCCTAGCTGGAATACGGATGGCGTGGTCACACTAGCAAAACGTTCTAGACTTTAGTATGCAAATGAGCTCGGGCACGGGGCCGCAGCCCTAGTGTGAGTGGCCCCTTAGAATAGAGTCCTAGCCTAGAAGTTCCTTTAGGTCGAGTTGGAGTCCCGACGTGGGTACCAGAGACTGTTCATCTGATCTTAAATACATTGCACTTTCTATTTTACTCATTTCTTTGCCTATGTTTTCTTTTACTTATCTATTATTTTATTTTATTGTATGACAATGTTTATATGTGAAGCACTTTGAGTCTGCCTCGTGTATGAAAAGTGCTTTATAAATAAAGTTGCCTTGCCTAACACTAATGTGATCATCTAACAATCAAATGTGATCATCTAACACTCTAAATTCATTATCTAACACTCTACTGTCATCATCTAACACTCTAATGTCATTATCTAGGACTCTATTGTCGTCATCTAACACTGTCATTAACTAACACTCTGTTGTCACCATCTAACACTCCATTGTCATCATCTAACACTCTATTGTCATCATATAACACTCTATTGTCATCATATAACACTCTATTGTCAACGTATAACACTCTTATGTCATCATCTAACACTAATGTGATCATCTAACAATCAAATGTGATCATCTAACACTCTAAATTCATTATCTAACACTCTACTGTCATCATCTAACACTCTAATGTCATTATCTAGGACTCTATTGTCGTCATCTAACACTGTCATTAACTAACACTCTGTTGTCACCATCTAACACTCCATTGTCATCATCTAACACTCTATTGTCATCATCTAACACTAATGTGATCATCTAACAGTATTCGTGAAGGTCTAGATCCTGGTGGATCTGATCACCTTTACCGCATCACTTCCTCCCCCTCTCTGGCTCACTTCCTGTTCCTGTCCGCAGCACATCGGCATGGCCCACAACTACCGCAACGTGAGCCAGGCGGTCCAGGCGGTCCGGGACTGTGGCTACGAGATCTCCATGGGCCTCATGCCAAAGTCCGTCGGGCCCATCACCTTCTGCTTCACAGGGACAGGAAACGTCTCCAAGGTAACGCAGGGCTGGCCCCGCCCCGCCCCGCCCCGCATCCTCCCAACGCTCCACCCCTTCGCATGATCACAGAAAGCCCGGGCCCTCCACGTCAGTCCAGCCGTGTGTCCCCAATGTGTGAGTCTCCTGAAGGCCCGTCCCTCCGTCTTCATGTCTCGCTGTGTGTCCTGCAGGGCGCCCAGGACATCCTGAACGAGCTTCCTGTGGAGTACGTGGAGCCCCCCGAGCTAAAGGACGTGTCCCAGACCGGAGGTACGGATCAGGGCTGGACCACTGGGGTACCGGTTGGTCAGAGTAAGGGGGTAGACCGGGACCCCGTAGACCTGGACCCCGTAGACTGGGACCTCGTAGACCGAGACCGGGACCCCGTAGACCGGGACCCCCACCCCAGGGCCTGTGGAGGCGGGCTGTGCTGGGTCCCCTGCTCACGGTGCTTCCTGCTTCCTGTTTCCTGTCAGACATGACCAAGGTGTACGCCACGGTGCTGAGCCGCCACCACCACCTGATGAGGAAGACGGACGGCGTCTACGACCCGCTGGAATACGAGTACCACCCCGAGCGCTACACCTCGCACTTCAGGACCAGTGTGAGTCCCCCCAACCATGACATACTGACCCCCCCGAACAGTGACCTACTTTGAACTACTGACCCCACCCACCCACCATGAGTCATCTCCTATGTGTCCTCCGTACTACAGGTGGCGCCGTACACCACCTGTCTGATCAACGGCATCTACTGGGACCCCCAGACCCCCCGCCTGCTGCGACGGCTTGATGCCCAGAAGCTGCTGAGGCCGGTCACGCCCTCTTCCTCTGCCACCGAGGGCTGGCCAGAGCTACCGCACAGGTAAACTACAACCCAGGTAGAACTACAACCCAGCTGGAACTACAACTCCCATCCACAGCACAGGTAAACTAACACTGAGGTAGAACTACAACTCCCATCCACAGTACAGGTAGAACTATAACACAGGTAGAACTATAACACAGGTAGAACTACAACTCAGGTAGAACTACAACGCAGGTAAACTACAATTCAGGTTGAAATACAACTCCCATCCACAGCACAGGTAAACTAACACCCAGTTAGAACTACAACTCAGGTAAACTACAACCCAGGTAGAACTACAACTCCAATCCACAGCACAGGTTAACTATAACTCGGGTAGAACTGCAAATCGGGAAGAACTACATCTCCCAAGCACAGCACAGGTACACTTCAACTATCATCATCTTACCTCTCTCTCTCCCTCCCTCCCTCTCTCCCTCCAGACTGCTGGCTATATGTGATATCTCAGCGGACCCTGGCGGTTCCATTGGGTTCATGACTGAATGCACCACCATCGATAAACCCTTCTGCATGTACGACGCGGACACACACATCGACCACGACAGGTGAGAGCAGCTGGGGGTTAGACAGTACAGAGACAGGTCACTAAGGATCATGTAGGGGTTAGATAGTACAGAGACGGGTCACTAAGTATCAGGTAGGGGTTAGACAGTACAGAGACTGGTCACTAAGGATCATGTAATAATAATAATAATAGATTCAATTTATATAGTGCTTTTCACGTACTCAAAGCGCTTTACATAGGGGAAGTTGATGGGGCTAGAGATAGTGAGTGATCTAGGGGTAGGCAGAGGAGAAGAGATGAGTCTTGAGGCGGGACTGGAAGATGGTGAGGGACTCGGTCACGAATATGTTGGGGGAGGGAGTTCCAGAGCCTGGGAGATGTCCTGGAGAAGGCTCTGTCACCTAGGCTGTGGAGTTTTGATGTGTGGGTGGAGAGGAGACCAGCTGAGGAGGATCTGAGGGCCCGGGGGGGTTGGTAGAGGGAGAGAAGATCAGAGAGATATGGGGGGGACATATGGTGGAGAGCTTTGCAGGTGAGGACCAGGAGTTTGTAGTGGATCCGATGTGAGATGGGGAGCCAGTGGAGATTCTTGAGGACTGGGGTGATGTGGTGCCACGCTTTAGTATGAGTGAGGAGACGGGCTGCTGCAGTCTGTACCAGTTGGATTCTGTTGATGGAGGTGGTGGAGATGCCGGCGAGGAGTGAATTGCAATAATCAAGGCGGGAGGAGATGAAGGCATGGATGAGTCTTTCTGCAGCGTGAGGTGTGAGGGAGGATCTGATCTTTGCAATATTACGGAGGTGATAGAAGGAGGTTTTGACAGTGTGGCGGATGTGGGGTTCAAGGGAGAGGGTGGAATCAAAGATTACGCCAAGGTTGCGGGCCTGGGGGGAGGGGGAGACCGTGGTGCCGTCGATAGTGAGTGTGGGGGGGTTGGCGAGTTTACTGAGGGTGGATTTGGAGCCAATGAATGTAGGGGTTAGATAGTACAGAGACGGGTCACTAAGTATCAGGTAGGGGTTAGACACTACAGAGACTGGTCATTGAAGAACAGGTAGGGGTTAGGACTTGAATGTGTTCCAAATTCCAACATATCTGAGTAAATCTCTTGAGCCTGTGGACCCGCTAACATCTGGTCCTTGTTCTGATCCTGGTTCTGAACCTGGTCCTGGTCCAGCGTGGAGGGGAACGGGATCCTTATGTGTTCCATCGACAACCTCCCGGCCCAGCTCCCCATCGAGGCCACAGAGTACTTCGGAGACCGGCTCTTCCCCTACATCTGGGAGATGGTACGTTCCTCTCTGCATGGTCTGACCCACCCCTTGATAGTAGGAGATGGTACAGTCCGCTCTGCATGGTCTGACCCACCCCTTGTTCCTAGAGTGTCTGGCAGAAGGTTCGCTCTTCTCTGGGAGTTCGGACCCACTGGACATTACCCAGAATCCCCTTTATGCTGGGTCGGTGGCTGGGTGTTGGAATAGCCCGACCGACCTTAAAAAAGCGATTTCAAACCTTCCGGTACCGGCATGGCAGCTGGCAGTAGCAGACATGGGATGCACAAGTTGTTTTGTGTTTTAAACTTGTAGTTCAAAGCCCGTTTATTTGCTATTGTTGACTGTTAGAACCAATGTGAGGCACTTTGAGACGTGTGTACTTGAGGCTCTAAATAAAACCTTTGACTAACTGACGGTTTGGTCCTCCTCAGCTGCCGTCCGACGCAACGAGGCCGCTAGACCAGGAGGAGTTCAGCCCGCAGGTCCGAGATGTAAGTACCCCCTATCTCTGAAGTACCCCCTAACCCTAAAGTACCCCCTAACCCTAAAGTACCCCATAACCCTAAAGTACCCCCCTAACCTTAAAGCACTCCCTAACCTTTAAGTATTCTCTAATCATTAAGTAAACTCTAACCGTTAAGTACAGCCTTACTTTCAAGTACTCCCTAACCCTATGTTAGCCCCTATCCCTGAGGTACACCCTAACCCGTAGGTACACCCTAACCCTGAAGTACCCTCTAACCCTGAAGTACCCTCTAACCCTGGAGTACCCCCTATCCCTGGAATACCCCCTTACCCTGGAGTACACCCTCACCCTAATGTGCATCCTAACCCTGAGGTACCCTCTAACCCTAAAGTACATCCTAACCCTGAAGTACCCCCTAACCCTAACCTTTCTCACAAGGAAAGCTAGATGCTGAAAAGTGATTATCAGTGTTATTACTTTCCACCGGTTAGCTGGTTCTAGTTAAAGACGTTGTTGTGGTTCATCCTCAGGCTGTGATCACCTCCAATGGGAAACTTACCCCCAAGTTTGAGTACATCGAGAAGATGCGAGAACGAAGGTACGACTTTATCCACTCTACATGTGGTCTGATTTATCTATGATAGAATGTACGTTGATTAATCCCAGTGTCTGCTTCTTTATTTAACCTGTTAAATTCGAGTTACAAAGGTTATAAAACAAACATGTTTTGACTCAATGATTCTTTGTAATGCGACCGATGAGTGCTGTAAAGATAACACCACAGGTAAAGTTTGTGTGAGGCTGTCAGTGCTAACGTTTAGCTCCCAGCGTGACCTGGTAGCTGGTGCTAGTCCTGCTAACCCGCCCGTGGTGTTGCTTTGTGTGCTCCTCAGCTCTCACCCCCCTGTCGTGTCTTCTGAGATGTAAACTGATATTAAAAGCTACCAAAACATTGCCACAACATTTATAAATGGTTCTAAGTAGTGCTGTCAGTTTAACGCGTAATTAACGGCGTTCATTTTTTGATTGCGCGATTACGCTATTTTGGCTTGGCAAACGTTGTCGTTTTTTCACCTGCTGTCTAGCAACAACTAGTCACGTTAGAAAAACGACAACACCATACCAGATCTAGCTACACCGGAAACAAAACAACAAGCACGCCGCACAAACTTCTTGGGGCAAGCAAGGATACGGAGCGGGTGAAAAAGTCCTTAAAAGTGTGTGTGTGTTTGAGTGTCACTCTGTTCGAGCCTGCACGAGAGTTCAATGCTGTTACGTCCTTCTGACCAATCGCAGTTCAAGGTCCACCTGGGCTGTCCCACTTCGGGAGGGGCCGCTCAGTTACTCCCCTCTCAACAAAATTGACTTGGTTGCGACGTTGCGTCTGTTGAGTGAGTGAGAGGTTGCGGGGGCAGAGCTCAGGCTGCTGGACGGCGCTGCAAGGAACTTTAATAAACGCAATATTGTTATCCCGCAGTAATCAGCCCGACAGCCCCGAAACGTTAACGGCCCATCGGGAATTCTCCCGATTACCACTCCGCCACGCTGTGTGTGTGTGTGTGTGTGTGTGTGTGTGTGTGTGTGTGTGTGTGTGTGTGTGTGTGTGTGTGTGTGTGTGTGTGTGTGTGTGTGTGTGTGTGTGTGTGTGTGTGTGTGTGTGTGTGTGTGTGTGTGTGTGTTCATTTAAATAATAAATGTTAAAGTATTTCCCATCTTGGCTGAGCAAGAGTTTTGTTTGAAAGTTCAGTGATTGAAACAAATAAAAGCCTGGGTTATTGACGATTTACGATAGGCCTACCACTGCGGGTCTCTCTTCTTACTGTCCTTCTCAACACTCTGATCTCACTAAAAGGCTAGCAGCACGAAATCAAGGGATATTTAGAATATAAAAAAATGTGCGACTAATCGAGAGTTAACTATGACATTATTCGCGATTAAATATTTTAATCGCTTGACGGCACTAGTTCTAAGGAATCAGATGATTTCAATCTGGAAGGTTCCATCGCCCCAATCAGATGTCTTCTAGAAGGAGATGTTCCCCCAGTTAACTTCTAGAAGGAAATCTTCCTCCAGTTATTTTCTAGAGGGAGATGTTCCACCAGTTAACTTCTAGATGGAGACGTTCCTCCAGTTATCTTCTAGAAGGAGACGTTCCTCCAGATATCTTCTAGAGGGAGATGTTCCACCAGTTAACTTCTAGATGGAGACGTTCCTCCAGTTATCTTCTAGAAGGAGATGTTCCTCCAGATATCTTCTAGAAGGAGACGTTCCTCCAGTTATCTTCTAGATGGAGACGTTCCTCCAGTTATCTTCTAGAAGGAGATGTTCCTCCAGATATCTTCTAGAAGGAGACGTTCCTCCAGTTATCTTCTAGAAGGAGACGTTCCTCCAGATATCTTCTAGAAGGAGATGTTCCTCCAGATATCTTCTAGAAGGAGACGTTCCTCCAGTTATCTTCTAGAAGGAGATATTCCTCCAGATATCTTCTAGAAGGAGACGTTCCTCCAGTTATCTTCTGGAAGGAGATGTTCCTCCAGATATCTTCTAGAAGGAGACGTTCCTCCAGTTATCTTCTGGAAGGAGATGTTCCTCCAGTTATCTTCTAAAAGGAGATGTTCCTCCTGTAATCTTCTATAAGATGTTCCTCCAGTAATCTGGTGTTCTCCAGTGTTCTGTGGAGGCTGTAGGCCCGCCTTGGCTCCTCTGGTGGGTAACAGTTGAAGAGCCTGGAGGCTGTAAAAGGCTTAAGGTCCTTGTGTAAGCCTTAAGCTCTGATGAGGGGCCGTTTGGACGTTGGTCCGCTGACCCCTGGGTCTGGGGACACTGGGGACATCACAGCGTCTCAACAACTGTCGCCTCCTTTCTCTCCAGACAAGCGATGCTAGATCATAATCCTCTTCTTTCACTTGGCCTTCTTAAGATATGTAAAACTACTTAAGTCTTCTTAAGATATGTAGAGTGGGGCCCAAGTTGTTTTTTAATTAAGACTGTGCTAACATAGCTTCTGCACGTGTGCCCTGTCCTGTCCAATTAGCACTGAGGGGGGGGGGGGGTCTCTGTGTGTATGTGTGTGTGTAGGGGGAGAGGGGGTCTGACTGAGTGTGTGTGTGTCGAGGGGGAGCGGGGGTCTGAGTGTGTCTGGGGGGAGATTAACTATCTTAAAAGTCATCAGAGATGACAACATTGTTGTTTGGTTTAACTTTAATTCTCTTCCAAAATTTTACTTTGAATAGATGCCGCTAAAAGACAAAAACAAAATATATGTAAAAGTTAGTTTGTTCAATGGATTAATTATTATCATGTGTTATTCATACATGATTAATCACATTTATACAAAGCTCTCAAGATACCAAAAAGCCTTTAGTGTGTGTGTGTGTGTGTGTGTGTGTGTGTGTGTGTGTGTGTGTGTGTGTGTGTGTGTGTGTGTGTGTGTGTGTGTGTGTGTGTGTGTGTGTGTGTGTGTGTGTGTGTGTGTGTGTGTGTGTGTGTGTGTGTGTGTGTGTGCAGTCGTTAGTTTCATAGTCCAAACTTTTACTTTGAAAAGCACAGGATGTTGGCGCTAGGTCAAGAGCAAATTAAATATGTCTGACGACTCCGTGAACACTCATCTGAGGTCGGTATTAAAGCATTTGGGATGTGAAGTGAATGGAGCGCTTATCGGCGGGGTTAATGGAGCGGTGGAGCGGCCGCACCGCGGTTGTAAACGCCGACCTGCTTCATACGGCTCGTTTTTCGCTGTATTTTTAGACCCGTGTTTTTACGTTACACGGCTTAAGGAGTCTAAATCTATACCGGTCAGATCTCTCTCGTACCACGAGCCGGTTTGGAAGCGGGATCATATGTTGCGATTGAATTCAAAACGTCCTGATTCGGACGGTTTCTGCTCCGTTGCTGAATAAACCGTTTACAAATTCAATTCCTTTTTTTTATATTATTATTATTATTATTATTATTATTATTATTATTATTATTATTATTATTATTATTATAAACACTCAGATCAGAGAATGCCCTAAATATATCAAATTTCTTACCCCAAATCAAGAATAAATAATGATTTGTTGTTGCCATTCGTTTCAGTTTCCTATAAATGTCTATGTATGTGTATTATATATATATATATATATATGTGTGTGTGTGTGTGTGTGTGTGTGTGTGTGTGTGTGTGTGTGTGTGTGTGTGTGTGTGTGTGTGTGTGTGTGTGTGTGTGTGTGTGTGTGTGTGTGTGTGTGTGTGTGTGTGTGTATATATATATATATATATATATATATATATATATATATATATATATATATATATATATATTTTTTTTTTTTTTTCTCCACACTTAATATTCAACTTTGTAAAGTGTTTAATTAATACCGGATCACAAGAAGAGCTTTAATGTGCTAACAAAATATAACTAATGAGCATTCAAAAATATTCCGATATTAGTTTAAGTGTCTGAATATAAATGGTTTGTTTCATAAATGGAAAAGATTCACATGAAAATGTATTTGACTGTTAAAGAAACTCAAAGACTTTGTTGTGGTTTGAGGGGGTAAAGCGGGTCTTAGCCTGGGGGTCTAACCCTGGGGGTCTAACCCTTATGGTCTAACCCTGGGGTCTAATCCTGGGGGTCTAACCCTTGTGTTGTAATCCTCGGGGTCTCCAGGGAGCAGGCTCAGATCCTGAGTAAGGAGGGCATGAAGAGGGTCCTGATCCTGGGCTCTGGCTACGTCTCCGGCCCCGTGGTGGAGTACCTGACCCGGGACCCAGGGACCCAGGTCACCGTGGGTGAGGAGGAGCATTGGATCATCCATTCATTCACGTGTTCACCCATTCATTCATGTGTTCATAAGGAATCCCAGGCTGGTATTGGTCACTTCATGATGACATTAAAGGTGACATATTTTAGCACCAGGTGTGAGTGTGAGTAGACACTACAAGCCGTTGTAGCAAACGTGGCTCATCTGTCCGTCATACATCTAGGTGGACCTGTCAACCTGTGACGTCAGAAGAGGCAGATTCTCAAAACGGCTTCTAACGGCTAATCCCACTCTCACCTGGTGGTATAATATGTCACCATTAGTAGTGTGCTCCTAGCCACTCTATTTATAGAAACACAACCTGCTTCATAAAGGTCCCCGAGCAGGAAATGAGTTGAACAGAACAGACATCAGTATCATCTGAACACGAAACCACAAAGCGTGCGGCCGCTCTAGACCTCTTCACTAATCAGTTGTTCTCGTTGAATTGGTCCTTGAATCCTGAGCAACTCTGTGTTCTTCTGTCGGCTCACCCCTGTGTCTTGTTTCCGTGGCGACGGTTTCCGTGGCAGCGTCGGCGATGCTGCAGCAGGCGGAGGAGCTGGCGGGCCGGTACCCCAACACCATCGCGGTGATGCTCAACATCAGCCAGGGGGGCGAGGAGGGGCGGCTGGACCAGCTGGTCCGGGACCACCACCTGGTCATCAGGTAGACCCTCATGTTATAATATAAATATATATGGTCAGGGACCACCACCTGGTCATCAGGTAGACCCTCATGTTATAATATAAATATATACAATAATAATAAATATATATAAATATATATGGTCAGGGACCACCACCTGGTCATCAGGTAGTCCCTCATGTTATAATATAAATATATACAATAATAATAAATATATATGGTCAGGGACCACCACCTGGTCATCAGGTAGACCCTCATGTTATAATATAAATATATACAATAATAATAAATATATATAAATATATATGGTGAGGGACCACCACCTGGTCATCAGGTAGACCCTCATGTTATAATATAAATATATACAATAATAATAAATATATATAAATATATATGGTCAAGGACCACCACCGGGTCATCAGGTAGACCCCCATGTTATAATATATATATATATACTGTGCGTGTGTGCATGTATATATATTATAATAATAATATGGTCTGGGACCACCACCGAGTCATCAGGTAGATCCTCATGTATATCTCGACCATATCTCAATTATTGTGTCTCTAACTGATGTTTCTCAGGGTGACACAAGGTATTCTATTCTATCTATATCTTGCTTCTGGAAACATTGGACCCGAAGCTTGTATGTGTTTTAAATGTGTTTGTATTATAATTGGTAATGCCTAATTTGCATCCTTCTTAAATGTTTTGCATTGTTTTTATGTATATATATATATATATATATAATTATTTTTAGATATGTACTGGGCTGTCTTTGTGGACATTCCTGTGTCTTGAATAAAGTTATTATAATAATAATAATAATAATAATAATAACAACTAGAAAATGCATTTCCTGCAGAAAATTAGGTGAGTGCTGTGGTACAAAGTGAGGTTGAAAATATTTTTTAATAAAGCCACATAGATTAAGACATAAAGAAACGATAAATGGCTTAAATCAAGTGAAGGGATTTGAACAAAAGTCTAAATGGAGTAAACACTGTCAACATGCACACCATTTAAGAAAAAGTAAGTGGTTCGAAACAAATAAAGTGAAGCTGAATGAAAAGCGCAAAGCATTGCTAAAAATGCAGAAATGTAAAAGGTCAAATGTATTGCCCTGCCCTGCTGGTGTTTGTGTGTGTGTGTGTGTGAGCGCATGTGTGTGTGTCTTTAAGAGAATAGCGAGCCGGTGTGTCATTAAAAGTAGCCCAATAGAGCGGGAAAAGCAGCCCAATCTGGAAACACTGCCTGAACGTCCTCCAACAGTAGCCCAATCCAGTGGGGAAAAACGCCCAATTTGGCAACACTGCTGAACGTCTTCACGCTCCAGCGCCAACGTTTATCAATGAGACCAACTTAAAATGAAGCCGGTATGAAACTAAAACTGTTGCCGGTATTCTGAATAAAGTTCAAATGATATCGAAATTCCGTTTAGATATTATTGTAGATACAAGTGTGTAGATTTGTTAAATGGTTTGAACGAAGATAAACGATTGAAAATGGATTTTAATTACGTCTTAAACAGTTTAAGTACCAGAGGATGGTTCTTCCGTCATCCCATTGACTCCCATGTTAAAAAAAGATAATATTTTAAAAGTAGAATATCTTAAAAAGTATAAAATATTGAAAATAATCTGAAAAGAAGTGAATGGAGTCTCTAGGTGAAAATTTGAGGAAGGAGATAGGTCCCAAAGTTTGTAGAGAATAAGAATGAAAGAAAGAAAGAATACAATTTATGAAGAACAATGGTTAAGTGCTGCATGCAGCACTCACCTGATAATAATAATAATATGGTCCGGGACCACCACCTGGTTATCAGGTAGACCCCAAGGACCAACAGCTCTGCACACGTTCATGATATACAATACATATAATGATATAATCATAAAATATAAACGTTATACATGTATATCATAAAAATATCATATAATATTAAAAACAATACACATTATAATATAAATGGTAACCCCTCTCTGTGTGTTGCAGCATGCTGCCCTACAGCTTCCACCCCATGGTGGCGCGGCACTGCATCAGGAGGAAAATCAACATGGTGACCGCCAGCTACCTGAGCCCCGAGATGAAGAGCCTGCAGCAAAGGTACACACGCACACACACAGGCCCACAGACTCACACTCACACACTCACTCACTCACTCACTCACTCACTCACTCACTCACTCACTCACTCACTCACTCACTCACTCACTCACTCACACACTCACACACTCATACACTCATACACTCATACACTCACTCACTCACTCACTCACTCACTCACTCACTCACTCATACACTGTCACTCTAAGCGTAACGTGTGTTAATGTGTGTGCAGTGCTGAGGAGGCGGGCATCACCATAGTGAACGAGATGGGTCTGGACCCGGGCATCGACCACATGTTGGCCATGGAGTGTATCGACCAGGCCCGGACCGACGGCTGCACTGTGAGTGGGGGTAGGGGAGGGGACATATTGATCAGACAGCTGATCAGCCCATTGGTCGCCATCGCTCTCTATCACTGTCTCTCTCTCTATCACTGTCTGTGTCTCATTCACTCACTCACTCACTCACTCACTCACTGTCTCTCTCTCTCTGTGTGATGTTTGGGGGGGGGGGGGGGGGCGTCACGTGATCTTCATGTATTGGTGCGCTGCATTGCGTGGGGGCTCTTGGACAATGGTGCAGGGGTCTGTTCCATGTTCTCCAGCCAGATCAGGTCGGGCCCCTCTGGTGGTCCCTCGTCCAAACTCCCCGGTGTATACTCGATCCCCAGGTAAGCCTGGACGGCACCCGCTGCACCCGCTGTAGTGCCCATCGCTCACTGGGCTCTCCAACCATCCCTGCCGAAATCTGATTGCATCATCCTTGGGTAGTTGGTCGGCTCCGGGCGTGTCTGCATCTGGCTCCTCCTCTGGCCCTAGAACTTTGTGTTTCTCTTGCTGGAATTACAAACTTATGTACAACAGTTAGATGTTCAAACATATTTTCCTTAATTCTATTTCTAATTACTCTAATGGAAGTCCCTTTTGGGACCCTCGAATGTTAAGTGAAGGCATGGGTCGACCCTAAAGCATTTCATGCGGGGTTAGATGTGTCGTTCTGTTAGTTTTCATGCGATAACTCATTAGTGTCAGTCGTAGTGCATTAGTCCTTAATTTAGTACCACCAATTTAATTTAGTTAATCTTTGTCTTAAGCGTCCCATTCCTCTCTCCACCATACCTTGTGGTTTGAGGATTGTAGACACAGACTAGTCTTTATTTGAATCATTTAAATCACTTGTTTGAGTGTTTTCTGAATAAACGCTGCCCTATCGCCCGAGCTAATTTGTGACGGAATTCCAAACCTTTGCATGACTTCTCTAGTCAGAAACTTGATTACTGTAGCCGCACTTTGGTCTTTTGATGGGACTGCTTCTACCCATCTGTTGAACACTGTTTTTTCAAATATTTCACACTCATTTAGCTGGATGTCAATCATTGTTTGCAAGTATGGTGAAGAAAAACCTTGTTTTCAAAAATGTTCCTAATTCTCCTCAATACCTCCCATGCGCATTAAATGATAAGCAAATCTAAGAACGCCGTTGGTGCAACCAACGTCGAAACGTCTAACCTTAACCATCAGCAAATTAAAGCCAATCTTTTGGGAAGGGAAATCGAACCAGTGTGTCCAAAACCAAAGCCCAATATGGGTGGGTTTACCATCAGCCGCCTGAAACCACGCTGTTCCAAAGTCATGCACTAATCCGAAAAACTTACATGTGTTAGTGGGCTTCTATACCACAAAGGTAAAATAAAATAAAACGCGACATGCCCCGTTCCAAGACCACCTCTGCTGCAAGAGCTGACATATCTGACTCCTGTTCCTCCTCCACCCTACACCCCACCCGGCACTTCCTATGATTGTTGCAGCTTGTGACTTCATGATCAAGTAAGCCAGTGCCCACAGCGACTCTGCCAAGTAATCGTGACTGTGCCTGCCTTAGGTCGTCCCGGGCTTCAAGGTGGGATCTTACCCGTCGTTGGCTAACCAGCCTTCCATACTGGCTTATTGCAGGATGCCGTACCTGGGATACGATCAATCCCCACCTATATGGTGGTATAGATCGCAAGGTGGAGGGATGGAGACAGTCTTCAGCCGCTTCTGCCCTATGCAGCGTGTGTGTGCGTAAAAGATACACCTCAGGGAAACTATAAAATAAAAAGTCATTTATCAGAGTTAAAATTATTGAAGTGTTGCAGCAGCAGTAGTGGCATTTGAAAGGTAAACCCACTACTTCCAAATCCAAATTGACAACATAGCATGTAGGATCCCTTCCCAGCAGATGTAGCGCTAATCCACCTGTCATCCTTGACCAAAGAGATATACACCATATTTTAATAGGTGTTGTCCTACTTGTACAGTTTATCAATATTACGTTTTTTTTTTTTTTTTATTATTCTCATCTTTATCATATCCATATTTATTCAATTATTCTTTCCTGTGTGAAAATAATATTAATCACTTAGTTAATAGCAACACCTTCTTTAGTCCAATTGCATTAGATTAGCATCACTGTTGTCCTATTAAAGTATCAACGTTATTGTCCTTCTAACCTCCTCATGAACTTCGATGTTCATCATCATGAATGATAACTGTTGTCCTAGGAAGACAAAAAACAAAACTAAAACTAAAACAAATTAGCCATAATGTGAATATCCACTGTGTGTCTCGCTGTGACTCTCTCCCTCCTTCAGGAGAACACGCTCTCTCTCCCTCCTCAGTACGGGGTGCTGTTTGGTGCAAGACAACAGATAAGGGTGGAATGTGGCTTCTCTCTCTCTCTGCGTGTCTCCCTCCCACGTTGGGTGCGGCCATAACGCCTTGAGAGCGCGCGTGCTCCGGGGGCTGGGTGTGGGAGAAACCAGTGGTAGTTCCTTTTCTCGGCCAGCAGAGGGGTTGTTCAGGTGAAACCTATGGACAGAGACTACAGAGAACTTCAAACATGGCAGACGGGGAACTACAAATTTATCAAAGCCTGAAAACTCAACAGAGCTCTACCTGTATTCCTTGGATATGTGGTATTTTATGGCGTATGGCCACCACACGCTTTCAGTTGAACACACTCTCTATTTCCTTTCTCTGTACTGTGTGTTAGTGTGTCTCTCTGTACTGCCTTAATGGTGTAGGTCGATAAATGGGGGTGAAATGTGTTCTCTCTCTTATTCTTCCTCACTCCCCTTAGGGTCAAGCAGCACCTAGGACCGTTAACAGATAAGCCTGGAATGCAACATCCTGAACTATCCATCATGGAACAAGACCTAATAACTATCTCTCACACATAAAAAGATCCTTCTGTCCCTTCATTCACAATCCCATCTTGCCGCATCCATTCCCAAATAACTTTTCACTTTATTATAAATAACTTTAATACTGCTCTCCCTTTCCAAATTTCTATATACACAAAACTACGAAGCTGACCACCGAAATTGGTACAGGCCTCGTCAGGCCGAACCAAAACACCCTCACAGGTTCCAACTTCCATACAATTCTAGGGAGGGGAACTACAACATTAGGTGGAGTAGAGAACTTCAAATATGGTGGACGGGGACCGCAAATGTATCGAATGGGAGGACTACACATATGGGGAAGGGGATTACACTCAGGGCCTGACAACTATACGGAGTCCCCTCTCGTGGTCCTCCGACTTTAGCTCTCCTTGTCTATCTCTCTCGCTCCCTCTCACACACACACCTAAACAGACCTTTCTCATTCTGTCTCCTCCAAACGCACACACAGAAACATCACCTCTTGCGTACACGCGCACAGAGACGCACACAGCCTTTCTCACTCCGTCTCCTCTAAACGCACACACAGAGACATATCAACAGACCTCTTGCGTACACGCGCACACACAGAATCGCTCACAGCCTTTCTCTCTCTCTTTCTGACACACATGCACAGGGAGTCTGGACAGAGATATATGCCCAGCCGCTCACACCTTACTAGTGAGGGGCAACAGGTGTCTACTATTCCCGTCCGCTGTGGTCAATGCAATTATCCGTCTGCTACCGCACTCACAATCATCAGACACGGCAAAATAGCGTTGAGCATAACAAAGCAAGCAAGCGTTGCACACATAGCCGGGTTATCATTGATTTATTTATTTCTATATTTAGCCGGCCCACAAATACGCTCGCTCTCTTTCTTTCTCTCTCTCTGGGCCTCTTACACACACACACAGTCACTCTCTCTCTCTCGCGCGCATACACACACTGTCTCTCTGGTCGTGCAGGTGGGGGTGAGAGGTCTCTGCTATCCCTAGTCTGCGTCAGTTCAGGTGTCTGTCCGTCAGTCCCCGCATATGCAATGAATATATGGCCAAGAAATCGTTGTGCTTCTTCGGGCACCTCAGATTCACTTATCAAGGGCGGCGAGCCTTAGGCCTCGAGGGTGTTCTTTCACCACGCAACGAGCCTAGTTTATCTTATTCTCTCTGTGTGTCACTCATGCCCCAGGCATACCGTTTCCTCTGCAAAGGGACTCTAACCCTGATAAAGGACTCTAACCTTCTTACCACATAGAATTATTTAATACACAAACGCCGGTGGGGATCACAACCCTCTTTAAAACGCCGGTGGGGATACTAAACCCTCTTTAAAACGCCGGTGGGGATCCTAAACCCTCTTTAACACGCCGGTGGGGATCACAACTCTCTTAAAACGCCGGTGGGGATACTAAACCCTCTTTAACACGCCGGTGGGGATACTAAACCCTCTTCAAAACGCCGGTGGGGATACTAAACCCTCTTTAACACGCCGGTGGGGATCACAACTCTCTTAAAACGCCGGTGGGGATACTAAACCCTCTTTAACACGCCGGTGGGGATACTAAACCCTCTTCAAAACGCCAGTGGGGATACTAAACCCTCTTTAACACGCCGGTGGGGATCACACACATCCATTACTTGGCCATCGGTAGTCTTGTATCACTATGCCCGATTCTTATAGGCCCTATGGTCTCGAGGTTATTTCTTCACCATGCAACGAGCCGATATTCGATGTGTCACGCGTTCAGGGTCAATCGGGTTTATGGGGAAATGCTGGGACGCAGTCCTATTCGTCCCCACGAGATATCCCGTAGCGAACCGCTCTCACAGTCTCACCTCCTAATGTGGTTCCTATATAACTATGCAGAGTTTGGATTTTATCAACAGGTTCTGCCTACCTTTTGTTGGGCGCGCGCGAGGTGAGACTGCAGGAATCGGTCCGGTGCTCCGGGGTCCCGAGGTCGTGCCGCTCTCCGTCTCTCTTTTCCCAGTTGCGGTCCTATTCAGAAAAAATCACGTCGGGGTCACCAAATTGAGGGGAAAAACGATCTGTCTAGTTACTGGACCAGATAAAATGAGACGGAGAGGTAATAAAGTCTGTCGGCACGAGGACCTTGGATTTATTAGGTAAAGTGGCAACGGTTATACAGAGTCATAAAGCGTGAGAAATCGAATATGTCTAAGTCCCTAATCAGCGCTGATGGTTCGTCCAGAGCTTCGCCTCCGTGGAAGGTCTGCTTCAGAAGAAGGTCCAGAGTCCCTGTGTGATGCAGTTTTATGCTGTATCCTCCTCTCGATGAGGTGTGTGCGTTTGAGGTGTGTGTGGTTCTGTGTGTTTTTGCTTGGCCTTGGCTCCCAGGCCCTGATATGCATGTGTAACCCTTGTGTTCCTCCTAACGAGGGAGAGCTTCGAAATGTCTCCTGTGTGATAAATTAAAACGGGGAGTGCCCCCCCGAAATGTCTCGTGTGTGATAATTTAATGTGGCTCTCAGGCCCCTGGTATGGGCAGGGGTATCTCTTGGTTCCTCCTAACGGGGAAGAGCTCTCAAAATGTCTCCTGTGTGATAAATTAATGTGGCTCTCCCGTTCTTGAGGATGACTGGTGCATTGTCTGAGTGTCTACCATTTGCCTGGGAAATGGGGCCTTCGGCTCTGGCCTTGACCTGACTATATATTATCATGTTTGTGTTCGTTGGGTTAGAGCAAGAGTTGACTATATTGTAATGTGTCTGCCATGTGATGTGCTCATCAGGTTATTTTTCCCAACAGTGACGGTGGTGTATGTGGCCCGGTCTTCATGGTGACGGAGGTTTGGTTGTCATGGGGACTGCGGTTTGCGTGGCCCGGTCATCACGTTGACGGCAGTGTGTTGGGCCTGGTCGTCAGGGTGACGGCGTTGTTTGGGCCCGGTCGCCACGGTGACGGCAGTGTAAGGGGCCTGGTCGTCTCGGTGACGGTTGTTTGGTTGTCACGGGGACGGCAGTGTTTTTTTGTGGCCTGGTCGTCAAGGTGATGGCGGTGTGTGTTGAGCCTGGTCGTCACGGTGACCGCGGTGTGTGGGGCCCCCGGTCGTCACGGTGACGCCGGTATGTGGGGCCCGGTCGTCACGGTGACGGCGGTTTGTGTGTTTGTGTGCAGGTAGAGTCGTACAGCTCGTTCTGCGGGGGGCTCCCGGCCCCCGAGTGCTCTGACAATCCACTGCGCTACAAGTTCAGCTGGAGCCCTCTGGGGGTGCTGATGAACACCGTGAGCCAGGCCATCTACATCAAGGACCACCAGGTACGCCCCACCGGCCCCAAGGCTCTGTTCTCCACGCGGGGGGGTCCTGCGGGGGTCCTAACGTGTGTCTGCCCCCCAGGTGGTGGAGATCCCAGCGGGCGGGTCTCTGATGGAGGCCGGCGTCCCCATGGACTTCCTGCCAGGTTTCAACCTGGAGGGCTTCCCCAACCGGGACAGCACCAAGTACGCAGAGCCCTACGGCATCCAGGACGCCCACACCCTGATCCGGGGAACCCTACGCTATAAGGTACCGGAAGCCCTCCTCCTCAGGGTACCTGAAACCCTCCCCCTCCTCCTCAGGGTACCTGAACCCCTCCCCCTCCTCCTCAGGGTACCTGAACCCCTCCCCCTCCTCCTCAGGGTACCTGAACCCCTCCCCCTCCTCAGGGTACCTGAACCTTGGACCCTCCTCCTCAGGGTACCTGAACCTTGGACCCTCCCTCCTCAGGGTTCCTATTTCTGCTGATGCTTCCCTTCATGTTGTGGGTGGGGGTTGGTAAAGGGTTGGGGTCCGGGAAGTGGGTTGGGGTTGGTAAAGGGTTTGGTCCGGGTTGGGGTTAGGGTTAGGGTCCGGGTAGTGGGTGGGGGTTGGTAAAGGGTTGGGGTCCGGGTAGTGGGTTGGGGTTGTTAAAGGGTTTGGTACGGGTTGGGGTTAGGGTTACTAGGGTCCGGGTTTTGGGTTATGGTTGGTAAAGGGTTTGGTACGGGTTGGGGTTAGGGTTAGCGTCCGGGTAGTGGGTTGGGGTTGGTAAAGGGTTTGGTACAGGTTGGGGTTAGGGTCCGGGTAGTGGGTTGGGGTTGTTAAAGGGTTTGGTACGGGTTGGGGTTAGGGTTAGGGTCCGGGTAGTGGGTTGGGGTTGGTAAAGGGTTTGGTACAGGTTGGGGTTAGGGTTAGGGTAGTGGGTTGGGGTTGTTAAAGGGTTTGGTACGGGTTGGGGTTAGGGTTACTAGGGTCCGGGTAGTGGGTTGGGGTTGGTAAAGGGTTTGGTCCGGGTTGGGGTTAGGGTTAGGGTCCGGGTAGTGGGTTGGGGTTGGTAAAGGGTTTGGTCCGGGTTGGGGTCCTGGTTCTAACCGTTGCCGTGTCTCCACAGGGTTTTATCGACGCCATGAGTGGCTTTGTGAAGCTGGGTTTGATCGACTCTGAGCCCACATCCCTCCTCCAGACAGGCTCCCCCCGGGTATCCTGGGTAATCCTCACTCACTACAGCCTGATGTTTCCCATCATGCACCTGGAATAGTTTGAAGAGTACAGAAGACTTAGGTTGGAAACAGCCAGCAAAGCATGCTGGGAAACGCAGTCCTTTCAGTGTTCCTAACGTGTAGCTCCCCCCCCCAGAGGGAGCTGCTCTGCACTCAGATGGGCGTGGCCACCACCCTCTCCCGGGAGGCCTTTGAGGAGGAGGTGTTCCGGCGCACCGGAGGGAGTGACTTCAGGATGGAAACCCTGAGGAGGTGAGGAACCAGTGAGAGGGTGAGCTCCTCTACCACTGGAACCAGTGAGAGGGTGAGGTCCCATCGCACTGGAACCAGTGAGAGGGTGAGCTCCTCTACCACTGGAACCAGTGAGAGGGTGAGCTCCTCTACCACTGGAACCAGTGAGAGGGTGAGGTCCTCTACCACTGGAACCAGTGAGAGGGTGAGCTCCTCTACCACTGGAACCAGTGAGAGGGTGAGGTCCTCTACCACTGGAACCAGTGAGAGGGTGAGCTCCTCTACCACTGGAACCAGTGAGAGGGTGAGGTCCTCTACCACTGGAACCAGTGAGAGGGTGAGGTCCTCTACCACTGGAACCAGTGAGAGGGTGAGGTCCCATCACACTGGAACCAGTGAGCGGGTGAGGTCCTCTACCACTGGAACCAGTGACAGGGTGAGGTCCCATCACACTGGAACCAGTGACAGGGTGAGGTCCTCTACCACTGGAACCAGTGAGAGGGTGAGGTCCCATCGCACTGGAACCAGTGACAGGGTGAGGTCCTCTACCACTGGAACCAGTGAGAGGGTGAGGTCCTCTACCACTGGAACCAGTGAGAGGGTGAGGTCCCATCGCACTGGAACCAGTGGAAAAAAATATTATTTAGAGCTGTAGAGAGAAGGAATAATTAGGAAAGAATACCTTTAATAAATATAATGGACTAATTCAATAATTTTCATAATGGAAGCAAGTAAAATTCAATATGAGCTGATTGAAGCTTGTAAGGAAGATTCACAAATGTCTTTTATATTCAGAGAACCACAGCACGTGTGTGTATATGTGTGTCTGATGTTTAGTGTATTTGTCTGTTTGTGGTGTTTGCTGTGTTTTTTTGGTGTCGGTATGTGTTATGATTCTTTTTTTTTTGTGTTGTTTGTTTAGGTGTGTATCGCAGGGTATGGTACAGGTGTGTGTGTGTGTGTCTGTGTGTTTGGCTGTGGTGTGTGTGTGTATGTTGTTATTGTGTGTGTGTGTAAAGCTGTGTAGGTGTGTTTGGTGTTATTGTGCATGTTCGGTGTTGTTTTGTGTCTGTGTGTGGGTGTGTGTCTGAAGCTATATAGGTGTTATCGTGTTTGTGTTTGTGTAAAGCGGTGTTATTGTGTGTGTGTGTGTGTGTGTGTGTGTGTGTGTGTGTGTGTGTGTGTGTGTGTGTGTGTGTGTGTGTGTGTGTGTGTGTGTGTGTGTGTGTGTGTGTGTGTGTGTGTGTGTGTGTGAAGCTGGGCGCGGTGCACCTGACAGCCTGGCCCCTGGCGTACTGAGTGGCTCCGGCTCCGCGCTGAAAGGCTCTCGGGAGCCAAGGTTCTGCTTTGTGTGCGTGTTGTGTGTGTGTTTGCTCACAGCGCGGCGCGGTGGCATTGAGACCCGCCGCTCTAATGGCGCCGGCTCAGGAACATTCCAGCGTATTCTCTGAAAGGAAACGCGCTGAAAGCGTCAATGAAAAGACTCGTTCATTTGTTCGATTCACGCCTCGCCTTATCCGGCCCAGCGTCAAGGATGAACGCCGCTGGCTTGAAGTGCTGCTGCTAGAGGGGTAGTGCTAGGGGGGTGGTGCTAGGGGGGTGGAGCTAGGGGGGCGGAGGCCCGGGGGGTTGGAGCTAGGGGGGTCGAACTAGGGGGTGGAGGTTGGGGTGAGTGTTAGGTAAGAGATAATGCCCTTCGAGGTGTCCATTATCAGGAATTAATGGACGACGCGGAGGCCATTAATTCCTGATAATGGACACCTCGAAGGGCATTATCCCGCTTATACCACGGCCACTTGCCAAAGAAAAGAAATTAAGACCATTAATTTATATTTTCATGCGTTTTACTATCCAAATATAAAGTTTTCCACAAGCCATAACTTTGTTTCCCTGGTAACGCCTGAAGGTTTGACTAATTCCTGGAACAACCATTACCCTCCCGTAAGGTTCTTATGCAACGGATCGTTGTTCACTACTCCAGTAATTAGGACGGACCTTAGCTACGACTTGGCAACGGGAGGTATTCTAGTCCGTCGGCTTTGACTGCGTTCCCGTTGCTATGGTTACTCATTTTTGAGACAGGCTGATACGATACGCCAGCTAGCGCATTAATTGAGAACGGTGAACAGACAATTTGACTGGAACTACTTGTGTGTCCGCATATCAGGAGTTAATGCACACCCTGCAGCCAATCAGAATAGAGCGTTCCCCCAGACTGTGGTATAATTATGGTTAGTGTTGGTTGGGGTTAGTGTTGGTTTGGGTTAGATGGGGTTAATATAAGTTGGGGTTAATGTTGGTTAGCGTTTGTTAGGGTTAGTTGGGGTTAGTGTTGGCTTGGGTTAGTGTTGGCTGGGGATGGTGTTTGTGTGGGTTAGTTGGGGTTAGTGAGTGACGGTGTGTTTGGTTCTCCTCAGCCTGGGCATGCTGAGCGATGACGGCGTTCCGCGCGCCCCGACCGTCCTCGCCGCGTTGACCAAACACCTGGAGGCCCGCCTCTCCTACGGTGAGCCGCCTGTCAACCCCTCAGCCACACCCTCTCCCCCTGGTGCCGCTTCAGCAGGGCACCGGCGTCTCTCTGTACCTCATCGACGCTCTCTCTCTCTCTCTGTAGATGAGGGCGAGCGAGACATGATCATCCTGCGTAACGACGTGGGGCTGCGGCACCCGACGGGCGAGCTGGAGACCAAACACGTCAGCCTGGTGGTGTACGGCGAGCACAACGGATTCTCCGCTATGGCCAAGACCGTGGGCTACCCCACCGCCATCGCAGCCCGCATGATCCTGGACGGTGGGTCCCCACTCTGAGCCCCGTACTGTAGTGTTAACACGGTCCCCACTCTGACCCGCGTACTGTCGTGTTAACACGGTCCCCACTCTGAGCCCCGTACTGTAGTGTTAACACGGTCCCCACTCTGACCCGCGTACTGTCGTGTTAACACGGTCCCCACTCTGACCCCCGTACTGTAGTGTTAACACGGTCCCCACTCTGACCCCCGTACTGTAGTGTTAACACGGCCCCCACTCTGACCCCCGTACTGTAGTGTTAACACGGTCCCCACTCTGACCCCCGTACTGTCGTGTTAACACGGCCCCCACTCTGAGCCCCGTACTGTAGTGTTAACACGGTCCCCACTCTGACCCGCGTACTGTCGTGTTAACACGGTCCCCACTCTGACCCGCGTACTGTCGTGTTAACACGGTCCCCACTCTGACCCCCGTACTGTCGTGTTAACACGGCCCCCACTCTGACCCGCGTACTGTCGTGTTAACACGGTCCCCACTCTGACCCGCGTACTGTAGTGTGTTAACACGGCCCCCACTCTGACCATACTGTAGTGTGTTAACACAGTCCCCATACTGTAGTGTGTTAACACAGTCCCCATACTGTAGTGTGTTAACACAGTCCCCATACTGTAGTGTGTTAACACAGTCCCCATACTGTAGTGTGTTAACACGGTCCCCATACTGTAGTGTGTTAACACAGTCCCCATACTGTAGTGTGTTAACACGGTCCCCATACTGTAGTGTGTTAACACAGTCCCCATACTGTAGTGTGTTAACACAGTCCCCATACTGTAGTGTGTTAACGCAGTCCCCATACTGTAGTGTGTTAACACAGTCCCCATACTGTAGTGGGTTTACACGGTCCCCATGCTGTAGTGTGTTAACACAGTCCCCATACTGTAGTGGGTTTACACAGTCCTCATACTGTAGTGGGTTTACACGGTCCTGGGTTTGCGTGGTCTGAACTATGTTGCGGTTCCACAGGGGAGATCTCCAAGAAGGGTCTTGTGGTTCCGATGTCCAAAGACGTCTACGGCCCCGCCCTGAAGAGGCTGAAGGAGGAGGGGCTAATCATCACCTGCAAGAGCACCCTACACGAGTAGAGGAGGAGGAGAGGAGAACTCTGCAAGAGTTGAGGAAGGGAGACGAGGAGTAGAGGAGAGGAGGAGTAGTCTGCAGGAGTAGAGAAGGAGGAGAGGAGGTGAGGAAGAGAAGCATATCACTGTAGCTATGACGGGCAGACAGACAGACAGGCAGGCAGGCAGACAGACAGACAGAAGGTTTATTATTTGAAATCCAGAAACACGTTTACTTACTCAATGAAACCGTTACACCGAACCAAGTGGACTATTGAGTCTATAACCAGCAGTCACTAGTCCTGTGGCTGGAGTAGTGAGTCTATAACCAGCAGTAACTAGTCCTGTGGCTGGACTAGTGAGTCTATAACTAGCAGTTACTAGTCCTGTGAATGGACTAGTGAGTATAACCAGCATTAAATAGTCCTGTGGCTGGACTAGTGAGTCCATAACCAGCACTAATTAGTCCCGTGGTTAGGGTTAGTTAGTAGTGAACAAAAGAGCTGTCTCCTCATCTCTCGCCTCCTTTCTGGCTGTCAAGACAACCATGGTAACGCTGATGCACCGCCCTGGCCTCCCCTGATTGGTGCGATCAGTCCATGTGACCCCGGTTGTCTGCACCCGCCCTCTTTATGTTCCGTCTGCTCATTGGCTCCCGGCTCCCTCCCCTTCTAAATGTCAGTATTTATATTAAGATCTGAAAGCTGTATTTTCTTACACTACGAACAATCACTATCGTTACATATTTCTATTTTTTACTAAAGGTCAAAGTCAATTATTTTAGGGTCAGAGTTCTAAGGGACGATTGTTGTTTGAAACACGTTTAACATGTTTAACATGTTGCATTACACCCGTGTGTGTGTTTGTGTGTGTCTTTGTGTGTGTCTGTACTGCTGGGATGGTCTGGGACGAGACATTATCTCTGCTGTTACTTGTTTTCATTTTTCCTTCTGCATTAAAGATGGAACGTGCAACATGTGTGTACCTCTATCTACATTAAAGATGACGTTTAAAGATACTCTATTCAACAAAACTTAAATCAGCCTCTCTCTCGTTGGACCCTGGCGTGGTGGCGTTGTGCGTTGTCGCGCTGTGGCGTTGTGGCGGAGGGACGGGGAAAGCAAGTGACTGCAGAAGGCCGTCGTACCAAAACAATGCGCTTAGAGAAACCCCGAAACCAAAACACTTGTAATCGTCTGTTCGGAGGCAGCGATGCGAACTAGGCCAGCGCTCACCGAGCGGCCGTCATTATGTCATTAGGAGAAGTCAGAAATGCAAACGAGCCGGCGGCTGGTGGGGGGGGGGTGGGGGGGGGGGGGGGGGGGGGACCTGACCTACTTTCTTCCCCGACCGCTCACTTCTGGTGTCGCCGTGGCGATTAATGGCCAAGACGTCAAAACAACAACTGGGGGCTTAAGACGCTTTGGTGCCACGCTCCTCCGTCAGCGAGAGGAAGATCCTCCACCCTGACAACACCCCCACCCTAACCACTCCCACAGCCCACCCCACCTCCCTGACCTCCACCGCTGCCTCCCTGACCTCCACCTCCCTGACCTCCACCTCCCTGACCTCCACCGCTGCCTCCCTGACCTCCACCTCCCTGACCTCCACCTCCCTGACCTCCATGCCGCCTCCCTTACCACCACCTCCCTGACCTCCACCTCCCTGACCTCCAACTCCCTGACCTCCACCTCCCTGACCTCCACCTGCCTGACCTCCACCTCCCTGACCTCCACCTGCCTGACCTCCACCTGCCTGACCTCCACCTGCCTGACCTCCACCTGCCTGACCTCCACCGCCGCCTCCCTTACCACCACCTCCCTGACCTCCACCTCCCTGACCACCACCTCCCTGACCTCCACCTCCGGGACCTCCACCACCCTGACCTCCCCCCTTGCCCCCCTCACCTCCCCAAAACAAGCAAGGCCACAAAGAGTCTGGTTCCAAGATGTTTATTTCTTAGTTCTCTATCTACAATTTGGGGTCAGTACCCATAATATTTAGCACAGTTTATTATAAAAAACAACATACTACTACATAATTAGAATTTAATGGTATACGTTTAAATCCCTAGAAAATAGTCCAATATAAAATCTAGCGGTATAAATAGAGATTTGGTCCATTGAGTTCTAGATTATTCTGTACATTAGCGTGGTCTCGTGGGTTCAGTGCCCGCCTGGATTCAAACGTCTACAAAAGATTCCCTTTTACCCATTTGGCGTGTGGCCGATAAATAGAGTTTAAGAGCGGTTAGTTATCGAGCCGCTGGTTAGCATGAGTTAGTCTACAGTCCTATTACATCTGGACCAACAAAAGAGGAGAAGTACAAAAAAACAAGGCACAATAACAAGTCCAACCTGTCAACAACGTCCAGTAGACCCCTCAGACCCAGCAAGACCTAGGGTCTAGAACAGGTGGTCCCATCAGGACCTAGGGTCTAGACCAGACCCAGCAGGACCGAGGGTCTAGACCAGACCTGGTGGTCCCAGTAGGGTCTAGGTTCTAGACCAGTCCGGGAGATGGGGCCTGTTGATTGACGGCAAGGGGCAGGGGAGGTGGTGGGAGGAGGTGATGGCTGAATGTGGATTCCTGGCTTCTGATTGGATGTTCACACCAAAGACTCCAGGCTCTCTGCGGTCGTGGAGGCGGGGCTTGCGGTGTGGGAGGAGTCAAGGAGCTTCTGGTCCTGCTGAGACCCGACCAGACTCAGCAGGGTCCGGTACAGGAGCTGGACCTGGTCCTGAAACCCGACCCAGGACCCCACCGTTAAATAGGGACAACCATTTACCCATACTAGTTAATACATTTACTACCATTTACTACTACTAGTTTCTACATTAACTATCGGTTACAAGTACTATTTACTACATTGACTACCATTTACTAGTACTAGTTACTGAATGTATTACCGTACTACTTACTAGTACTAAAACATTTACTACCATTTACTAGAACTACATCCTACATTTATTACTCTTTACTAGTACTAGTTACTACATTTGCTATTTACTAGTTGCTAATTTATTTTTATTATTTACTACCATTTACTAGTAGTATTTGCTAATAATAGTCACTACTACCTACTGGTTGTATTTCCTCATAGTACAGTGTAGTAGTATTTCCTCGTATTGTGCATTAGTATTTCCTGATAGTACTGTGTAGTAGTATTTCCTAGTTGTAAGTGTAGTAGTACTGGGCGGTCAGGAGGCCGAGGTGATGAAGGACTCGGAGAACATCCACATGTCAACATGTTGTTCCAGATCTATCTGCTGCTGTTCCTGTGTTTACCGAACAGCGGGCTGTGATTGGCTGGATTCAGGCCATGTGTCTGAGATGATGGATTACTGACATCTTCACCATGACGTTCATTAATGACTCGCAATGTGTTCCGTATTGATTGTATTGGAAGACATCGGATTAGATTACTCTACAATATCGGTTCTGATGACTAGATAAATAATGAGATGAGGCGGTTATATTAGAGAAGAATATGTTCTGGATATTATAGATTTATGCTACATGTTAGCTAGGGTGTGTTGGACTCCACACTGAAAGGTTTTGGGTTCGATCCCCAATGTCTAAAATCTACCTGCAGGCATATAGATGATAATCAATAGCTCATCAATAGAGGATAATCAGTAGCTCATCAATAGAGAATAATCAGTAGCTCATCAATAGAGGATAATCAGTAGCTCGTCAATAGAGGATAATCAGTAGCTCATCAATAGAGGATAATCATTAGCTCATCAATAGAGGATAATCAGTAGCTCATCAATAGAGGATAATCAATAGCTCATCAATAGAGGATAATAGTAGCTCATCAACAGATGATAATCAGTAGATGATAACACCTAGCTCATCAAATGAGGATAATCAATAGAGGACAATCAGTAGCTCATCAATAGAAGATAATCAATAGAGGATAATCAGTAGCTCATCAATAGTGGGTAATCAGTATCTCATCAATATATGATAATCAGCTCAATAGAGGATAGTCAATAGATGATAATCAATAGCATGATCAATAGCTCATGAATAGGTGATAATCAGTAGCTCATCAATAGGTGATAATCAGTAGCTCATCAATAGATGATAATCAATAGCTCATCAATAGATGATAATCAATAGGTTATCAATAGTCTTACGGGCTGAGTGAAAGTCCCAGGTCTCATCAGGTTGGTCATACGGACTGTCTGGAACACGTCCACAGACTCCTCCCCCTCCAGCTGATCCACCAATGAGATGAGGGAGCAGAAGGTCCCAGCGGCCACGCCCCCCGTCCTGCCAGACGGAGACCACACCCCATCGTTACAGTGGGAACCAGCGGAAAAAAAACTGTACGTAAAAGAAAAGGTCTTTAAGGCTAGTGGACCTTAAAGGTCCTTTTGGGTTAATAAACCATGTTTGTAGGAGTACTGGTCTTGCTGGTCCGGGACCAGTGTGTTAATGTAAAGGTCCTTTAAAGTGTGTAGAAGTGCTGGTCTTACTGGTCCGGGACCAGTGTGTAAAGGTCCTTTAAGGTGAGTGTAGCAGTACTGGTCTTACTGGGCCTGGACCAGCTGTTAATGTCAAGCTCCTTTAAGGTGAGTGTAGCAGTACTGGTCTTACTGGTCCGGGACCAGCTGTTAATGTAAAGCTCCTTTAAGGTGTGTAGCAGTACTGGTCTTACAGGTCCTGGACCAGCATGGGCCCCTCCCCGGCCCTCGCTTCCCGGACCAGGTGGACCAGCTCCAGGGTGCTGCTGGGGGGGCGCTCAGGGTCCGGCCAGCAGGGGGTCCGGAACAGCTTCACCTCCAGGACAAAGTCATCCTGAGACCAGGATCAGGATCAGAAAGTTATTAAGTACATCAACAATATAGAGAGATATTTTTATATCGAACCCGACTCCCATATCTGAGACAGTCTAAGTGCTGGTCCAGACCCAGAACCTGGTACTGGGATGGAACCCAGACCCTGGTACTGGGATGGAACCCAGACCCTTGGATGGAACCCCAGACCCTGCTCATTGGACTGGAACTCCAGACCTTGGGAGTGGACCCCCGGACCCTAGGCCTGGTCACCTGGGCGGCCTGCAGCAGCAGCTCCTGGATGACGAGGTTCTCCTCGCCAGACAGACACATCGTGTTCTCGCCGCGCTGGGTCACAGTGAAGCGCTCACAGCTGATTGGCTGTTGCTTCTTGGGCCAGAACGCACAGGGCTCGGCCACCCCCTCCTGCAGGGAAGGAAGAGTCAGCTGCTGATTGGCCCTCCCGACCCCCTCCAGCGGTGGACAGGGCGGGGTTTATGAGAATACACTGTGCAACACTAGTCTGTGGTCATCGTTAATCTCGTCTCATTCAGTCTGAACCCAACTGGTTAGTAGGAATGATTCTCTGTGGGGAAACTCACAGTGCTGTGGTCGCCGTCGGGCAGAGAGACGATGGTCTGGACCCCCTGGTCCCAGACCATCGTCCAGAAGTCCCGGACCGTGGAGGGCAGCGGCCGCTGGGTCACAAGGAACTCCCTGCAGCGCCGGTAGCCCTGAGGACGGAAGGATGGCAGATCGGGTGAACAGGACCACAGGACGGCAGGACGGGTGAACAGGCTGGCTAGCACACTAGGTTAACATGCTGGTTGGCACGCTAGTTGAAGAGGTTGGTTAGCATGCTAGTTTAACAGGCTGGTTAGAATGTGACTTTAACATGCTAGTTAAACATGCTGGTTAGCGTGCTAGTTTAACATGCTAGTTAGCATGCTAGTTAAACATGCTGGTTAGCAAGCTAGTTTTACGTGCTGGTTAGCATGCTTACTAGCATGCTAGTTCAAATGCTAGTGTAACATGCTAGTTTAAAGGGGCCTGCCCGTAATTCCGACACCTCATTGTTCCGACGTCTTAATGGTCCGAAATATTTCCCATTAGATCGACATGCCACTATGCTGACGGTTCAATGTTACGAAAACGGAACCCATTGTTCCGAAGGGCAGTTTGTCCGACTTTTCCAAAAGGAAGCGCATTAGGCCGACGGTATAAAAGTCTTTATGTGTAGGCCTATTCGGCATATTGAACCGTTGGCCTATAATGCGCCTCTTGTTTGACTTATCGGACAAACGGACCTTCGGAACAATGGGTTCCGTTTTCGTAACTTTGAACCTTCGGCATAGTGGCATGTCGATCTAACGGGAAATATTTCGGACCATTGAGACGTCGGAACAATGAGGTGTCGGAATTACGGCATGGCACCAGTTTAATATATATACAGCTTAGCAAGCACGTTCGTTTTTAATGGATGCACCGCGGCTAGCCAGGAGTATGGTTGGGAAGTCAAATGAGTTTGTTGAAGGTTCTCACTGTGATGAAAGAGGCGTTGATGTAGTCCGAGGCATCCTCTGAGCTTGTGGAGAGACGCACGCGGGAGCTCTCCACTGGAACACATCAGAGGGTTAGCTTCTATGATAGATCGTGTAGATTCACAATCCTAGAGTCACACCATGGCCTGTGACCGGCCCCCCCTCTCACCACTACACTAACCCTTACCCTTAGTCTCTTATACACTAACCCTTACTTTATCACTTAGTCTCTCAAACACTAACCCTTACTTTATCACTTAGTCTCTTATACACTAACCCTTACTTATGACTTAGTCTCTCATACACTAACCCTTACTTATCACTTAGTCTCTCATACACTAACCCTTACTTTATCACTTAGTGTCTCATTAACCCTTACTATGCTACTGAGTGTCTCACCAGGGATCACAGAGGATGGCCGGTTCTTGCTGCGGTTCGATTCCCTCATGGCGGCGGAGAAGTCCCCGTGTTGGCCTCCGGGCAGGGAGATGAGCTGAGGAGACGGAGGAGACATTGAGGATCAGAACCAGCAACCTCGCCGCGCCGAGGGCCGTCTCACCGGCAGTGAGGGCCATCTCACCGGCAGTGAGGGCCATCTCACCAGCAGAGAGGGCCATCTCACCAGCAGAGAGGGCCATCTCAGCAGCTCCTGTCCACCTGCTCTCTTCAGCTGCTTTACGTGGAGGCTCAAGTCAAGGACGTTCTGTCTGAACTTCTGACTATGGACAACAGCTCGGCTATCAAAGGGCTCTGCAGCCCTTTGATAGCCTCCGAGGAGCGGGTGTGTAACGCCCATTGAAATACTGGAGGCTCCGGCTCCTTTTACTGATGGTCTAATCACACCGTAGAACTACAATACAATACAGACATGAAATTAGTTCAGCTTCTTTCTGCTTTGAGGTAAGTTCAGCTTTTATCTGCTATCAGGTGAGTTCAGCTTCTATCATTGTTCAGTAAACTTTCTGTTCAGAATATTCCCTCCGCCATTTAACCTCTCCATTGCACCATTGTCATTTTTATTTTTATTTTCTAATATTTTTATTTTATTTATATTTTCTAATTGTCTCTGTGGTAGTACATGTCTCTGTGGTAATACATATCTCAGTAGTATTAGTACATATCTCTGTTATAGTACATATACCTCTGTAGTACTAGTGCTAGTACATATCTCTACAGTAGTAGTCCTAGTACATATCTCTGTACTAGTAGTATTACATATCTCTGTAGTAGTACATATATCTCTGTAGTACTAGTGCTAGTACATATCTCTGTAGTAGTAGTAGTAGTACATATATCTCTGTAGTACTAGTGCTAGTACATATCTCTGTAGTAGTAGTAGTAGTAGTAGTACATATCTCTGTAGTAGTACATATATCTCTGTAGTAGTAGTCCTAGAACATATCTGTAGTAGTGGTACATATCTCTGTAGTAGTAGTACACATCTCTGTAGTAGTACTAGTACATATCTCTGTAGTAGTACATGTATCTCTGTATTACTAGTACATGTCTCTGTGGTAATACATATCTGTATTAGTACATATATTTCTGTAGTACTAGTACATATCTCTGTATTAGTACATATATCTCTGTAGTACATATTTCTCTGTAGTACTAGTACAAGTACATATCTCTGTAGTGGTTGTGGTAATAGTACATATCTCTGTAGTAGTACACCTCTCTGTAGTACTAGTACATATCTCTTTAGTAGTTGTAGTACACATCTCTGTAGTGGTTGTAGTACTAGTACATATCTCAGTAGTAGTACACCTCTCTGTAGTACTAGTACACATCTCTGTAGTGGTTGTAGTACTAGTACATATCTCAGTAGTAGTACACCTCTCTGTAGTACTAGTACACATCTCTGTAGTGGTTGTAGTACTAGTAGATGTCTCTGTCACAGCAGCACAGTGGCCGGTCCGCTGCTCACCTTAAACTGCTTCTCCAGCCTGGTGTTCCCCGACGGCCCGGAGGTCAGGAGCTCGTCCACGTAGCGGTGGAGCAGAGCGGAGCCCACCTCCGCCTCCCTGGTCTGGACGGCCTCCACCAGAACATCATGGAGGAACACATACTGCTGCTGAGAACAGACAGAGGAACACATACTGCTGCTGAGAACAGACAGAGGAACACATACTGCTGCTGAGAACAGACAGAGGAACACATACTGCTGCTGAGAACAGACAGAGGAACACGTACTGCTGCTGAGAACAGACAGAGGAACACATACTGCTGAGCACACAGAGGAACACGTACTGCTGCTGAGAACAGACAGAGGAACACATACTGCTGCTGAGAACAGACAGAGGAACACATACTGCTGAGCACACAGAGGAACACATACTGCTGAGCACACAGAGGAACACATACTGCTGAGCACACAGAGGAACACATACTGCTGAGCACACAGAGGAACACATACTGCTGAGCACAGAGAGAGGAACGTTCTGCTGAACACAAAGAGGAACACACAACAGGATGTGACCAATAAAAAATCGTTGAACTTTGAACACCTTCTGCTGACCACACAGAGGAACACGTCCTGCTCCTGAACTGTAGATGAACGAGTTCTACGTAAACAGAGATCATGTGATCCTCTTAGGGGGTTGAGGGGGCGGGTTTATACAGGTCCTGACCTGCGTCTGGACCAGGAAGTTCCTCTGGGTGCGGATGTGCTGCAGGAAGCCCTTGATGTTGACGGTCCCCTGCTGGCGGATCTGCTGCAGCATGCTGTCCAGGACCAGGTAGGTCCCGGTCCGGCCCACCCCCGCACTGGACCCCAGAGACAACGTTTAGAGGAGGGTATTAGGCCACCATCCTAGGGTGATGGAGGTCTTTGGCGGCCATCCTAGGGAGGTGGAGGTCATTGGCCAACATCCTATGGGGGTGGAGGTCATTGGCTAACATCCTATGGTGGTGGAGGTCATTAGGCCACCATTCTATGGAGGTTCAGGTCACTGGCCGCCATCCTATGGTGGTGGTGCAATAAGGGTCATGTTGAAGCTCCTTTGAAAGAAAAGATTTAAAAAGCAGAATATCCAACCAGACTTTGGGTGTCCTTGAGGGTCTCATAGACGGAAACATTTGTATGAAATCTCTATCTAATCTCCAATTAAAAAGGCAGCAATCTGTTTTTGTTATTAAAGAGTTGGAGAACTTGGAAAGTACTTTGATTTCTAAGGAGAAGGGAGCAGTTCTTTTTTATGATGGGATTGATGGTTTTGCACAAAGGCCTGTTATATCATCTGTTTTAATTATTTATTTCCATAATTCGAGAGACGATTACCAGAAGCCATGGAGAAGGCAGATTGCTACTTTAGTTGCATTTCTCTTAGATAGCTCAGAGGTTTGGGGGAATACAATACTGTTAATACAATGTCAAGCACAAGGAAAACGTACTATCATACTGTTACTCGTTTGCTTTGGTTATTAATTATTATGAAACATCCTTTTGAGTTTTATGTATATGTTCCAAGGCTTTGGTTTATAATGAGGTGAAGGTTGGTGAGACAAGAGTGTTTAGAAGACACTTGAACAGATGTCACTGATACGCTTCTTAGCGTACTGTCCAAGGGGGATTGGACAGGGTCAGGGTGTCCATGGAGGACAGGGCAGGGTGTCCACTAATGTGAATTTCAAGTCCTTCAGCAGTCAAACGTTTAAGAGCTCTCTGCTTATTAGAGCCTGTAAATCATGTTTCCCTAAAGGTTCCAGTCTGTCTGGAGCTCGGCCCTCTACTCAGACTGGTGCACACCGGTCTGGTCTCACCCTACCTGCAGTGCACCACCACGGGCCCCATGTCGGGGGTCCGGGCCTGGGAGGACCTGCGTATGAAGGTGAGGAGCGGCAGGGCGTACTCCGGGACCCCCATGTCCGGCCACTGGGTGTACTGGAAGTGCAACACCGTCTGCTCTGCGCCACGACCCTTCTGGGACCCCTGGGGAGGAGACAGGAAGTATTATCCACCGAAGAATCCGCCTCCAGGATGGACTAACATCAGAGGAGGCGTCGACCGGTTGAACCCTTCGTCTACCGGCCGGGGCGGCCCCCACAACTAGATCAATAGAAATGGAGATAAAGCCTGTAGACGCTACAGACGGGACCAGAGCTACGCTATAACCACTTGTTCGATGCCTGGGAAGTCCACTTAAACACTTTAAAAATACACTTTAACCACTTTAAAAGACTGAATAAGTTAAGGGAATTCCGTGGCACTTGGTGGGGTGGCGTCATGCAGTGTTTGGGGGCGTGGCCCTGCGTTGGGGTGGAACCATGCAGTGTTAGGGGGCGTAGCCCTGCTCAAGGTGGAGTCATGCGGTATTGTGGGGTGTGGCCCTGCCGGCTCGCTGACCTTCTTGAGGCGTGTGTTGCGGAGGGTGAAGGTCCTCTGGGTGTAGAACGCCAGCTCCTTCACGCTCTTCACCGTTACCAGGAAGCCACCGTACTCCTCCTGGCTCTCCATTGGCCAGTACTGGTCACACTTCCTCTGAACGGGGGGAGGGGGGGGGGGCGACATAAATTCAGCGCAGCGTTCATAGGTTCGATCTGTCACACGGCTATGTATGAGTCCACAGTTAGGACATCGATCCCTTTACAGAACTCGATGTTGTTGCCGTTATGTTTACATGCGCCTTTGTTCACCTTAAAGTATTTTGATATTGAAACTAATTGTCTGTGGGACTGAAAACATCGCTCTGTTAATGCCGTCACAGCTAGCTAGTCAGTCTGCTATCAGCAGCTAGCGGTGGCGGCGTGGCCCCACCCGTCCGTTCTCCATCAGGTTGGTGATCATGACGATGACCCCGGTCCTCTGCTCCCACACCATCCTCCAGAAGTCGTCCACGCTGGAGCGCAGCGGGCCCTGGGCCGCGATGTACGCCCTGGGCCGGTTGAAACCCTGCACACACGTAGAGTACACACACAACTGGTTTGAACTGGTTCAGAGCCAGCTAGAGACCCCTGGTCTGAGAGGATGAAGCGGTTCCTTACGTCCACGTAGTTGGCATTGATGTAATCCCCCGTCTGCCCGCTGTCCGTCTGGGTGGACAGACGGACTCTGCTGTGGTCGTCTGCAGGGGGAACCACAACGTCAATATGAGTCTGGTTCCACCTACCCAGTCCCCAGTGAAGCCTCCGGATGGTTCCAGACCCGAGGGGGGGCTCCGTTAACCACTCACATGCCAGCACGTTGACGTAGCGGTTCTTGGTCTTGTTGTCCGGGTGCCGGGCGCTGTCCGATGTCATGCCGATGTCCATGGAGTACGCCTGGAGCTCCTGGACCCAACCACACAAAGAGCTCTGAACGCCGGCTGGGCCATAAATAACCAGCGCTTCAGCTTCTAGTCTAGAGCTCTGAAGAAGAGCTCGCTGTAGTGACCAATACTAGTTGTGAAGCATGTTAGCTGACGGGTGTGAAAAAAGCCAGGCTTGAGCAGGTGTAAAGCATGCTAGGTGTGCAGCAAGCTAGGTGTAAAGCATGCTATGTGTGTAGCATGATGGGTGCTAGATGTGTAGAAGGCTAGGTGTAGAGCATGCCAGAAGTGCAGCATGCCAGTTTGCAGCATGCTAGGTTTGGACGATGCTGAATGTGGAGGCTCTCACCTCATAGCTCTCCTTCAGGATCTGAGGATGATGATGATAATGATGATGATGATGATGATGAGGAAGGCAGCCATGATGTCATCACAGACACAGCAAACCAAAATGACCAAAAGAGAAGCAGAGCAGACGTTGGCTACAGGTCGAGGGTCACCACAGGGCATGAGCTTTGATCTGCGACCCCTCTACATGCACATTGGTTTTTCAGTGGAAGCGCTAGACACTTTCCTACAGTTCCAACTGTTCCCAGTGTTCCCACTGTTTCCACTCCACCATGTGGTGAAGCGACCCCAAGTACCTCGAACTCCCGGGAGAAACCGTGTGATTGGTGCATCTCGGCCACGTGTCTGACGAACTCCTTCACAGGGACCGCCTCGTGGTCTGACGTCAACAGCAACAACGTCAAGAACAACAACACAGCGACCATGACAACATCATGACAACACGTCAATAAAGGTGAGTGAGTGAGTGAGTAAGTGTCCGTCCGTCCGTCTGTCTGTCTGTCTGTGCCTGTACTCGCCTGTGTTAAAGGCCGTCTGGGTGATGACGCGAGGGGAGTTGCTGTCCTCGATGTAGAAGCTGGCCGTCTGGAAACAGTTCCTGGAAAACAGGGGTCAGGCAGGGGTCACACAGGGGCCAGACAGGGGGGAGTTAAGAGGTCAGACATGGGTCGTAGAGAGGTCAGACAGATCGTACAGGGGTACTTATAAAACTTAGACCATTTAGAGTCATGCAAAAGATAAAAGAGACAGCTTTTACTCAACATGTTGAAATTAAGTTCAAATATTAGAATAGTAGAATGATTCGATACAGATGATGTGGTTGAGGTCTGCTTGAGGAACTATAGAATAACGACGATGTACTGATGTCAGATGAAGTCGTGTTGTGACCCGACTAAACCAGCGTATACACGTGTCCCGGTTGCTCAGCTCGGTGAAAACACAGCAGGGGGTTTTTATTGTGGCGATGAGTGCGTCAGGGCCATTTGAAAACGTTGTAATCTCTCTCCGACACGAAGAAAAGATGTCTGCCTTAATCCGACACGTTTTTAAGGGGATCAGAGACGAGCCCGCGGTGGCCCGACCCTCGAATCCTCCTCCGCTCGAGGGTCCTCCTTCGATCCGAGGGTCTACTCCGCTCCTCCTCCACTCCGAGGGTCTTCACCGGAGCCCGTCTTCTTCTGGCTCAGGTAGAGACACCAGGTTCACAACCACTACTCTCCCCACATCAACTTCCTGCCACATAATGCCGCTTCCCCCAGTGCCCCAGTGACTTGAGCCAGTGGTGTTCTGGGTGAACACTGTAGCTGGCGTTGTAGCTGCTGAACTCAGTGTAGCACCAGGTGGATTCTGCTGTAGATCGTAAAGACTCGGCACTACTCCAACTTCCTTCTTCTCTTGTCACGTGTTTGTATAATCTTTGTTCTACGTGTTGTTATATGGTCTGCAGATGTTTTAGGGTCTACAGATGTAACCTCTCCAGATGTTAATACGGTCTACAGATGTTTATAGATTCTACTCCAGATGTTTACTATGTTTACAGAGATGTAATGGTCTGAAGATGTCTCTACTCCAGATGTTTACAGATGTGTTATTGTCTGTAGATGTCTTTACTCCAGATGTTTTCTGATATGTTATGGTCTGCAGATGTCTCTGCTCCAGATGTTTTGCTGTGACTTTGTGTTGCTGACTTGCGGAGGGCAGGGATAAGGTGGTGGGGGGGGGGGGGGGGGGGGTGGATTAAGCAGGTCTGACCTCTGACCCGCGGCTTACAGCGCGCTACACGAGCGCTCATGTTCCTCTGTAATCAGGGCGATGTTCTTTCCCCCGCCCAGACCCCAGGGGGGGGGGGCACCCCAGGGGAGGGGCCCCAAGCGTCCCTGGGGGGCTGAGCCCACCACGCCCGGTGCTGGGAGGCTGGCAGCTTAGCGTTACCAGCTTAGCGAGGCAGACAAAACAAAAAACAATGCTGTGTTCTGAAGGTGAGCGGGAGAGGACACTGAGAGACAAAGGGAGGTGGTGGAGTAGGAGAAGGAGGAGAGGACACTCTGAGAGACAAAGGGAGGAGTAGGAGAAGGAGGAGAGGACACTCTGAGAGACAAAGGGAGGAGGAGAAGGAGGAGAGGACACTGAGAGACAAAGGGAGGTGGTGGAGGAGGAGGGGACACTCTGAGAGACAAAGGGAGGAGGAGGAGAGGACACTCTGAGAGACAAAGGGAGGAGGAGGAGGAGGAGAGGACACTCTGAGAGACAAAGGGAGGAGGAGGAGGAGGAGAGGACACTCTGAGAGAAAAAGGGAGGAGGAGAAGGAGGAGAGGACATTGAGAGACAAAGGGAGGAGGAGGAGAAGGAGGAGAGGACACTCTGAGAGACAAAGGGAGGTGGTGGAGGAGGAGGAGTAGGAGAAGGAGGAGAGGACACTAAGAGACAAAGGGAGGTGGTTGAGGAGGAGAGGACACTCTGAGAGACAAAGGGAGGAGGAGGAGGAGGAGAGGACACTCTGAGAGACAAAGGGAGGAGGAGGAGGAGAGGACACTTTGAGAGACAAAGGGAGGAGGAGGAGGAGGAGAGGACACTCTGAGAGACAAAGGGTGGCGGAGGAGAAGGAGGGGAGGACACTCTGAGAGATAAAGGGAGGAGGACGAGATGACACTCTGAGAGACAAAGGAGGGGAGGAAGAGGAGGAGGAGAGGACACTTTGAGAGACAAAGGGAGGAGGAGGAGCAGGAGGAGGAGACGACACTTTGAGAGACAAAGGGAGGAGGAGGAGGAGCACTCTTCCCCTCCATCAGAGAGACGACTCAACACGCTATGAATTCTGGTAACAAACATCTCAAGGCCAAAGGAGAGCAAAAATGGAAGTCCAATCACAAACACACACACATACACAAAAACACACACCATATCCACACACACACATAAAAATAAATAAATAAATAAACATAAAAAACACAATTTACACACACTATATATACAGACACACAAACACACTATATATACACACACACACACACACACACACACACACACACACACACACACACACACACACACAAACCATACAGTGTGGTGATTCGCTCGCCCTGTGATTGGCCGGCCGTGTGTTTGTTTACTCTAGCTCTGTGATTGGCCGACAGTGTGTTCGCTCTAGCCCTGTGATGGCTGACAGTGTGTTTGCTCTAGCCCTGTGATTGGCTGACAGGGTGTTCGCTCTAGCCCTGTGATTGATTGAAAGTGTGTTCACTCTAGCCCTGTGATTTGCTGACAGTGTGTTTCACTCTAACCCTGTGATTGGCTGACAGTATGAATGTGGTGAGTAGAACAGAATTTCCTCAGTGTCTAAGTGCAGCGTTGAATGGTTTGTGTTTAACATCGAGAGCTCTTCAGGTGAGGAGGAACGTTTTGGATGTTCTACTTCAGCGGTCTCTCGTTTGCTCCTTCATCATCGTTCCCCAGATCACTGGGTGGGGTCCCTACGTCCGGCCTACATCAGAACCCACCCTGTTCACACTCACACACATCGCCATGTGTGTCTCTCTGAGCCCACGTTACTTTTAGATTCAGGGCGTTTAGCAGACGCTTTTATCCAGAGCGACCTACAATAAGTACATTAGTCCTAAGAAAGAGAAACAACAATATATCTCTGTCGGTACAGTGGGGATGTTCATATAACCAAGTGCCACGCACTAACTATGGCTAGGTTAACCCATTCCCAACAGAGATAGACACGTTAGTTATGTGGTCCTGGTGGTCCACTCAGAGCCTCCTAGAAGGGGTCTGTAGTGAGGGGGAGGAGCCTCCCAGAGGGGTCGTAGGGAGGGGGAGGAGCCTACCTCCAGTACACCAGGATCCCCATCAGCACCATGAGGCCGAGGCCGGTCAGCACCGACACCACCGCCAGCGGCACCACCGCCCCCGCCTCCGTCAGCCCCACCGCCCCCACCCGCGACTCGTGGCTGCTGTTACTTGCGTCTGGGGAGGAACACACACACACTCATCAGGTCTGCCTCGGCGGCAGAGCAAGGCACTGGCCGTGCACGGTTAGGGGTTCCACTCCCACTGGTAGAGAAAGGCATGACCATTGCCAGGGTTGTTGGTTCTATTCCCTATCTATCTCGACTGGTAGACACACGCACGCAGACACACACATGCAGAAACAGACACAGACACACACGCATGCAAGCAGCCACATAGGCCACGAAAATCTCCCCTCAAAGCCCAGAGAGGCGACCGTGAACGCAACCTGCACATGCACGCAAACATGCACACAAGCACACTCACGCACGCACACACACACGAGCGCCCACCTCTCGTCAAGTCAATTAAGAGTCACACACACACACGCACACATGTTCGCAGTTCGCTGAATGATGTCAATGATAACCGTCAAACGGAGCCGACCTCGACACCTTTTATTTCTCATTTGCAAACCAGATGGGGAGAGGGAGAGAACCCGCCAGTATCGACTAACCTTGACGTGGAACGCGCGCCGTTAAAACGTACCTGCTCCGTTCAGCCGCTGAATGACAAGGTCATCCTTGTTAACAACTATTTAGTATTTGGCGGCTGTGCTTTTCCGCCAAGCTAGAACGAGCCGGCATTCATTCAGTAAATATTCATCATCCACTCAGAAAGCCAACAATAACAGCAGGGAAAAGGGTTGGATTGAATGTTTTCTACTCAAAGTGACAAAAGGTGAGTCGTGTTTGGGAGGAGAATGGAGCTGAGGTGAGATTCAGAAGCCGCTCGCTGAAAGGCGCGCCGACCGATGAAAGGAGCGCATTGAACGCGTTCCCTGAGAATGTGTAACTCGCTGTTTGTGTTCAACGCGCGAAGGCTTTTCCTGCCAAAAAACATGTTGCTACTAACGTTAAAGTTAGTTTGTAATCCAAAACATTTTTTCTAAGTAGGCTTACTAGCAACTTTCGTGATTGAGCAGAGTGGCTGAGCTGAACAGTAATTATGAGAGGTCGGAATCCGCGAGGGGTTCTGCTGCCCCCCTGTGGTGCGTCGGCGAACTGCACCTGCCAGCGGTGAATCGACCCCCTGACGACTCAGCAATACACTGGAACCTATCTGGTCAGTCACCCTAGACCTCCAGGTGGAGGGAGGGGGTATACCCAAAGCCCTCCAGAATGGGCCAGACCTACGAGCAATCAGAGGCTGAGTCCCAGTGCCACACCTCATGGGGCGCTGGGACTGACCTTCACTCCGAGGCCTACGAGATGCTACTGCTCTAAGGAGCCTCCTGATTGGCTCAGACTCACCGCACACACACTGGCGTTCAGACACAGGGAGGGGAGGGGTTAGGGTCTAGGGGTCAAAGGTTAGGGTTAAACCCTAGAGGTCAACAGTAAGGGGTTATGGTTTAGTGGTTAGGGTTTAAAGGTTAGAGTTTAGTGGATTAAAGGTTAGGGTTTAGAGGTCAACAGTAAGGGTTTAGTGGATTAGAGGTTAGGGTTTAGAGGTTAGGGGTTAGAGGTTAGGGTTGGGGTTTAGTGGTTTAGAGGTTAGGATTTAGAGATTAGGGTTTAGTGGTTAGGGTTTAGAAATTGGCATTTAGTGGTTAGGGTTTAGAAGCTATGAGGTTAGGGTTTAGTGGTTTAGAAGCTAGGCTAAGTTTAGAGGTTAGGATTTAGAGGTTAGGGTTTAAAGATTAGTTGTTGAGGGATAAAGGTTGAGTGGTTTAGAGGTTAGTGGTTCAGAGGTCAGGGTTTAGTGGTTAGGGGTTTAGAAGTAAAGGGTTTAGAGGTTAGGGTTTAGTGGTTTAAATGTTAGGGGTTATTGGTTTAGAGGTAAGTGTTGAGAGGTTAGAGGTTAGGGTTTAGAGGTAGGTGTTTAGAGGTTAGGGTTTAGAGGTAATTTAGAGGTTAGGGTTCAGAGGTTAGGGTTTAGAGGTTAGGGTCGAGGTAATTTAGAGGTTAGGGTTCAGAGGTTAGGGTTAAGAGGTAGGTGTTTAGAGGTTAAGGGTTTAGAGGTAATTGTTTAGATGTTAAGGGTTTAGAGGTTAGGGTTTAGTGGTTTAAAGGTTAGGGTTAAGTGGTAAGGGTTTAGAGGTAAGGGTTTATAAGTTAGGTTTTAGTGGTTTCGAGGTCAGTGGTTTGAAGGTGTGGGGTTAGAGCATTGGTTCTCAAAGTGCGGCCCACAGGCCAATGGCGGCCCGCGGAATCATTCCTGGCGGCCCGCAATGACATACATAATTATGTAAGTTATATAAAAAAAAAAAAAAATCATAATAATAATAACAAAAATAAATGAATATAAAGAGAAAAGTCGACTCTCTAGCTTTCAAGCTTTTTTCACCTCAGTTTCGTGATTTAGACCTCACTTGACCTCACTCCCGGAGGTCCACGGTGCAATGTTTTTTTTGACCACTGGGATGCTGGCGGTGTTTCCTGCCAATTTTTTTTTCTTTTGGCGGCCCTCAGTCAAATTTTGGGTTCCTAAATTGGCATTGAGTTGTCAAAACCTTGAGAACCCCTGGGTTAGAGGGTAAGGGTTTAGAGGTTAGGGTTCAGTGGTTTAGGGGTAAGGAATGGAGGTTGGGGTTTGAAGGTGTGGTGTTAGAGGTTTAGGGTTGAGTGATGATGGATAGAGGCCCATGGGCCTCTGGTTCAGTTGTTTACCTTCCACCAGCTCCTCCTCCTCCCCCCCCTCCTCCTCGAGGAGGAGGTCTCTCTCCGTGTGCTCGGGTATACTGAAGTCGGAGGAGGTGTCCCCCGAGCCGCTCTGCTCCTCCCCTGCTCGCCGTCGCCATGACGACGAGGGGGAGGGGCTCAACGTGGTCCCCATGTAGGCCATGCCCCCCGTCTCCGTAGCAACGGCAGCGCTCCCGCTCTCGGCCTCGAAGTAGAAGGCGGAGGAGCGCTCGTCGTCGGGGGGCGGGGTCTCGGCTGTGGGGGGCGTGGTCTCGGCCGCGGGGGGGGGAGGGGTGGAGGAGGAAGTGATGCGGGGGGAAACAGGAAGTACACTTTCACCGGAGGCGGAGAAGTCCTCCTCCTGCTGGGCGGAGCCTGAGGCCACGCCCCCCCAGGCCCCTCCCTCTGGGGTGGGGGAGGAGATTGGAGAGGGGGAGGGGGAGGGGTGGTGGACGGACGTGGGGGACCAATCAAAGTCGTCCGTGGCTGTAAGAGAGAGGGAGGGGTCACTGGTGGGGGGAGGGGGGGGAGGAAGGAGGACGTGTGAGGAGGAGGAGGGAGGAGAAGGACGGGAGGACAGTCTTTCAGCCGGCGCAGAGGAAGAAGCCCGTGGGGGGTTGGTGGCTACGCTAGCATAGGTAGCGCTGCTAGCGTGGCGCACTATGCTAGCGGCTACTTCCCACGCAGCGGAAGGAGAGGAGGAGGAGGGGGAGGGCGGGGGGGAGGAGGCGTGTGTCTGGAACGGCGCCAGCGAGGGTTCGACCGAGCAGGAGCACATGGCGTCCATGCCTCCGCCGCCGCCGCAGCTCGCTAGCACGTAGCCGCAGCCACCGCTAGCTTCAAACCCCCACTCCTCCTCCCCCCCTCCACCAACCGAGGAGGAAGAGGACGGCGGGAGCAGGAGGGGCGGGGCGAGAGAGAGAGACACTGCGAGGACAGGGGGCGATTGAGGGAGCTCTGGCGTCGCCGACGGCAACCCGACCGAGGGAAGGGGCGGAGTCTCGCTAAAGGAGGTGAGGAGGTCACCGGAGTAGACCCCCGATGAAGACCCAGACAACTCATCGTCATCTTTATCCCCATCACCATCATCATCATCATCATCATCATCATCATCATCATCATCATCATCACCCTCACCACCATCATCACCACCATCATCATCACCACCATCATCATCACCATCAGAGAGGGGGGGGTGGAGGGAGGTGGGGGGCGTGGCAGAAGCAGGGGGCGTGGCCGAGGAGGAGGCGTCATGCTGCTGTGAGCCAGCAGGGGGAGGGGCTTGCAGGCAGCAGGAGGGGGAAGGGGCGGAGCTAGCCGGGCTGGGGTCCAGCAGAGCTGAGGAAGAGGAGGAGGAGGAGGAGGAAGCCTGAGCGACTTGATGCTCACCGGTGGTGTATGACGGGATACCGGTGAAGTGCATGCTGGGAGTTGTAGTCCTCAGCTGGGGTTTCTCGGACACCCCGCGGGATTGTGGGTGGATGAGGCTGACCTCTGACCTCTCACTCCCTGTTGCTGTGGCGTTTGAATTGGCGATGGCCTCCTCGTCTCCACGGTTACCGTCATATGCACCGGGGGAGGGGGCATGGACGTGTGTGTTGTTGAGTGTGCTTGTACTGTTGGGTGTGTTTATGTTTGAGATGTTGTTGTATGTGTCCGTAGTGGTGTGTGTGTCTTTAGTGTTGTGTGCTTCCATGGTGTTATGTCTATCTGTGATGTTGTGTGTGTCTGTACTGGTGTGTGTTTCCTTGTTGTGGTGTCTATCTGTGCTGGTGTGTATATCTGTGGTGTTATGTGAATCGGAGCTGGTGTGTGTGTCTGTGGTGTTGTGTCTATCTGTGCTGGTGTGTGTGTCCGTGGTGTTGTGTGTGTCTGTACTTCTGTGTGTTTCTGTGGTGTTTTGTGTCTCTGTGCTGGCGTGTGTGTGGTTGTGTATCGGTGGGATGCCACTATATTCCTCCTGCTCTCTTCCTCTGTCTCCTGGTCCAGCAGTGCCCCCTGCTGGCGGACTGGAAGTACTGTGGCGCAGCCCTGCTGTCGTGGAGCTCACAGCCCCGACTGGCCCCCGGGTGGGCTGGGCAAGGGTGGGGGTACCCTGGGTGGAGGTGCCCTGGGTGGGGGTACTCTTGGTGGAGGTACCCTGGGTGGGGGTACCCTGGATGGTGGTTCTGGGGTCAGGAAGGAGTGGGAGGAGGTCTGGGGTTCTGGATGGGTCTGTGGACACGGGTGAACCCGCCTCCACTTCCTTCCCCACTTCCTCCTCAACTTCCTCCTCTACCACCTCCTTCTCCTGCCCCACGAGCACAACATCGTTCTCCTCCTCTTCCTCCTCCTCCTCTTCCTCCTGGACTGGGTCTGGGTCGTAGTCTCCCTGGTGGTGACAGGAAGTGACATCATTTAAACCCGCCTCCACACCTGACCCACTTCCGGTTGGCTCATCATTTGTTGCTCAACAGTTCTTCTGGTTCCTCTCGGGACCAGAAGATAGTGTGTGTGTGTGTGTGTGTGTGTGCGTGCGTGCGCGCGCGTTTGTGAATGTGAGTGTGTGTGCTCACCTCGTTCACATCGTCCCACGCAGAGTCCAGCGAGTCTACTAGAAATAAACACAAGTTTCATATTAGAGTAGATGAAGGAGGAATCCTCCCACGTGATTGGCTGAGCAGAGACAGCATCATCCTCATTAAGGTGGGGTCAGCTCGATACGGCGGATCTGGTTGGTCGATTCTGGGAGATATGTGTGCGTGCAGAGCGTGTATTACTGATTGTGACGTGAACATCAGGGGACTAAATGTTGATTTTTTATGTGTTTCCTTTGTGTGTGTCCCCACACACACACGCTCACACACACACACTCACACACTCACACTTGCATACAAACAAAAATACACACACACGCACACAGACACACACATATACTGTATTTTAGGGTAGAGATGGTTAAATGTAGGTATATGGTTAGAGATGGTTTGGTTTAAGTATTAGATTAGGGATGGTTAGGATTAGGTATTAGATTAGAGATGATTAGGATTAGGTATTGGGTTAGATATAGTTAGTATAGGAATGAGGATAGAAATGGTTAAGGTTAGTTATGGTGATAGCTTGAGGCTAACAGAGAATATAGTTAACTAAGTTGTTTTAGCTAACAAAGAGCTTGAGTTGTTTGAGGTAGTTTTAGCTAACATAATGACCTAGTGGATTGAGGCTAACATTGAGCTAGTTATAGCTAACATAATGACCTGGTTGATTGAGGCTAACATTGAGCTTGTTTTAGCTAGCATAATGACTAGTGCTGTGTTCCGATATCCATACTTCCGGTACTTGCTATACTTAGTTTGAGTACGTAGGGCGTTCCAATAAGATCGGGGCGAAAAGAAGTGTACTGAAAGGACCCGTATGGTGTACTCAAAACGCTCAGACCGCTGAGTGTGGATTGATGTACAGCTTTTATAGCTTTTATAGCTTTCATATTATTATAGCTGCTAGGCGTAAAGTGTTCACAGTTCACAGCTGGATGTTTTGGGTGGGTGACGACGAGCCGCGTCGGCAGTCGCGATCGTAATTTCTGGTTAGTATTCGATTTGGAACACTGACATCATGAGTGCAGATAGTGTTCTACACGTTTAGGTGTACTCATGGAAGTATGGATATCTGAACACAGCACAGGTGGATTGAAGCTAAAATTTAGCAAGTTTTAGCTAACTTGATGGTCTGGTGTTCATGTAGCATTCAGTCACACAGGAGCAGGCGGAGACCGACACAGAACTTGGTACAACATGGACCAGTTTATTATCAACTTTAGTCATAAATTACACTTATTATTATCATATATATACTATATATATATTATTATTTTGTATATATATATATATATATATAGTTCCATTGTATACAAATGCTATGTTTTACTTTTACATAAAAGGGGTCACTCAGAGGTCATGAACAAGAGAGAGATACAAACCAAAACATCAGAGAAAGAACGACACCTCAGAGGGAGAGAGACAGGGGGAGAGGAACCAAGAGAGAGACCAGGGGGGAGACCAAGAGAGAGACCAGGAGAGAGACCAGGGGGGAGACCAAGAGAGCGACCAGGAGAGAGAACAGAGGGAGAGAAGAGAGAGAGAGCAGGGGGGAAAACTAAGAGACAGACCAGCAGAGAGATCAGGGGGAAGACCAAACTGTTGCATAGTTTCAGGTTTCTGAGGACCAAAGTCTGGAGAGATGGCAGAACCGTTGGGTTCTATAAAGCGTAGATTTAGAACCCGGTCGTGGAGGTTCTCCGCCGCGCTACAGAGTCTCTGACGGGCCAGTCGACAAGCGGTCAGCGCTAGCGTTAGCCTAGCCTGCTACAGGTGTGCTAGGCGCGGTCTCCGTGGAGACGGCCGGGCGAGGCGGGGTCGCTCTTACCGGGGTCGTAGGTCGGCATGGTGACGGTCAGCTGGTCACTCAGCCGTCCCAGGAGGCCTCCCGTGCAGACGGCCACCACCTCCAGGCTGTAGCTGGTGTTAGCCAGGAGGTCCTGCAGGATCGCCCCCTGGTGGTGGGAGGGTAGAGTACACTCAATACCAGTAAGACAGGAAATAATAATCATGAGTTTAAACACTCGGGCCAGCTTGGGGACACTGGGAGTGGAGGTGAACTTGAGGGTGTACAGTCTTAGCAGGGGCCCAGTGGGAATGCAACCCCTAACCCTGGCAGTGTTAATGCCTTGCTCCCCCAGTGGGAATGGAACCTCAGGTATGGGTCAGGGGGTCATCTAGCTCTAGGAGGCCTCTAGGTAGACTGAGGACATTGGGGATCAAACCCAGACCCTGTGGCCCTGGGACCCTGGCCCTCACCACGTCCTGGTCCCCGTCCGTGAGGTACTCGATGGTAGGCAGTGCGGGGTTGCCGGCGGGCCGGTAGCGGACGGCGTAGCGGTCGATGGCACCGTCGTAGACGGAGCGCGGCCGCTCCCACATCACCAGCAGGCTGCTGCGGTTCTGGGCCACCGCCAGAACCTTCTCTGGCTCCGAGCTGCACTCTGGAGGCACACAGAACCTTTAGAACCTGGAGGACCTCACGGTGCTCATCACGGAACATCATCAAGAACCTGAAGAACCTACTCATCACAGAACATTAAGAACCTGAAGAACCTCATCTAGAACCTGAAGATCCTCACCTAGAACCTGAAGAACCTGCTCATCACAGAACCTTTAGAACCTGGAGGACCTCACGGTGCTCATCACAGAACCTCATCTAGAACCTGAAGAACCTGCTCATCACAGAACATTAAGAACCTGAAGAACCTCATCTAGAACCTGAAGATCCTCACCTAGAACCTGAAGAACCTGCTCATCACAGAACTTTTAGATCCTGAAGAACCTCATCTAGAACCTGAAGAACCTCACCTAGAACCTGAAGAACCTGCTCATCACAGAACCTTAAGAACCTAGAGGACCTCACAGTGCTCATCACATAACCTCATCTAGAACCTGAAGAACCACATCTAGAACCTGGAGAACCTCACGCTGTCAGGCTCATCACAGAACCTCGGTGATGAGCGTGATGACGGTCGGACCTCATAACATTACTGTCTCGGTAGCTAATTACAATCATTCATTAGACTTTGCTGTCAAGTAGTGGTATATAGAAACCTCTCATTCAAACATGCACACACTCACTCACCCCTTCCCCCTCGATCACTCTCTCTCACTCACTCCCCTCCCGTTGACTCTGGTCGGCATCACCAGGCTGAACCTCCATCTCACGGCCACTAGAGGGTAGGATCGCCCCTCGACAGAGTTAAGTAAAGACCTCCGATCTCTCACCACAACTAGAACGACGAGCGCAATAGAAAAACCCTCTCCGTGTAAAATAAGATGAGGTTATCAATAAACTACAATACGTCGGTGTATACCATGGTCAATCAATAGCTGGAATACTAGTACCAATAGTAGTTGCTGATACATATGGGTTAACACACAATAGAACTTCAACAACAAGCATAGAAATGTTTTGGAGGCTGCATCATAAACGTCGGATCATTGGTCATGTGCTGGACTATACCACTCTAGGTATTGAGCCGCTCTAGGGATGAAACTGTCGAGTGTTGACTACCAGAGAAACTACCAGCTGCCTGTTAAAACAACATTCTGGATGCATGAATTGATCCTGGCTGGTTTCACATCACAGATCAATCAGAACCGTTCAATACTATTGATCACTAGCTCTGTGCTCTGATTGGTCGGTCGTTGCGGGGATGTAGGACAGCAAAACCCATTCTGAGCACCACCTCCTCTCCTCCTCTCCTCCTCCTCTCCTCTCTCCTCTGTATAGGTGTGTGTGTAGGTGTGTGTTTATCAGGTGTGTACCACCAGGTGTGTTCCGTACCAGGTGTGTGTATCAGGGGTTTGTCCCAGGTGTGTGCCGTACCAGGTGTGTGTGTACTAGGTTTGTGTACCAGGTGTGTGCCGTACCAGGTGTGTGTATCAGGGGTGTGTCCCAGGTGTGTGTGTACCAGGTGTGGGCCGTACCAGGTGTGCTGAGCTCCTCGCTGCCGGTGTAGGAGGAGTACACCTGTCCGGTGAAGCGGGGGGGCTGCTCCCGGAAGTTGTTCTGCAGGTAGTCCATCAGCATGACGTAGCCCGCCTGCTGCATTGTCATCACCTCACAGAACACCTCCAGCTACAGACAGACAGACAGACAGACAGACAGACAGACAGACAGACAGACAGACAGACAGACAGACAGACAGACAGACAGACACACACACACACAGACACCCACAGACACACAGACAGACACACATACAGACACACACACACAGACATACAATCATCAGTATGTGTGTTGTATTAAGTGAGTGCCGATAGTGACGTAGTCGTCATCAGAGTTATAGCGTGTTTGTTTGGTTTCGCTGCTGGCGCCTGTTGAGCTTCAAATGAGAGGTAAACAAAGCGCTAGCCCCCCTAGCACCGTGGCGGCGGCGTCAAATCATGCTAGCAGCATGCCAGAGCAGAGCATTGAGCCGCAGGCGCCGGGCGGAGACATCTTTGTTCGGGTCGTGGTTACTCACCGACCGTCACTGACAGGAAGGAGCTCAGAGCTTAATTAACCATTAGTTTCGACGTTCAGCCACCCTAACCATTATCAGGAGGAATGCGGTCCTGCAACGACGTGTCGCTGCAGGGACCCGCAGCTCAGGACCATAACATCCGATATTTCCCACCACTATCCTCGGGCCGGGTCGGGCCGGGCCTTTGATAGAGCGTTTGTGTTTGTGTTTCTTCTTTTATCGTTGCTTTATTAGCCTAATCTGAGGAGAAATCTATGCCATAAACAGAAATATTATAGGCCTATATATATTTAGCAGAGTAGGCATAAGTAACAAATGTGTACAAAGTTACACAAAGTAAAAAATAAAAACGCCATACATGCTGCAGCTCACGTGGGGGAGGGGGGAGGGGGGGGGGGGGGGCCGGACCCCAACAGCTGGAAGAGGCCAAGTAACGGCAGTTACTTTTTTTAACAGTCTTCGTTGCAGCGATAACGTAGCGAAGAAAACTCATTCACTTTTTTTGATGACGCTTTCACACACACTATTTTGGTCGATCCATTTGCCTGAAGAAGACCCAATAGGGTCGAAACGTGCTGTTAATTTTTTATTATTAAATATGGGAGCTTTAGCAGTGCTGCAGACATTACATTTCTTTCACTTAATATTACTGTATTTTTCCTAAACCGGGCCAGAAGGTGGGACGTGCACACAGCTATTTTTTAGACCAAAATGATGTTTTGGTCGGGATCCATCGAAAATAAAAATCGTGGCCGAAGCGAATATACAAACCCAACCGAAGACCGAATATTTCTTTTGAACAACTTGTTTGGCCGAATTATTCTGCCTTCTTACGATTTCAAAAGTTAAGAGTGCATTATTTATACAATCTGAAGAATATTTACTGCACTTACTCACTAACTCACTCTCTCTCTCTCTCTCTCTCTCTCTCTCTCTCTCTCTCTCTCTCACCTGGGCGTCGGAGATGGAAGCGGGCTCCTTCAGGACGATCCACTGGACGGTCTCGGAGCAGGGGGGCGTGGTCAGGGAGCCGTTGTAGATGAAGAACCTCTGGGTGGAGTTGGGGAGCAGAGCCTGTGGGGAGAAGGCCTCCACCTCTCCACTCTTACCTGGAAAAACGCACACAGTTAGTGGTCAGCCTGTCTCATAGGGTTAGGGTTAGCCTGTGGGGGTTCACATGGAACCCCACAGCGTGAACTGGACTCTGTCTCTTTGGCGGGTTAGCTTGACGTACCATAGCGGCTGACTGCGTTGACAGCATTAATGATGGCCTCATAGTTTTCGTTGTCCTCCACACTGATCTATGGAAAAACACACGTCAATATTGTGTGTGTGTGTGTGTGTGTGTGTGTGTGTGTGTGTGTGTCTGTGTGTGTGTGTGTGTGTGTGTGTGTGTGTGTGTGTGTGTGTGTGTGTGTGTGTGTGTGTGTGTGTGTGTGTGTGTGTGTGTGTGTGTTTGTGTAAACAGTGGAATATTGAAAGCAGTTGAAAGGGTCTCTCCGTCTGTCTCACTCTAACGTTCTCGCAATTCAAATAATAAGAACTTTATTGGCATGGAAAATAAACATTTACATTGCAGAAGCTATTTCAAATCTCACCCCCCACCTTTTAACCCTCTCACCCCCTTACCCCCCCGCCCCCCATCTAATGCACCCCCCCCCCCCAGAGACACAGCCACACATACACACATACCTGGAACAGCACAGCGATGGCGGTGATGCGCCCCCCCTCCTTCAGGGCGTGGTCCAGGGAGTCGAAGAGGTCATCCTCGTAGCAGTAGATCTGCATCTGGGGGTCAGAGGTGACACCGTGGGGGTCATAGGTCACACAGGGGGCAGTGGACCTCTGTGGTGTGTGTTGGTTCTGTAGTGTGTGTTGGTTCTGTAGTGTGTGTACAGTGTGTTGGTTCTCTAGTGAGTGTTGGCTCTGTGGAGTGTGTTGGCTCTGTGGAGTGTGTTGGATCTCTAGTGTGTGTTGGTTCTAGTATAATGAGGTCAGAACGGAGCCGATCTCTATATTCAGGACTCTTTTATTGAGCCTCAGGAGCCGCAGGCAATCAATCTCAAAATGAATTTAGCAATCAAACATGGAACTGACAGACAGATGATTGGATGAGAGACAGGACCCCATGTCCCATCGCCATGAGAGGGAGAAAGTATGCCCTACCTACATGAGATTGAGACGCCCTACCTCCAGAGAGTGAGACGCCCTACCTCCAGAGAGTGAGACCCCTACCTCCAGAGAGTGAGACGCCTACCTCCAGAGAGTGAGACGCCCTACCACCAGTGAGTGAGACGCCCTACCTCCAGAGAGTGAGACCCCTACCTCCAGAGAGTGAGACGCCTACCTCCAGAGAGTGAGACGCCCTACCTCCAGAGAGTGAGACCCCTACCTCCAGAGAGTGAGACGCCTACCTCCGGAGAGTGAGACGCCCTACCTCCAGAGAGTGAGACCCCTACCTCCAGAGAGTGAGACGCCTACCTCCAGAGAGCGAGACGCCCTACCTCCAGAGAGTGAGACGCCCTACCACCAGAGAGTGAGACGCCCTACCACCAGAGAGTGAGACGCCCTACCTCCGGAGAGTGAGACGCCCTACCTCCGGAGAGTGAGACACCCTACCTCCAGAGAGTGAGACGCCCTACCTCCAGAGAGTGAGACCCCTACCTCCAGAGAGTGAGACGCCCTACCTCCAGAGAGTGAGACCCCTACCTCCAGAGAGTGAGACGCCTACCTCCAGAGAGTGAGACGCCCTACCTACATGAGATTGAGACGCCCTACCTCCAGAGAGTGAGACCCCTACCTCCAGAGAGTGAGACCCCTACCTCCAGAGAGTGAGACGCCTACCTCCAGCGGGGCCTTGACCCCGTCCAGGCTGTGTTCGGAGCCCTCTGACGAGGCGTTGCAGCGCCCCCAGTGGAAGGTGAGGCGGGCCGCCCTGAACCGAGAGCCCAGCCCCCCGCCGCTCACGAAGAAGTCCCCCCCCAAGGTGACGGCCACTGGAGAGACACACGAGCACCTGGTTAGTCTGGTTAGTCTGGTTAGTGGTTATAGTAGTAGTAGTAATACTGGTACATTTACATTTACTACGTTTAGGGCATATAGCAGGCTCACACACAACGGTTCACACACATTCACACACCGACGGTGGTGTCGACCATGTGGGGTGACAGCCAGCTCGTTGGGAGCAGTCAGGGAGAGTTGGAGAGTTGCCTCGACACCCCGCTAGGAGGAGCCGAGGATCGTACTAGCAACCCTCCGGTTAGCAGTCAACCCACTGTACCTCCAGACCAAAGCAGACCCCACTACTAGTAGCAGGAGTAGTAAGGCAAGGCCGTCTACTCCTACAGCTCCATCAGAGTTATTCACAGAGAGACCGTCCTTTAAGAGAGGATGTAGAGTGTGGTCTTTAGAGCCTGCTGGTGTCTCTGAGGTCTCCCTGGCGCTTCACCCAGACGGCCGTATAGAGACCCAGAAGGGGCTGAGCTCTGTAAGGCTGAGCTGTGGATCACCACAGAGTGAGAGGAGGGCGATCAGTAACGCTGAGCTGTGGTTCACCACAGAGCGAGAGGAGAGTGATCAGTAACGCTGAGCTGTGGTTCACCACAGAGCGAGAGCTTCCTGCTGAATGAGCCGAGTGGAGGAACGGGTTTTAACCGACATTATGCCCCGTCCTGCTCTGAAATGTCAGCCAGCGATCTGAGGCTCTGACACTGACACTATTGTCCCCCTGGAGGAGGGCTGGGAATAAAAGATCTGTTCACTCTCTACGGGGGAACCTGAGTCCTGTCCTAAAGACACCGCTTATCTACGGCCCGATGTGGGCCAAACTGTCCTGAGAAACACAAACACACACACACACACACACACACACACACACACACACACACACACACACACACACACACACACACACACACACACACACCGTTCCTCTTGACATCTGGGACGGGGAGCAGAGGAACAACAAAGAGGAGTGCAGAAGAAAGGAGGAGAAAGGAGGAGACAGGGAGGATAGCTCAGGTTCTTGGAGCCTTTGTCTTCCTGCTGACCAACATAAGAGCAGTCCACCAATGGGGGGTAAGGAGGCCAGCAAACAGGAGGAAAAGGAGGAGGAGAGGAAGACGGTCAGCTCACCGGTTTTCCCGTCGTTCTTGGCGGTGGTCCGGTCGGAGGTGGGCGTGGTCCAACCCTCGAAGCGCAGGTCCTGGTACTCCAGGCGGACCTGGGCCAGGTCCTCCTCCAGGTCCAGAGGGGACTGCCGGGCGCTGCTGCAGGAAGGGTACTTCTTCACCCAGTTGTCCTGGTTCAGGGTCCCTGGAGGAGAGAGAACGTCAGGGGACTCATGAAGGGGGGGGGGGGGGGGAACTCATCCACCAGTGGAGTGGAGAACACCTGGTGACGCTCATCACACACATTCTCCCAGTGAGAGCTCCCACCAAGCCAGAACTTGGTGTAGTAAATAGCTGAGTGTAGACATATGTTGTTAAGCTCTGAGACAGATGGGCTGAAACAGGTCTCCGCCTGAGGACCTAGAAGGTTCTTAAGGTAGCCGTCCTAACAGGAACAAATATCAACGGCCTAACCGACGCCTAACACGACCAAACACGCAGTGTCTCCGTTTGGGAGCCCGAGCAGAAAGCTAGCTGTAGAGATGCTGGTGTTAAGTATCAATGAATGGTCCTAATGGTTTCTATCTCTGCTGATCCAGAGATAGAAACCAGGACGTGTCTCTGAGCAGACACGTCCTACAGGCTGCCAGGTTGGAGATCAACACCATAAACCATGGTCTGCTGCCGGGGGACGGAGGGCATCCTAAACTTCTAATTCATTCTCCTCTGCTGTGTAGCTCATCTTCCAGGATCTAGCCCTAAGGATGTAGGAACCCAGATGTGGTGGAGATGATCCAGTTTATCTGCTCTTTAGACCCCTCAGACCGGAGCTTCTGGTCTGTTTTCACCGTACAAGGAGGGACACACAGGATGACACATTCTACCACCGGGGGGCAGGTGGGGAGGAGAGAGGGGGAGGAGGGTGAAGAAGAGGAGGTGGGGAGGAGAGAGGGGGAGGAGGGTGAAGAAGAGGAGGTGGGGAGGAGAGAGGGGGAGGAGGGTGAAGAAGAGGAGGTGGAGGAGGAGGACAGGGATGAGAGGAGGGTGAAGAGGAGGTGGTGGAGGAGGAGGAGAGGGAGGAGAGGTCAAGGACGGAGATGGGGAGGAGAGAGGGGGAGGAGGGTGAAGAAGAGGAGGAGGACAGGGATGAGTGGAGGGTGAAGAGGAGGTGGTGGAGGAGGAGCAGAGGGAGGAGAGGTCAAGGACGGAGGTGGGGAGGAGAGAGGGGGAGGAGGGTGAAGAAGAGGAGGTGGAGGAGGAGAGGGAGGGGAGGTCAAGGATGGAGGTGGAGGAGGAGAGGACGGTGTGTGAATGTTTGGAGGTATTCATTCTCCTGGGAAGAGAATGACCATCAAGGTGAGGGTTGAGAATATACCACACGAACACACACACACACACACACACACACACACACACACACACACACACATATACACACACCACATTTTAACTACATACCTTAGTTCTACCTACCCTAGATCTACCAACACTAGATTTACCTGCCCTAGATCTACTGTATCTACCATAGATCTACCTACCAGTAGATCGACTATACCTAAAATAGATCTAGCTACCCTAGATCTGCCTTCACTAGATCTACTGTACCTACCATAGATCTACCTACCCTAGATCTGCCTTCACTAGATCTACTGTACCTACCATAGATCTACCTACCCTAGATCTGCCTTCACTAGATCTACTGTACCTACCATGGATCTACCTACCCTAGATCTTTTTTGCGGAGGGGGGGGGGGGGGGGGGGGGCTGAAGAGTTGACACAAAGGCTGAGAAAAGCAAACAAAGAGTTGTGTGGTTTGACTTCAAACATCAGGACAGAGAGGCTCATGGGAGATGAGGTTGGACGCGGAGCGCCACACAAAGACTGGGAGATGAAAGGAAACGTAAGCGGCCCCCGCCCAGCAGAGGAATGGACCACCGGCGGTAGGTGAGACAGCACCCGGTCGTTAGGTGAGACAAGCCGACCTGTCGTTATGTGAGACAGCACCAAGCCGTTAGGTGAGACAGCCCCAGGCCGACCTTTCGTATGTAAGGCAGGCCGACCTGTCGATAGGTGAGACAGCACCTAGCTGACGTTATGTGAGACAGGCCGACCTGTCGTTAGGTGAGACAGGCCGCCCTGTCGTTGGGTGAGACGGCACCAAGCTGTCGTTAGGTGAGACAGCACCAGGCTGACCTGTCATTAGGTGAGACAGCACCAGGCTGACCTGTCGTTATGTGAGACAGGCCGACCTGTCGTTATGTGAGACAGGCCGACCTGTCTTTAGGTGAGACCGGCCGACCTGTTGTGAGGTGAGACAGGTGACCCTGTCATTAGGTGAGACAGGCCGATCCGTTGTTAGGTGAGACAGGCTGACCCGTTGTTAGGTGAGACAGCTGCAGACCCAGGTCAATGAGTGTGTGTGGGCTCCTCAGAGGAGGTGAACCTCACTGTGTTTACCCTGAGCCCATAAAGAGCAGCGCTGGCGTCTGGTAGACGGGGATCAGACCCCAGCCCGGACATACACACCAGAACCGCGTTCTGCGGTGTAGAACCAGCCGCTGTCAGGACCTCTAAGACCTCACGGAGAGGTACAGGAGCACTTGGAGAACTAGGAACTCATATCCAACCCATCTCACTGGACGCCTGGCATATCGCAGCGACTACGACTGAAGGCCTGGACTCTCCTTATGGTTAACCGGCCAGCACCACATGACCCATTTAAAAGGTTTTGCCTTTACGTGTGTAGGAGGGACCCTCCACTCTGAAGGAGGGATCCCCCAATCTGAAGGAGGGATCCCCCACTCTGAAGGAGGGATCCCCCAGCCCGAAGGAAGGGTCTTCCTCTCTGATGGAGGGATCCCCCAATCTGAAGGAGGGGACCCCCACTCTGAAGGAGGGATCCCCTAATCTGAAGGAGGGACCCCCCACTCTGAAGGAGGGATCCCCCACTCTGAAGGAGGGATCCCCCAGCCCGAAGGAAGGGTCTTCCTTTCTGGAAAGGGATCCCCACTCTGCGTTCCTTCGCTAGATTTCTTCCTTACTAACTAAGGGAGTTTGTTCTTGCCCTCTGGGGGGCTACGGTCAGGGGTGGGTCATAGACACACGGCCTGTTAAGCCCTTTGAGCCTGGACCGGTGGTTAAGGGCCATATAGATAACATTGAATTGAATTGAATCAACCCTAATTTCTCCACGGTTCCTTCTAATTTTCTCTCTAATCTCTTCATGTTGGGGTCAGCTTGTTGCTGTTGCTGTCTGAACACAGACGGGGTGTAGTGGAGACAGACGGGGGTGTAGCCAGCGGCTTGGCCTGGAGCAGCCAGGAGCCGCTGGAGGAGGAGGTGTAGTGGCGGGCGGGAGCAGCGCGGTGCGGGGCCGCTCCCTGGCCGGGGGCCCGCGGGGACACTGGTGTCTCCACAATGGGCCCCTCATCGAGGGAGCCGGGAGAATGGGCAGCGCATTCACATGCTAATCCCAACATGAGCCCCGGGCCGGACCCAAACACACTCAGATGAGTCTGGAGAGCAGAGGGCCCTCAGAACCCCCCCACTCAGAGCCTCTCTTCAGGGGCCGTTATTCCCTCTGACGCCCTCCTCAGGTTCTACCGCCGATACCCCCCGGAGGTCATTACTGACGACCCCTCAGAGGTTGTTACTAACGACCCCGTAGAGGTCGTTACTAAACACCCCGTAGAGCTCGTTACTAACAACCCTGTAGAGGCCATTACTAATGACCGTGTACAGGCCGTTACTAATGACCCTGTAGGTCTGTACATACAACCCTGTTGGTCGTTATGATAATCACTTCCTGTGTAAATCTGTCACTTCCTCCTCTTCCTATCGGTCTGTCTGTCTTCTCACTATCAGGCTGCATCATAGAACCACTTCACACCTCGTTCACCAGGCTGAGCCCCCTCTTTGAAGCAGAGTGCACCCCCCACACACACACTCACACTCACACACTCACACACACACACACACAGACACACACACACACAGACACACACACACACAGACACACACAGACACACACACACACACACACACACACACACACACACACACACACACACACACACACACACACACACACACACACACACACATACACACACACAAAGACGTGTGGTCGTGAGGACTCTGGAGCATCAAAGTGTTGTCATTGAAGTGACATCTCTCAGACACCTGTGGTGATGGTTTATAGGTCAACACACACACCAGACACAGACAAACACACACTTACTCACAGACAAACACACACATACATACACACACACACACACACACACACACACACACACACACACACACACACACACACACACACACACACACACACACACACACACACACACACACACACACACACACACACACACATTTACAGACCTATACACACACACACACACACACACACACCGCACTTCAACACACACACACACACACACACACACATACACACACACACATACACACGCACCCACACGCATACACTACATACAGGACAGGCAGTGAGGAAAGGAGCTAAAGGGAGAAGGTAAGGAGAGGAGGGGGGAAGAGGAGGGGAGGAGAAGGGGAGGAGGGGGAGGAGAAGGGGAGGGCGAAGGGAGGATGAGGAGGGCAGGAGGAGAGCAGGAGGCGTACCTGCGTACGACCAGTCGATGTCTTCTGAGAACTTCCTCTGGTTCCTGTAACCATAGGAGCTGGTCTGGTCCACTGAGAACAACAAGTAAACAACGTCAACACACTTGTAAACACATAGCCGCACACTTGTTAACATCAGCAACACACACTTGTTAACATCATAAACACACACTCGAGAACAAACACTTGATAATCACCATAAACCACAGCCCTACTCAAACCCTACAGAGTATTTGGTCACTATGGTAACTCCATGATGGAAGACAGAGAAGGAATGGGTCTGTACACACTGGGAGACAGGTGAGGACAGACAGGTGAGACAGGTGAGGGCAGACAGGTGAGTACAGACAGGTGAGATGAGAAGGGAAGGTCAGACAGGGGAGATGGGCAGTGAGACAGGTGAGACGGGTGAGGTGAGGTCATTCACCTCGTTATCCCATCCCATCCAATCAGCTGAGCTGCTGGCTGTGTGTAACATCCCCCCCCCCTCACTAACAATCCCCACCACCAGGTCAGCTCCTCGTTGTGCCTGACGTGTCGTACCCCCAGGTGAGCAGGGCGACAGGTGAGGCTCTTGGCTCAGGGCTCAGGGAGGTCGTTGAACAGGATTCAGAGGTGAGAGGAATGTGGCCGTAAAGGTGTATGAGAACCTGCAGGTCAGAGGCTCCTCCACGGCTCTGTCTCTGAGCTCTCTGAGCTCTCTAACTGAAGAGCAAGCAGGATTCCCATTGGTGCTCACAGCTCAGGCAGTCCAACCCCCAGCCGGCGGCGCGGGGAAACGTCAGGCTCTTCACTGCACCCCTCAAGCTGAATGTCATTAAGGAGCAGGGACAAGTTAAGGGCTGCGTGTTTAAGGATGTCTACAGAGGGTGGTTAAGGACCGTGTGTTAAAGGATGACTACAGGGAGAGGTTAAGGGACCCATCTTTAAGGATGACTACAGGGAGAGGTTAAGGGCCGCGTGTCTAAGGGTGACTACATGTAGAGGTTAAAGGCTGCATGTTTAAGGGTGGCTACAGGGAGAGGTTAAGGGACCCATCTTTAAGGATTACTACGGCGAGAGTTTGAACCCTGGGGGATCGAACCCAGACCCTTTCAGCTGGGGATGGAACCCACTAAGCAGAACTACATGCACCCCCACCACAGAATGAGAGATCAAACGTTGGTGGACCTTGATGAACAGCAGAAGGTCCTTGACCCTCGGCTGGAATCATCTACCAGGAATGAAGCTGATCTCTCCAGTGATGCTCTGATCTCTGGTGTCACTAGGATCCGTCTGTCGGAGAGAGGGCGTCCTGCTGTGAGATGGACTCTCCATGATACCAACCTAATCTGGATTACATGTTTACGGCCTGCTGGTCAGTGGTGGCAGAGATGGGGCTCCCCTGGTCTCTCTCCCCCTGGTCTCCCCCTGGTCT
>NC_079420.1:11565150-11672650 GCF_026213295.1 Gadus chalcogrammus
TTGTGGCCAACAAGATATAGTTACTAAGTTGTTTTAGCTAACAAAGAGCTTGAGTTGTTTGGGTAGTTTTAGCTAACATAATGACCTAGTGGATTGAGGCTAACATTGAGCTAGTTATAGCTAACATGATGACCTGGTTGTGAGGCTAACATTGAGCTTGTTTTAGCTAGCATAATGACTAGTGCTGTGTTTCCGATATCCATACTTCCGGTACTTGCTATACTTAGTTTGAGTACGTAGGGCGTTCCAATAGATCGGGGCGAAAAGAAGTGTACTGAAAGGACCCGTGGTGTACTCAAAACGCTCAGACCGCTGAGTGTGGATTGATGTACAGCTTTTATAGCTTTTATAGCTTTCATATTATTATAGCTGCTAGGCGTAAAGTGTTCACAGTTCAAGCTGGATGTTTGGGTGGGTGACGACGAGCCGCGTCGGCAGTCGCGATCGTAATTTCTGGTTAGTATTCGATTTGGAACACTGACATCATGAGTGCAGATAGTGTTCTACACGTTTAGGTGTACTCATGGAAGTATGGATATCTGAACACAGCACAGGTGGATTGAAGCTAAAATTTAGCAAGTTTTAGCTAACTTGATGGTCTGGTGTTCATGTAGCATTCAGTCACACAGGAGCAGGCGGAGACCGACACAGAACTTGGTACAACATGGACCAGTTTATTATCAACTTTAGTCATAAATTACACTTATTATTATCATATATATATATATATTATTATTTTGTATATATATATATATATAGTTCCATTGTATACAAATGCTATGTTTTACTTTTACATAAAAGGGGTCACTCAGAGGTCATGAACAAGAGAGAGATACAAACCAAAACATCAGAGAAAGAACGACACCTCAGAGGGAGAGAGACAGGGGGAGAGAGACCAGGGGGAGAGGAACCAAGAGAGAGACCAGGGGGGAGACCAAGAGAGAACCAGGAGAGAGACCAGGGGGGAGACCAAGAGAGCGACCAGGAGAGAGACCAGAGGGAGAGAAGAGAGAGAGCAGGGGGGAAAACTAAGAGACAGACCAGCAGAGAGATCAGGGGGAAGACCAAACTGTTGCATAGTTTCAGGTTTCTGAGGACCAAAGTCTGGAGAGATGGCAGAACCGTTGGGTTCTATAAAGCGTAGATTTAGAACCCGGTCGTGGAGGTTCTCCGCCGCACTACAGAGTCTCTGACGGGCCAGTCACAAGCGGTCAGCGCTAGCGTTAGCCTAGCCTGCTACAGGTGTGCTAGGCGCGGTCTCCGTGGAGACGGCCGGGCGAGGCGGGGTCGCTCTTACCGGGGTCGTAGGTCGGCATGGTGACGGTCAGCTGGTCACTCAGCCGTCCCAGGAGGCCTCCCGTGCAGACGGCCACCACCTCCAGGCTGTAGCTGGTGTTAGCCAGGAGGTCCTGCAGGATCGCCCCCTGGTGGTGGGAGGGTAGAGTACACTCAATACCAGTAAGACAGGAAATAATAATCATGAGTTTAAACACTTGGGCAGCTTGGGGACACTGGGAGTGGAGGTGAACTTGAGGGTGTACAGTCTTAGCAGGGGCCCAGTGGGAATGCAACCCCTAACCCTGGCAGTGTTAATGCCTTGCTCCCCCAGTGGGAATGGAACCTCAGGTATGGGTCAGGGGGTCATCTAGCTCTAGGAGGCCTCTAGGTAGAATGAGGACATTGGGGATCAAACCCAGACCCTGTGGCCCTGGGACCCTGGCCCTCACCACGTCCTGGTCCCCGTCCGTGAGGTACTCGATGGTAGGCGTGCGGGGTTGCCGGCGGGCCGGTAGCGGACGGCGTAGCGGTCGATGGCACCGTCGTAGACGGAGCGCGGCCGCTCCCACATCACCAGCAGGCTGCTGCGGTTCTGGGCCACCGCCAGAACCTTCTCTGGCTCCGAGCTGCACTCTGGAGGCACACAGAACCTTTAGAACCTGGAGGACCTCACGGTGCTCATCACGGAACCTCATCAAGAACCTGAAGAACCTGCTCATCACAGAACATTAAGAACCTGAAGAACCTCATCTAGAACCTGAAGATCCTCACCTAGAACCTGAAGAACCTGCTCATCACAGAACCTTTAGAACCTGGAGGACCTCACGGTGCTCATCACAGAACCTCATCTAGAACCTGAAGAACCTGCTCATCACAGAACATTAAGAACCTGAAGAACCTCATCTAGAACCTGAAGATCCTCACCTAGAACCTGAAGAACCTGCTCATCACAGAACTTTTAGATCCCGAAGAACCTCATCTAGAACCTGAAGAACCTGCTCATCACAGAACCTTAAGAACCTAGAGGACCTCACAGTGCTCATCACATAACCTCATCTAGAACCTGAAGAACCACATCTAGAACCTGGAGAACCTCACGCTGTCAGGCTCATCACAGAACCTCGGTGATGAGCGTGATGACGGTCGGACCTCATAACATTACTGTCTCGTAGCTAATTACATCATTCATTAGACTTTGCTGTCAAGTAGTGGTATATAGAAACCTCTCATTCAAACATGCACACACTCACTCACCCCTTCCCCCTCGATCACTCTCTCTCACTCACTCCCCTCCCGTTGACTCTGGTCGGCATCACCAGGCTGAACCTCCATCTCACGGCCACTAGAGGGTAGGATCGCCCCTCGACAGAGTTAAGTAAAGACCTCCGATCTCTCACCACAACTAGAACGACGAGCGCAATAGAAAAACCCTCTCCGTGTAAAATAAGATGAGGTTATCAATAAACTACAATACGTCGGTGTATACCATGGTCAATCAATAGCTGGAATACTACCAATAGTAGTTGCTGATACATATGGGTTAACACACAATAGAACTTCAACAACAAGCATAGAAATGTTTTGGAGACTGCATCATAAACGTCGGATCATTGGTCATGTGCTGGACTATACCACTCTAGGTATTGAGCCGCTCTAGGGATGAAACTGTCGAGTGTTGACTACCAGAGAAACTACCAGCTGCCTGTTAAAACAACATTCTGGATGCATGAATTGATCCTGGCTGGTTTCACATCACAGATCAATCAGAACCGTTCAATACTATTGATCACTAGCTCTGTGCTCTGATTGGTCGGTCGTTGCGGGGATGTAGGACAGCAAAACCCATTCTGAGCACCACCTCCTCCTCCTCCTCTCCTCTATCCTCTCCTCCTCTCCTCTCTCCTCTGTATAGGTGTGTGTAGGTGTGTGTTTATCAGGTGTGTACCACCAGGTGTGTGCCGTACCAGGTGTGTGTATCAGGGGTTTGTCCCAGGTGTGTACCAGGTGTGTGCCGTACCAGGTGTGTGTGTACTAGGTTTGTGTACCAGGTGTGTGCCGTACCAGGTGTGTGTATCAGGGTGTGTCCCAGGTGTGTGTGTACCAGGTGTGGGCCGTACCAGGTGTGCTGAGCTCCTCGCTGCCGGTGTAGGAGGAGTACACCTGTCCGGTGAAGCGGGGGGGCTGCTCCCGGAAGTTGTTCTGCAGGTAGTCCATCAGCATGACGTAGCCCGCCTGCTGCATTGTCATCACCTCACAGAACACCTCCAGCTACAGACAGACAGACAGACAGACAGACAGACAGACAGACAGACAGACGCACACACACACAGACACCCACAGACACACAGACAGACACACATACAGACACACACACAGACATACAATCATCAGTATGTGTGTTGTATTAAGTGAGTGCCGATAGTGACGTAGTCGTCATCAGAGTTATAGCGTGTTTGTTTGGTTTCGCTGCTGGCGCCTGTTGAGCTTCAAATGAGAGGTAAACAAAGCGCTAAAATAGCACCGTGGCGGCGGCGTCAAATCATGCTAGCAGCATGCCAGAGCAGAGCATTGAGCCGCAGGCGCCGGGCGGAGACATCTTTGTTCGGGTCGTGGTTACTCACCGACCGTCACTGACAGGAAGGAGCTCAGAGCTTAATTAAACCATTAGTTTCGACGTTCAGCCACCCTAACCATTATCAGGAGGAATGCGGTCCTGCAACGACGTGTCGCTGCAGGGACCCGCAGCTCAGGACCATAACATCCGATATTTCCCACCACTATCCTCGGGCCGGGTCGGGCCGGGCCTTTGATAGAGCGTTTGTGTTTGTGTTTCTTCTTTATCGTTGCTTTATTAGCCTAATCTGAGGAGAAATCTATGCCATAAACAGAAATATTATAGGCCTATATATATTTAGCAGAGTAGGCATAAGTAACAAATGTGTACAAAGTTACACAAAGTAAAAAATAAAAACGCCATACATGCTGCAGCTCACGTGCGGGAGGGGGGAGGGGGGGGGGGGGGGGCCGGACCCCAACAGCTGGAAGAGGCCAAGTAACGGCAGTTACTTTTTTTAACAGTCTTCGTTGCAGCGATAACGTAGCGAAGAAAACTCATTCACTTTTTTTGATGACGCTTTCACACACACTATTTTGGTCGATCCATTTGCCTGAAGAAGACCCAATAGGGTCGAAACGTGCTGTTAATTTTTTATTATTAAATATGGGAGCTTTAGCAGTGCTGCAGACATTACATTTCTTTCACTTAATATTACTGTATTTTTCCTAAACCGGGCCAGAAGGTGGGACGTGCACACAGCTATTTTTTAGACCAAAACGATGTTTTGGTCGGGATCCATCGAAAATAAAAATCGTGGCCGAAGCGAATATACAAACCCAACCGAAGACCGAATATTTCTTTTGAACAACTTGTTTGGCCGAATTATTCTGCCTTCTTACGATTTCAAAAGTTAAGAGTGCATTATTTATACAATCTGAAGAATATTTACTGCACTTACTCACTAACTCACTCTCTCTCTCTCTCTCTCTCTCTCTCTCTCTCTCTCTCTCTCTCTCTCTCTCTCTCTCACTCCCTCACCTGGGCGTCGGATATGGAAGCGGGCTCCTTCAGGACGATCCACTGGACGGTCTCGGAGCAGGGGGGCGTGGTCAGGGAGCCGTTGTAGATGAAGAACCTCTGGGTGGAGTTGGGGAGCAGAGCCTGTGGGGAGAAGGCCTCCACCTCTCCACTCTTACCTGGAAAAACGCACACAGTTAGTGGTCAGCCTGTCTCATAGGGTTAGGATTAGCCTGTGGGGGTTCACATGGAACCCCACAGCGTGAACTGGACTCTGTCTCTTTGCCGGGTTAGCTTGACGTACCATAGCGGCTGACTGCGTTGACAGCATTAATGATGGCCTCATAGTTTTCGTTGTCCTCCACACTGATCTATGGAAAAACACACGTCAATATTGTGTGTGTGTGTGTGTGTGTGTGTGTGTGTGTGTGTGTGTGTGTGTGTGTGTGTGTGTGTGTGTGTGTGTGTGTGTTGTGTGTGTGTGTGTGTGTGTGTGTGTTTGTGTAAACAGTGGAATATTGAAAGCAGTTGAAAGGGTCTCTCCGTCTGTCTCACTCTAACGTTCTCGCAATTCAAATAATAAGAACTTTATTGGCATGGAAAATAAACATTTACATTGTAGAAGCTATTTCAAATCTCACCCCCCACCTTTTAACCCTCTCACCCCCTTACCCCCCCGCCCCCCATCTAATGCACCCCCCCCCCCCCCCCCAGAGACACAGCCACACATACACACATACCTGGAACAGCACAGCGATGGCGGTGATGCGCCCCCCCTCCTTCAGGGCGTGGTCCAGGGAGTCGAAGAGGTCATCCTCGTAGCAGTAGATCTGCATCTGGGGGTCAGAGGTGAAACCGTGGGGGTCATAGGTCACACAGGGGGCAGTGGACCTCTGTGGTGTGTGTTGGTTCTGTAGTGTGTGTTGGTTCTGTAGTGTGTGTACAGTGTGTTGGTTCTCTAGCGTGTGTTGGCTCTGTGGAGTGTGTTGGATCTGTAGAGTGTGTTGGATCTCTAGTGTGTGTTGGTTCTAGTATAATGAGGTCAGAACGGAGCCGATCTCTATATTCAGGACTCTTTTATTGAGCCTCAGGAGCCGCAGGCAAACAATCTCAAAATGAATTTAGCAATCAAACATGGAACTGACAGACAGATGATTGGATGAGAGACAGGACCCCATGTCCCATCGCCATGAGAGGGAGAAAGTATGCCCTACCTACATGAGATTGAGACGCCCTACCTCCAGAGAGTGAGACGCCCTACCTCCAGAGAGTGAGACGCCTACCTCCAGAGAGTGAGACGCCCTACCACCAGTGAGTGAGACGCCCTACCTCCAGAGAGTGAGACGCCCTACCTCCAGAGAGTGAGACCCCTACCTCCAGAGAGTGAGACCCCTACCTCCAGAGAGTGAGACGCCTACCTCCAGAGAGTGAGACGCCCTACCTCCAGAGAGTGAGACGCCCTACCACCCTACCTCCGGAGAGTGAGACGCCCTACCTCCAGAGAGTGAGACGCTCTACCTCCAGAGAGTGAGACCCCTACCTCCAGAGAGTGAGACGCCCTACCTCCAGAGAGTGAGACCCCTACCTCCAGAGAGTGAGACGCCTACCTCCAGAGAGTGAGACGCCCTACCTCCAGAGAGAGAGACGCCCTACCACCAGAGAGTGAGACGCCCTACCTCCAGAGAGTGAGACCCCTACCTCCAGAGAGTGAGACCCCTACCTCCAGAGAGTGAGACCCCTACCTCCAGAGAGTGAGACGCCCTACCTCCAGAGAGTGAGACGCCCTACCTCCAGAGAGTGAGACCCCTACCTCCAGAGAGTGAGACGCCCTACCTCCAGAGAGTGAGACCCCTACCTCCAGAGAGTGCGACGCCCTACCTCCAGAGAGAGAGACGCCCTACCACCAGAGAGTGAGACGCCCTACCTCCAGAGAGTGAGACCCCTACCTCCAGAGAGTGAGACCCCTACCTCCAGAGAGTGAGACCCCTACCTCCAGAGAGTGAGACGCCTACCTCCAGCGGGGCCTTGACCCCGTCCAGGCTGTGTTCGGAGCCCTCTGACGAGGCGTTGCAGCGCCCCCAGTGGAAGGTGAGGCGGGCCGCCCTGAACCGAGAGCCCAGCCCCCGCCGCTCACGAAGAAGTCCCCCCCAAGGTGACGGCCACTGGAGAGACACACGAGCACCTGGTTAGTCTGGTTAGTCTGGTTAGTGGTTATAGTAGTAGTAGTAATACTGGTACATTTACATTTACTACGTTTAGGGCATATAGCAGGCTCACACACAACGGTTCACACACATTCACACACCGACGGTGGTGTCGACCATGTGGGGTGACAGCCAGCTCGTTGGGAGCAGTCAGGGAGAGTTGGAGAGTTGCCTCGACACCCCGCTAGGAGGAGCCGAGGATCGTACTAGCAACCTTCCGGTTAGCAGTCAACCCACTGTACCTCCAGACCAAAGCAGACCCCACTACTAGTAGCAGGAGTAGTAAGGCAAGGCCGTCTACTCCTACAGCTCCATCAGAGTTATTCACAGAGAGACCGTCCTTTAAGAGAGGATGTAGAGTGTGGTCTTTAGAGCCTGCTGGTGTCTCTGAGGTCTCCCTGGCGCTTCACCCAGACGGCCGTATAGAGACCCAGAAGGGGCTGAGCTCTGTAAGGCTGAGCTGTGGATCACCACAGAGTGAGAGGAGGGCGATCAGTAACGCTGAGCTGTGGTTCACCACAGAGCGAGAGGAGAGTGATCAGTAACGCTGAGCTGTGGTTCACCACAGAGCGAGAGCTTCCTGCTGAATGAGCCGAGTGGAGGAACGGGTTTTAACCGACATTATGCCCCGTCCTGCTCTGAAATGTCAGCCAGCGATCTGAGGCTCTGACACTGACACTATTGTCCCCCTGGAGGAGGGCTGGGAATAAAAGATCTGTTCACTCTCTACGGGGGAACCTGAGTCCTGTCCTAAAGACACCTTATCTACGGCCCGATGTGGGCCAAACTGTCCTGAGAAACACAAACACACACACACACACACACACACACACACACACACACACACACACACACACACACACACACACACACACACACACACACACACACACACCGTTCCTCTTGACATCTGGGACGGGGAGCAGAGGAACAACAAAGAGGAGTGCAGAAGAAAGGAGGAGAAAGGAGGAGACAGGGAGGATAGCTCGGGTTCTTGGAGCCTTTGTCTTCCTGCTGACCAACATAAGAGCAGTCCACCAATGGGGGGTAAGGAGGCCAGCAAACAGGAGGAAAAGAGGAGGAGAGGAAGACGGTCAGCTCACCGGTTTTCCCGTCGTTCTTGGCGGTGGTCCGGTCGGAGGTGGGCGTGGTCCAGCCCTCGAAGCGCAGGTCCTGGTACTCCAGGCGGACCTGGGCCAGGTCCTCCTCCAGGTCCAGGGGGGACTGCCGGGCGCTGCTGCAGGACGGGTACTTCTTCACCCAGTTGTCCTGGTTCAGGGTCCCTGGAGGAGAGAGAACGTCAGGGGACTCATGAAGGGGGGGGGGGGGGGGGGGGGAACTCATCCACCAGTGGAGTGGAGAACACCTGGTGACGCTCATCACACACATTCTCCCAGTGAGAGCTCCCACCAAGCCAGAACTTGGTGTAGTAAATAGCTGAGTGTAGACATATGTTGTTTAGCTCTGAGACAGATGGGCTGAAACAGGTCTCCGCCTGAGGACCTAGAAGGTTCTTAAGGTAGCCGTCCTAACAGGAACAAATATCAACGGCCTAACCGACGCCTAACACGACCAAACACGCAGTGTCTCCGTTTGGGAGCCCGAGCAGAAAGCTAGCTGTAGAGATGCTGGTGTTAAGTATCAATGAATGGTCCTAATGGTTTCTATCTCTGCTGATCCAGAGATAGAAACCAGGACGTGTCTCTGAGCAGACACGTCCTACAGGCTGCCAGGTTGGAGATCAACACCATAAACCATGGTCTGCTGCCGGGGGACGGAGGGCATCCTAAACTTCTAATTCATTCTCCTCTGCTGTGTAGCTCATCTTCCAGGATCTAGCCCTAAGGATGTAGGAACCCAGATGTGGTGGAGATGATCCAGTTTATCTGCTCTTTAGACCCCTCAGACCGGAGCTTCTGGTCTGTTTTCACCGTACAAGGAGGGACACACAGGATGACACATTCTACCACCGGGGGGCAGGTGGGGAGGAGAGAGGGGGAGGAGGGTGAAGAAGAGGAGGTGGGGAGGCAGGAGGGGAGGGGGGAAGAAGAGGAGGTGGGGGAGGACAGGGAGGGGAGGAGGGTGAAGAAGAGGAGGTGGGGGAGGACAGGGAGGGGAGGAGGGTGAAGAAGAGGAGGTGGAGGAGGAGGACAGGGATGAGAGGAGGGTGAAGAGGAGGTGGTGGAGGAGGAGAGGGAGGAGAGGTCAAGGACGGAGATGGGGAGGAGAGAGGGGGAGGAGGGTGAAGAAGAGGAGGAGGACAGGGATGAGTGGAGGGTGAAGAGGAGGTGGTGGAGGAGGAGCAGAGGGAGGAGAGGTCAAGGACGGAGGTGGGGAGGAGAGAGGGGGGAGGGGTGAAGAAGAGGAGGTGGAGGAGGAGAGGGAGGGGAGGTCAAGGATGGAGGTGGTGGAGGAGAGGACGGTGTGTGAATGTTTGGAGGTATTCATTCTCCTGGGAAGAGAATGACCATCAAGGTGAGGGTTGAGAATATACCACACGAACACACACACCACACACACACACAACACACACACACACACACACACACACACACACACACACACACACACACACACACACACACAAGGCTCATATGTTAATTTATTTTAACTGCAGATCTAGCTACCCTAGATCTGCCTTCACTAGATCTACTGTACCTACCATAGATCTACCTACCCTAGATCTGCCTTCACTAGATATACTGTACCTACCATGGATCTACCTACCCTAGATCTGGCTTCACTAGATCTACTGTACCTACCATGGATCTACCTACCCTAGATCTTTTTTGCGGAGGGGGGGGGGGGGGGCTGAAGAGTTGACACAAAGGCTGAGAAAAGCAAACAAAGAGTTGTGTGGTTTGACTTCAAACATCAGGACAGAGAGGCTCATGGGAGATGAGGTTGGACGCGGAGCGCCACACAAAGACTGGGAGATGAAAGGAAACGTAAGCGGCCCCCGCCCAGCAGAGGAATGGACCACCGGCGGTAGGTGAGACAGCACCCGGTCGTTAGGTGAGACAAGCTGACCTGTCGTTATGTGAGACAGCACCAAGCCGTTAGGTGAGACAGCCCGAGGCCGACGTTTCGTATTTAAGGCAGGCCGACCTGTCGATAGGTGAGACAGCACCTAGCTGACGTTATGTGAGACAGGCCGACCTGTCGTTAGGTGAGACAGGCCGCCCTGTCGTTGGGTGAGACGGCACCAAGCTGTCGTTAGGTGAGACAGCACCAGGCTGACCTGTCATTAGGTGAGACAGCACCAGGCTGACCTGTCATTAGGTGAGACAGCACCAGGCTGACCTGTCGTTATGTGAGACAGGCCGACCTGTCGTTATGTGAGACAGGCCGACCTGTCTTTAGGTGAGACCGGCCGACCTGTGTGAGGTGAGACAGGTGACCCTGTCATTAGGTGAGACAGGCCGACCCGTTGTTAGGTGAGACAGGCCGACCTGTGGTTAGGTGAGACAGGCCGACCTGTCTTTAGGTGAGACAGGCCGACCTGTCGTTAGGTGAGACAGGCCGACCCGTCGTTAGGTGAGACAGGCCGACCCGTCGTTAGGTGAGACAGGCCGACCTGTTGTTAGGTGAGACAGGCTGACCCGTTGTTAGGTGAGACAGCTGCAGACCCAGGTCAATGAGTGTGTGTGGGCTCCTCAGAGGAGGTGAACCTCACTGTGTTTACCCTGAGCCCATAAAGAGCAGCGCTGGCGTCTGGTAGACGGGGATCAGACCCCAGCCCGGACATACACACCAGAACCGCGTTCTGCGGTGTAGAACCAGCCGCTGTCAGGACCTCTAAGACCTCACGGAGAGGTACAGGAGCACTTGGAGAACTAGGAACTCATATCCAACCCATCTCACTGGACGCCTGGCATATCGCAGCGACTACGACTGAAGGCCTGGACTCTCCTTATGGTTAACCGGCCAGCACCACATGACCCATTTAAAAGGTTTTGCCTTTACGTGTGTAGGAGGGACCCTCCACTCTGAAGGAGGGATCCCCCAATCTGAAGGAGGGATCCCCCACTCTGAAAGAGGGATCCCCCAGCCCGAAGGAAGGGTCTTCCTCTCTGATGGAGGATCCCCCAATCTGAAGGAGGGGACCCCACTCTGAAGGAGGGATCCCCCAATCTGAAGGAGGGACCCCCACTCTGAAGGAGGGATCCCCCTCTGAAGGAGGGATCCCCCAGCCCGAAGGAAGGGTCTTCCTTTCTGGAAAGGGATCCCCACTCTGCGTTCCTTCGCTAGATTTCTTCCTTACTAACTAAGGGAGTTTGTTCTTGCCCTCTGGGGGGCTACGGTCAGGGGGGGTCATAGACACACGGCCTGTTAAGCCCTTTGAGCCTGGACCGGTGGTTAAGGGCCATATAGATAACATTGAATTGAATTGAATCAACCCTAATTTCTCCACGGTTCCTTCTAATTTTCTCTCTAATCTCTTCATGTTGGGGTCAGCTTGTTGCTGTTGCTGTCTGAACACAGACGGGGTGTAGTGGAGACAGACGGGGGTGTAGCCAGCGGCTCGGCCTGGAGCAGCCAGGAGCCGCCGGAGGAGGAGGTGTAGCGGCGGGCGGGAGCAGCGCGGTGCGGGGCCGCTCCCTGGCCGGGGGCCCGCGGGGACACTGGGTCTCCCAATGGGCCCTCATCGAGGGAGCCGGGAGAATGGGCAGCGCATTCACATGCTAATCCCAACATGAGCCCCGGGCCGGACCCAAACACACTCAGATGAGTCTGGAGAGCAGAGGGCCCTCAGAACCCCCCCACTCAGAGCCTCTCTTCAGGGGCCGTTATTCCCTCTGACGCCCTCCTCAGGTTCTACCGCCGATACCCCCCGCAGGTCGTTACTGACGACCCCTCAGAGGTTGTTACTAACGACCCCGTAGAGGTCGTTACTAAACACCCCGTAGAGCTCGTTACTAACAACCCTGTAGAGGCCATTACTAATGACCGTGTACAGGCCGTTACTAATGACCCTGTACAGGCCGTTACTAACGACCCTGTAGGTCTGTACATACAACCCTGTTGGTCGTTATGATAATCACTTCCTGTGTAAATCTGTCACTTCCTCCTCTTCCTATCGGTCTGTCTGTCTTCTCACTCTCAGGCTGCATCATAGAACCACTTCACACCTCGTTCACCAGGCTGAGCCCCCTCTTTGAAGCAGAGTGCACCCCCCACACACACACTCACACTCACACACTCACACACACACAGACACACAACCACACACACACACACACACACACACACACACACACACACACAAAGACGTGTGGTTGTGAGGACTCTGGAGCATCAAAGTGTTGTCATTGAAGTGACATCTCTCAGACACCTGTGGTGATGGTCCATAGGTCAACACACACACCAGACACAGACAAACACACACTTAATCACAGACAAACACACACATACATACACACACACACACACACACACACATTTACAGACCTATACACACACACACACACACACACACACACACACACACACACACACACCGCACTTCAACACACACACACACACACGCACACACACACGCATACACTACATACAGGACAGGCAGTGAGGAAAGAAGGGGAGGAGAGGAGCTAAAGGGAGAAGGTAAGGAGAGGAGGGGAGGAGAAGGGGAGGAGGGAGGAGAAGGGGGAGGAGAAGGGGAGGACGAGGGGTGGAGGGAGGAGGAGGGGGAGGAGAAGGGGAGGGCGAAGGGAGGACGGAGGAGGATGAGGAGGGCAGGAGGAGAGCAGGAGGCCTACCTGCGTACGACCAGTCGATGTCTTCTGAGAACTTCCTCTGGTTCCTGTAACCATAGGAGCTGGTCTGGTCCACTGAAAACAACAAGTAAACAACGTCAACACACTTGTAAACACATAGCCGCACACTTGTTAACATCAGCAACACACACTTGTTAACATCATAAACACACACTCGTGAACAAACACATGATAATCACCATAAACCACAGCCCTACTCCAACCCTACAGAGTATTTGGTCACTATGGTAACTCCATGATGGAAGACAGAGAAGGAATGGGTCTGTACACACTGGGACAGGTGAGGACAGACAGGTGAGACAGGTGAGGGCAGACAGGTGAGTACAGACAGGTGAGATAAGAAGGGAAGGTCAGACAGGGGAGATGGGCAGTGAGACAGGTGAGACGGTGAGGTGAGGTCATTCACCTCGTTATCCCATCCCATCCAATCAGCTGAGCTGCTGGCTGTGTATAACATCCCCCCCCCCCCCCCCTCACTAACAATCCCCACCACCAGCTCAGCTCCTCGTTGTGTCTGACGTGTCGTACCCCCAGGTGAGCAGGGCGACAGGTGAGGCTCGTGGCTCAGGGCTCAGGGAGGTCGTTGAACAGGATTCAGAGGTGAGAGGAATGTGGCCGTAAAGGTGCCACATTCCTGTAAGCAGCCCTTACTACTTAAACACGCAGTAAGGGCTGCATGTTTAAGGATGTCTACAGAGGGTGGTTAAGGACCGTGTGTTAAAGGATGACTACAGGGAGAGGTTAAGGGACCCATCTTTAAGGATGACTACAGGGAGAGGTTAAGGGCCGCGTGTCTAAGGGTGACTACATGTAGAGGTTAAAGGCTGCGTGTTTAAGGGTGGCTACAGGGAGAGGTTAAGGGACCCATCTTTAAGGGTGGCTACAGGGAGAGGTTAAGGGACCCATCTTTAAGGATTACTACGGCGAGAGTTTGAACCCTGGGGGATCGAACCCAGACCCTTTCAGCTGGGGATGGAACCCACTAAGCAACTACATGCACCCCCACCACAGAATGAGAGATCAAACGTTGGTGGACCTTGATGAACAGCAGAAGGTCCTTGACCCTCGGTGGAATCATCTACCAGAATGAAGCTGATCTCTCCAGTGATGCTCTGATCTCTGGTGTCACTAGGATCCGTCTGTCGGAGAGAGGGCGTCCTGCTGTGAGATGGACTCTCCATGATACCAACCTAATCTGGATTACATGTTTACGGCCTGCTGGTCAGTGGTGGCAGAGATGGGGCTCCCCTGGTCCCCCCCTGGTCTCTCTCCCCCTGGTCTCCCCCCAGTCTCTCTCCCCCTGGTCTCCCCCCAGTCTCTCTCCCCCGGTCTTTCTCCCCTTGGTCTCTCTCCCCCTGGTCTCCCCCTGGACTCCCCCCAGTCTCTCTCCCCCTGGTCTCCCCCCTGGTCTCCCCCTGGTCTCTCTCCCCTTGGTCTTTCTCCCCCCGGTCTCCCCCTGGTCTCCCCCCGGTCTCCCCCCGGTCTCCCCCCGGTCTCCCCCTGGTCTCCCCCCGGTCTCCCCCCCTGGTCTCCCCCCGGTCTCCCCCTGGTCTCCCCCTGGTCTCCCCCCGGTCTCCCCCCGGTCTCCCCCTGGTCTCCCCCTGGTCTCCCCCCGGTCTCCCCCTGGTCTCCCCCGGTCTCCCCCTGGTCTCCCCCCCGGTCTCCCCCCGGTCTCCCACTGGTCTCCCCCCGGTCTCCCCATGGTCTCCCCCTGGTCTCCCCCTGGTCTCCCCCCGGTCTCCCACTGGTCTTCCCTTGGTCTTCCCCCAGTCTCCCACGGTCCCAAACCAGACAGAAGGACCTCCTCTGGTCTGCTCTCAGATAGCGTTCCCTTGATCGATGTCTGATGTTTTGACTGAGTGAACCGCTACACACTCAGTACACACACAGTTCACACACGCTACACACTCAGAACACACTCATCTCCGGTGCACACAGCCTGGTTTAAGTTACGTAACGCTCCCTGACAAAAGACGGAGCAGAAACCGCCGGCTATTGACGAGTGGACAACAAAGACAGCAGCTGCTGCTCAGACGGCACACCCGGCCACGCCCCGCGTTAGCATGCAGGAGCTACAACGGGAATACCAACGCTAGCAGAGATAGCACGCGTAATAGCATCCTTCAGCCAGCCTGGAATAGGTTAGCTAGGAGGTATGGGTGGTGGTGGTGTAGGGAGTAGTAGTGGTGGTGGTGGTGGAGGAGGTAGTGGTGGTGGGGGTGGAGGTAGTGATAGTAGGGGTGGAGGTAGTGGGGTTGGAGTTAGTGATAGTTGGGGTGGAGGTAGTTGGGGTTGAGGTAGTAGTAGAGGTGGAGGTAATGGTGGTGGAGGTGGAGTTAGTGCTGTTGGAGGTAGTGCTGGTGGAGGTAGTTGGGGTGGTGGTGGAGGTCGTGGGGGTGGTGGGAAGGTAGTGGGGGTGGAGGTAGTTAGTATGGGGGTGTGAGTAGTGGTGGCTGGAGGTGAGGGCGTGGTGATAGTGGTCGTGTAGAGTGTAGTGGGGGTTTGAGTAGTGATAGTGGTGGGTGGAGGTGGAGGTGTGGTAGTGGAGGTAGTGATAGTGGGGGTTGAGGTAGTGATAGTGGTGATGGAGGTTGTGGTGGTGGAGGTTGTGGTGGTGGAGGTAGTGATAGGGGCTGGGGTTTGGTTGGTGGAGGTGGTGATGGAGGTAGGGTGGTGGAGGTTGTGGTGGTGGAGTAGTGATGGTGGTGGTTTGATGGAGGTTGTGGTGGGAGGTGGTAGGGTAGGTTGTGGGGGGGAGGTGGTGATGGGAGGTGTTGGGGGGTTGGAGTAGTGATAGTGGGGGTGAGTGGTAGTGATAGGGGGTGGGGGGGAGTGGAGGTAGTGTGGGGTGGAGGTAGTGATAGTGGTGGTGGAGGTGGAGGTAGCGGTGGTGGAGGTAGTGGGGGTGGAGGTGGAGGTAGTGGTGTTGGAGGTAGTGATAGTGGTGGTGGAGGTAGTGGGGGTGGTGGTGGAGGTAGTGGGGGGGGGGGTAGTGATAGTGGTGGTTGAGCCCAGCAGGGAGGAACAGCTCTACACTACTGGGCGTTCCTCCTAAGTGGAGCACGGCCAGCATTGGCTGGCCGGGGAGGGTGTGGCTCTGGGGGGGAGGGTGTGGGTGTAGAGGGTGGGGTTGGTGGGAGGAGGGGGAGGGAGAGAGAGGGTTTGCAGGCGTAGCAGTGGTCCACTGAATAAGAGGATTAGCAGACAGCACCGCTAGCTTGACTAGCCAAGCAGCTCCAGGCTGAGAACACGGCCTTGCCAGGATGTGTAAGACGGGGGTTGGCTCTGGGTTGTAAGACCACCACCGGTCCTTCAATGCCAGTCCTGGACCCCGTCCATGACTGGAGGCTGAGGACACGAACAGAACTCCACTGTCCTGACGGACACTGCTGTCACTTTATACTTAATATTTAACACTTTATACTTAATACTACTTTACACTGCAGCCCTTACACTTTATACTTAATACTACTTTACACTGCTGTCCTTACACTTTATGCTTAATACAGTATTTACTGTCCTTAAGCTATATACTTAATGCTAATAACACTGCTGTCCTTACACTTTATACTTAATACTTCTTTACACTGCTGTCCTTACACTTTATACATTCTTACCAACAGTCTTTACACTTTATAGTACCTTACACTGCTGTCTTTACAGACACTTTATTCTGCCAAATTAAAAGAACAATGGCAGCTCCCAAGGAAAGTGTCGCAACATGCGGAGCAATTAAAGATCTTTTAGAAGAAAGCCAGAGCAACACCTAGTTATTTAATCTGATTGGCTGGAGGTATGTGAACAACTGAAGGCTGCAACCATATTTGGAAATGAATGGCTGCCAAACCATGGCCTGAATGAAACACAAACTTGAATATCTGGATTGTTTGACAAGACTATGGCTACTTTACAGTACTTTACAATAATGCCATAATGGTACTTTACACTTCTTTACAGTACAGCCTTAAAAGTACTTCACAGTAAAGCCCTTACAGTACTTTACACAACTTCCCTAACAGTACTTTACACAACTTCCCTAACAGTGCATTACCACAGTCACCTTGGGGCACCGAGATCCAACCAGGGGATGAACTATAAAGTATTCTAAGGTACTGTTAGGGAAGATGTGTAAAGTACTGTCAAGTAATTTAAAGTACTGTTAGAGAAGTTGTGTAAGGTACTGTAAAGTACTGTTCGGGAAGTTGTGTAAAGTACTGCAAGTATTGTAAAGTAATTTAAAGTACTGTTAGTAAAGTACAGTACTTTACAGTACTATAGAGTACTTGCCTAACAGTATTTTAGACCTCTTGCCAAACACTACTTTACACTTCTTTACACTACTTTACAGTACATGCCAGTAATCAGTGCTTACAGTATCACTAGTAGTAATTAGAGCTACACAACTAGATCTACACACCATGACTTACACAGCTAGAGCTACATACCAGGAGCTACACAACTAGAACTACACACCATGGGCAACACAACTAGAGCTACACACCGGGAGCTACACAACTAGAGCTACACACCGGGGGCTCCACACCAGGCAGTGATTGATTGGGCCGTCGTGAGCCAATCAGCATTCAGTAAACGTGGAACTAGGGTCAGCTCCCCCACCAGTGGCTTGTGCCTGTTTAACATCCGTCTCCTTGGTTACACAGGCCGTTAGCCCGTTAGCACATTAGCAGGGCTGTAAACAACACTGCTACTTCCGGTAGCCACCAGTGCTACTGGCTGTGTGCTGGACTTCCAAACTTAAATTAATAATGCATCTTTGGTTACGCTGGGAGGTGCCCAGTACAACGACAGTCTGCTACTGGTTCTGCTGGGTGCTACCCAGTATACCCACCGTTTTTCTACTGGTTCTGCTGGGAGCTGCCCAGTAAAACCACAGTTTTCTACTGGTTCTGCTGGGAGCTGCCCAATACAACCACACTCTGCTACTGGTTCTGCTGGGAGCTACCCTGTAGAACCACAGTCTGCTACTGGTTCTGCTTGGAGCTGCCCAGTAGAACCACGGTCTGCTACTGGTTCTGCTTTGAGGTGCCCAGTAGAACCACGGTCTGCTACTGGTTCTGCTGGGAGCTGCCCAGTAGCACCAGTCTTCCTCAGACAGTGAGGGGTCTCCAGGAGGTTCAGGCTACAGTGAGACAGGAGGTCTGGAGGTCTGATTGTGCCGCAGCTCAGCCTCCCACTGGGAGGAATAAGTGGCCTCTCTCTCTTTCCGTCTCCCAGTGCTTTGCTTCCCAGTCCCTCTAAACATTTCCCGGGCGATGCTGGAAGACGTCCACTCAGAGAAGGTCTGTTTACAGGAAGAGACGACTGAAAGGCTGAGAGGACCTGAGAGAGGACTGCTGAGCGGGACGATAGACCCTAACTCTGATTCATGAGCCATCCAAGAGAGACGGTCCCCTCTCCCGGGGTGTGTGTGTGTGTGTGTGTGTGTGTGTGTGTGGGCGGTTGTCTATTAGATAAGTGTGTGATTAAAGAGAGTGTGTGTGTTGTATATGTGTGTGTGTGTGTGTGTGTAAATCAAAACGTGTGTTTGTGGGTGTATATACATATATATATATACACATAAAGTGTGTGTGTATATAAATAGTGTGTGTCCATACATAAGTATGTCTGTGTGTGTTTGCATGTGTTTGTGTGTGTGATTGTCTTGGTGTGTGTGTGTGTACATAAGTGGGTGTGTTCATATATAAGTGTGTGTGTGTGTTGTGTGTGTGTGAGTAAGTGTGTGTGGAGCAGGGCTTGGCTGAGCAGATCCTCGGCTAATTGATCTCACGGGCCCCTGAGAGAGAGAGGGGCCCGACACACACAACTCAATCCCACCACTGAGAGGGAGAGAGGGGGGGGGGAAACACGAGCGGTGGGGGGGGGGGGGGAGAGACAGTGGGGGGGGGGGGGGGGGCTGGAGAGAAGCTACATAGAGGAGAGGCGGGGGGAAGGGGGGAGAGAGAGAAAGAGAGACAGAGGGGGGAGGGAGGGGGAGAATGAGAAAGACAGAGACAGAAAAAGTGGGGGGAGAGGGGAGAGGGGGGAGGGAGAGAGAGAGAGAGAGGAAAAAAAAGAGATGGTGGGGGGGAGCGAGAGAGAGAGGGAGGGGGAACGGGAAGAGAGAGACAGAGGGGGCGAGGGGTAGAGAGAGGGAGAGGGAAACTGTTGGAATAGAAATTTCCAGGATCTGTCTTATGATGGCGGGACAGCCGGCAGCTAGGCTAACCCTAGCCCAGTGCCATCCCTAGCCTGGTGCTGCTAGGCTAACCCTAGCCCAGTGCCATCCCTAGCCTGGTGCTGCTAGGCTAACCCTAGCCCAGTGCCATCCCTAGCCTGGTGCTGCTAGGCTAACCCTAGCCCAGTGCCATCCCTAGCCTGGTGCTGCTAGGCTAACCCTAGCCCAGTGCCATCCCTGGCCTGGTGCTGCTAGGCCAACCCTAGCCCAGTGCCATCCCTAGCCTGGTGCTGCTAGGCTAACCCTAGCCCAGTGCCATCCCTGGCCTGGTGCAGCTAGCTGAGACGCTAGCTCAATGCTAGCGGTCTTGTTTCCAGGACTCAAACCTTTGTGACATTTCAGCTGTCCTTCTGTCTGTCTGTCTGTCTGTCTGTCTGTCTGTCTGTCTGTCTGTCTGTCTGTCTGTCTGTCTGTCTGACTTCTGTCTGTCTGTCTGTCTGTCTGTCTGTCTGTCTGTCCTGCCTGCCTGCCCTGCCTGCCTGCCCGTCCGTCCGTCCGTCCGTCCGTCTGTCTGTCTGTCTGTCTGTCTGTCTGTCTGTCTGTCTGTCTGTCTCTCTGTCTGTTTGTCTGTCTCTCTGTTTGTTTGTCTGTCTTCCCAGTGAGAGTAGAACCTGGTGGTCTGGGACCAGCAACATGGTGGAGCAGCTGCCAGGTGGACCAGCGGCGGGGTGGACCAGCGGCCTGCCCCCCCACCCCCCCCCCCCCACCCCCCCCCCCCACCCCCCCCCCCCCCCCCCCCCCCCCCCCCACCCCACCCCAGAATGGTCCTCCCAGGATCCAGAGCACATCCCCCCACCCCCCCGCCCCCTGAGCTATTAACCGGCCCCATCACCTCATTAACCAGCGCCCAGGGACCTCTATTTAAAGAGATGACCTAATTGGAAACTGTCCGGGGGGGGGGGTGTTCGGGGGGGGGCTATCATTGCCTAACCTTGACACACTTTTCATCATCAGCAGCTAATCGTTATCCATCCTTTTGTCTACCCACCACACAGCCTGTTGTAGCACTGGTCCTACTGGTATTCTACTGGTATCTATCGGTCCATCCATCATCGATTCATGGGTATGGTACCAGGGTAGTATAGTCGTCCCAGGGTACTATAGGGACCCAGGGTACTATAGGTGGTACTATAGGTGGTTACCAGATACTTTAAGTGGTACCAGAGTACTATAGTAGTACCAGGGTACTATAGTGGTAACAGGGTACAATAGGTCGTACCAGGGTACTATAGTGGTACTATAGGTGGTACCAGGGAACTATAGCTGGCACCATGGTACTATAGGTGGTACCACAGTACTATAGAGGTACCAGGGTACTATAGTTTGGTAGCAGGGTACTATAGTAGTACCAGGGTACTGTAGGTGGTACCAGGGTACTCCGGCCCAGTTCTGGGTACTACTGGCTCCCAGGGTAGTATAACACCCATACAAGTCAACAAACAATGCATTTCACACACACACACACACACACACACACACACACACACACACACACACACACACAAACACCACCACACACACACACACACACACACACACACCACACACACACACACACACACACACACACACACACCACACACACACACACACACAGCCCCCCCCACACACACACACCACACACACACACACACACACACACACACACACACACACACACACACACACACACACACACACAATACCCACCCAGCGCGGGGAGATATATAATGAGGGGGATTAAAATGCTGTGGGGGGGGGAGAGTGTGTGTGTCTGTATATGTGTGTGTGTGTGGGTGTGTGTGTGTGTGTGTGTGGTGTGTGTGTGTGTGTGTGTGTGTGTGTGTGTGTGTGGTGTGTGTGTGTGTGTGTGTGTGTGTGTGTGTGTGTGTGAGCCACCACCAGCCCTGTAACTAATCTCAGTGCCATCGTGCGTCACGCTTAAATGCTTCCCCCTCACCCCTCTCCTTCTGCTGCCCTCCTCCTCCTCCTGCTCCTCATCTCCTCCTCCTCCTCACTTTTCCTCCTCATCTCTTCCTCCTCACTCTTTCTGCTCCTCCTTATCTCCTCTTCCCTCTCCACTCCTCCTCCTCCTCCTACCCCTAGCATCTTCCCTCTCCCAGGTCCCTCGTCTGTTTGATGCCCCACCCAGAGCAGGGCAAGCTAGGGTGGGCAGTCAGGCCAGACTGGGGCTCGGCAGCGGCCTGGCTGCATGTTGCGGGACTAATACCCACTAATCTGGTCATCAAACATCCAGGCTGCCCTGACCTGCAACCCGCGGAACCCCCCACCACCGGCCGAGAGAGTGAGAGAGTGAGAGAGCGAGAGCGAGAGAGAGAGAGAGAGAGAGAGAGAGAGAGAGAGAGAGAGAGAGAGAGAGAGAGAGAGAGAGAGAGAGAGAGAGAGAGAGAGAGACCAAAAGAGGACAGGAAGAGGGCGACCGATTCTTCCTCGGATCACAGAGGCATGACTGAGGAAGAAGGACGACAAGGAAGAGGGGAGAGGTGGTGTTGTGGTGGTGATGGTGTACTGATGGTGTTGTGGTGGTGATGGGGGCATCGTTGGTGTTGTGGTGGTGTAGTGGTGGAGGTGGTGTCTTGGTCATGGTGTTGGTGGTGTGGTGTGGTGTGGTGGTGATGGGGGTATCGGTGGTGTTGTGGTGCTGTAGTGGTGGAGGTGGTGTCTTGGTCATGGTGTTGGTGGTGTGGTGTGGTGGTGATGGGGGTATCGGTGGTGTTGATGGTGCAGAGGGACTATAATCCTGGGGTGCAGATTAACTCGACCCATATCTTCAGGCTGGCCTAGTGATTATGCAAATGAACCTCGAGGCATTAAGGATCATCATCACTCTGCCCTCATAAAGAGGGCGGGACCACAAATGACCTCTGAACAGGTGGGGTCACCTGGGGAGAGAGAGAGAGAGAGAGAGAGAGAGAGAGAGAGAGAGAGAGGAGAGAGAGAGAGAGAGAGAGCTGAGAGGAGAAGAGAGAGAGCAGATGATGAGAGAGAGAGAGAGAGAGAGAGGAGAGAGAGAGAGACAGAGAGAGAGAGAGAGAGAGAGAGAGAGTGTGTGTGTGTGCAGGGGTGTCTTCTGTGTCTGTTTTGTTAGGGTTATGGTTAGCAGCCGCCCAGCTAACCTGAGGGTTCTGTAGGCTAACAACTATCCTGGGCTGAGGGTTGGTGAGGTGGAGGAGGTGGTGGTGAAGTGGAGGTTGGGGTGAGTAGGAGGAGGTGGTGAGGTGGAGGAGGGGGTGAGGTGGAGGCGGTGGTGAGGTGGAGGAGGAGGTGAGGGGGAGGAGGAGGAGGTGAGGTGGAGGAGGGGGTGAGGTGGAGGAGGGGGTGAGGTGGAGGAGGTGGTGAGGTGGAGGAGGTGGTGAGGGGGAGGAGGTGAGGTTTGGGGAGGAGGAGGAGGAGGTGAGGTGGAGGAGGAGGTGTTTTGGGAGGAGGGGAGGAGGTGGTGAGGTGGAGGAGGAGGTTAGGAGGAGGTGGTGAGGGGGAGGAGGTGAGGGGGAGGAGGAGGTTAGGAGGAGGTGGTGAGGGGGAGGAGGAGGTGAGGGGGTGGAGGTGGTGAGGTGGAGGAGCTGGTGTTTGGGGAGGTTTCTGGGGAGGGGACGGGACCAAAACATGGGAGCACACGTCCAAGTTCACAGGAAGCTCCACAAAGGCGCCCAGCGGCCGCCAGATTACAGCAAAAGGTGAAGTGAAGCGTAACCCCCCCAACCGGAGCTCACACCAGCCGCTGAACCACCCCAGCGACCCTCAGACCAGCCCTGAACCCACGGCGCGCTGGGCGGCCGCGACACAGAACCTTTGTTCAGGACTCAGGATGCGGACTGATCTCTGCCAGCCCACAATAGGATGGTAGCGCAGCTCTAGCACATCTACTGCCGGGGTGGAGCTCTAGGACTCAATGAAGAAACCTTCAGTTCAGATTAGAACCGCCTTGACTCCAACATTCAACCCTCCATTCCACACTGTTTACTTCCATCTCAATTATTTCAGTGTTATGTGTTTTCTGTCTCCTCTGGTCTCCTAGTCTCCTACCCCTGGTGTCCTAACCCTGGTCTCTTACCCCTTGTCTCCTATCCCTAGTCCCCTGGTCTCCTACCCCTGCCCCCCTTGTCTCCTACCCCTGGTCTCCTACCCCTGGTGTCCAACCCCTAGTCTCATGGTCTCCAACCCCTGGTGTCTTACCCCTGGTCCCCTGATCTCCTACTCCTGGTATCCTACCCATCTGATCAGATAGCCTACTTTATTACAATGCTGTGTAGCTGAAGATAATCCAACAGAACCAGAGAGTGGAGTCCCGGTTCCCACGGAGCCCTCCTCCCAGTCCCCCCGCACCTCGCTCCTCGTTCCGGAGCGCATGACTTTCTTCATAACAGCGGGAGACGAGCGTGTCCAAACTATTCTATTCATGATGACAGCTTTGTGCCGAGACGCGCGGCCGTGTGAACGTTTCACGTCGAGACCAACTGCGCACTTAAAGTACTGCTGATTAAAGAACTACAAGTACAAGTAAGTACAAGTACACACAAAGAAAGCCGCTGTAAAGAAAAGCACGGTTAGGAAGATTCGCACATTCTAGAAGAAGATCCACTTTTGAAATTACGCACGTGGATAAACCCACAACTAGGACACGGATCAGTCCCGGAACGGGACGTGGAGAGGAACTCGGCGGTCCCGACCGAAGCCCCGGATCGGTCCAACCGGAGCCCCAGTTCGGTCCGACCGAAGCCCTGGGTCGGTTCGGCCGGAGCGTCGCTTCTATTCTCTACTTGGTGCGCACTTTAGTTTCCTCCGCAAAAGTCCGGAAACCAAAAACTACTTCGTATAAAAAAAAAACGCAGAACTACGATTAAATGGCGTTCTTAATAAATCTGATATGGAAACCAGATCCTAAAAAGAAATAAAACCAGATCTCTTACTTGAGTGACAGATGAGGATGAGCGCTAGGGCCAGCCGCGCTCCTCTCCGCGGCTCCATGCTGTTGAACTGATGAACGGATGAACGTTAAAGCCGAACTCAGGTCCAAGTGACGGTGTGCGGGCTCATTCCGTGCCGGTGGTTCGTACCGGACCCGGTCTTCAGCTCGTGCTGCGGTGCGACCGTCCTGTTCCTCTCGAGACCGCTGAGGAGGCGGAGGAGGACCGGTGCACGAGCGCCCCCCCCAGCCCGCCTCAGCCCAGAGGCTTATTAGAATGAGATAATACACATATCTCTATTCATTTTCTCTCTCTATAGATATATATGTAATACTTTTGAATAGAATTTGAAATATTATTGTCCTCTCTTTATTTTATACATAATCATAATATGACTTTCTTTATGAATAGTAGAATAATAAGAATAATAACTAGTAATAACATTAATAATATCTTACCTTATGTTAAGTGTAGGTGAATATAACCTTTAGTAACAGCATAATAGAGCTACAGAGAATCTATGAGTATCAACACTCTGTCTCTGCCCCTAACCCTGACCCCAACTCTGAACTCTGACCTTGACCCCAACTCTGAACTCTGACCCTGACCTCGACTCTGAAGTCCACTGAAACTTAGTAACCCTCCTCAATATGGAGGGGGGAGGGGGGGAGAGAGAGGGAGACAGAAAGAGAGAGAGGGTGGGAGACAGAGAGAGAGGAGGGGGAGAGAGATAGAGAGGGAGAGAGAGAGAGAGAGAGAGATGGGGGGGAGACAGAGAGAGAGGGAGACTTGGAGACACAGAGAGACAAATAAGTTGTGTTTTAGTTGAAAACCCTGCATAGTAATCTGGAAACTCCATTTGGTTGTTGTCATGGTGACTCTCTAACCCTAGTTGTTGTTGTCATGGTAACACTCTTCCCCAGTGGGTGGTTTTCATGGTAACTCTCTATCCCCAATTGGTTGTTGTCATGCCATCTCTCTATCCCAAGTTGGTTGTCATTGTCATGGTAACTCTATCCCCATTTGGTTGTCATTGTCATTGTAGCTCTCTATCCCTAGTTGGTTGTAGTTGTCATGGTAACTCGCTATCCCAAGTTGGTTATGGTTGCGCTAACTCTCTATCCCCAGTGGGTTGTTTTCATGGTAACTCTCTATCCCAAGTTGGTTGTTGTCTTGCTAACTCTTTATCCCAAGTGGGTTGTTGTCATGGTATCTCTATCCCCAGTTGGTTGTCGTTGTCATGGTAACTCTCTATCCCCAGTTGGTTGTTGTCTTGCTAACTCTTTATCCCAAGTGGGTTGTTGTCATGGTATCTCTATCCCCAGTTGGTTGTCGTTGTCATGGTAACTCTCTATCCCCAGTTGGTTGTTGTCGGGCTAACTCTCTATCCCCAGTTGTTGTTGTCATGGTAACTCTCTATCCCCAGTTGTCGTTGTTGTGGTAACTTGCTGTAGTAGAACCAGTTGAATGACATTCCGGCCGCTCTGAAACTGTTCTCCAGATTAACTGTTATTACCTTGCTTTGTTTACACCGCACGCACAAAGACACCAACACACACGCATGGACCTGTACACACACACACAGAAGCACATCAACACACATCTACTAAATACAGAGACACACACGCACAAACACATCAATACACACTTACTAAACACAGACACACACGCACAAACACATCAACACAGACCTACAAAATACAGACATACACACCACAAACAGCGGGTACACAGGTTAACTCTTGGACCGTTCTGTTGCACAAAGGTCTAAAAAACACACACCTGCACACACACACCCACTGTGTGTGTGTGTGTCTGTATCTGTGTGCGTACGTGTGTGTGTGCGTGCACATATGAGTGTGCGAGTGCGTGTGTGTATGAGTGTGCGTGCGTGATTGTGTGCGTGTGCGAGTACAAGTGCGTGTGAGTGTGAGGGTGAGTTTGAGCGTGCGTCTGCGTGTGCGCGTGTGTGTCTGTGTGTGTGTGTGTGTGTGCCTGTGTGTATGTGTGCGGATTGCTTGTACTGACAGGTCAGGTCCTGGAGAAGAAACAGAGACCCCCCTCCCCGATAGTAAACCCGAGACGCCCCCGCAACCCGGGCATTAATGACCCCCCCCCAGAGAAGGCCCTGATCCGGAGGCTTCTGGATCAACGCTAACACCGCCCTCCAGCACCAACCTCAAGCCCCGCCCTCAAGCCCCACCCTCAAGCTCCGCCCTCAAGCCCCACCCTCAAGCCCCACCCTCAAGCCCACTCACCGGTCAGGCCGACCCAGCGTCCTGGTCAATAGCATCATGTTAGAGACGATGATCATCATGTTAATGTGCATTTGTTTTGTGGTTAGGGTGCGTCTGTTTGTGGTTATTTGCATTTGTTTTGTGGTTAGGGTGCTTTTGTCTTCTGGTTAGGGAACGTTTGTTTTGTAGTAAGGGTACGTTTATTAGGGTGCGTTGGTTTTATTGTTAGTGTGCGTTTGTTTGTTGTTTGGCTGCTTTTGTTTATGGTAAGGGTGCGTTTATTTTGTGGTTATTTGTGTGTTTTTTTTGTGGTTAGGGTGTGTTTGTTTTGTGGTTAGGGTGCGTTTGTTTCGTGGTAAGGGTGCATTTGTTAGGTGGAGGGTGTGTTTGTTAGGGTGCCTATGTTTTGTGGTTAGGATGCATTTGTAAGGGTGGTTAGGGTGCGTTTCTTAGGTGGAGGCTGTGTTTGTTTTTTGGTTTGGGAACGTTGTTAGGGTGCCTTTGTTTTATGGTTAGGGTGCATTTGTTAGGTGGTTAGGGTCTGTTTGTTATGTGCTTAGGTTGCGTTTCTTTTGTGGTTAGAGTGCGGTTGTTTTTGGTAAGGGTGCGTTTGTTTTGTGGTTAGGGTGCGTTTGTTCATAGTGCTGCGAGGCTGTTTGTTCTCTGGTGGTTCGGGTCCATTTGTTCGGGCGGTTGGGGTGCGTTTGGTCTGGCGGTTGGGGTGCGTTTGTTCGGGCGGTTGTGGTGCGTTTGTTCTGGCGGTTGGGGTGCGTTTGTTCTGGCGGTTGGGGTGCGTTTGTTCGGGCGCTCGGTGCAGCTGGGGACGTGGAGGTCAGCGTGTAAGACTCCCCGAACACAAAGATTATTCACTGGAACAGACGACGGCGCTGGCTTCTTCAAATGGCCTCAAAGGAGATGTTTGGCTGCTACTTAAAGACCAACAAAACCACCAGACTACACAGAGAGGGAGGAGGGGAGGGAGGGAGGGGGGGAGGCTGAGAGAGAGGAAGGGAGTACTTTCTGAAAGAAAAAGACTGAAAGTGCGATGCTAAACGGTGAGCGTCTCCTAGCAACCCACTTAGTGATGTAATGGACGACATCATCAGTCTCCCAGAATCCCTCTCTCTCCTGCTCTCGACGTAACCTTGTCTGGGTAGCGTACACACACACACACACACACACACACACACACACACACACACACACACACACACACACACACACACACACACACACACACACACACACACACACACACACACAAATATACACACACAGAACTCTTGCAGGGAATTTCTATTTCTCTCTCTCATCCTCACTATCTCCCGCCCTCTCTCTCCGCGCCCCCCCCCCCCCCCCCCCCCCCCCCCCCCCATCTCCGTCCCTTGTTGAGTTTCAATGGCCCAAGCCTCTCTCTAACATTCTCTCACTCAGAAAACTTAGAAGACAAAACAGCGAATGCATAATTAATAAAGCTGCTCTTATAATTGTTGTGCGTTGGTATGTGTGTGTGTGTGTGTGTGTGTGTCTAGTGTGTGAGAGAGGAGGTGTTTTGGTGTGGGGGGCGTTGTTTGAGGGTGTGTGTGTGTATGTGTGTCTGTTCCTCTATGGTCTCCTGACCCCCAACACAAAGACCCCCTCGCATACTGAGCAGACTGTCAATGACATTCCTCTTCTCAATACACCTCCTCCTCCTCCTCCTCCTCCTCCTCCTCCTCCTCCTCCTCTCTCTCTCTCTCTCTCTCTCTCTCTCTCTCTCTCTCTCTCTCTCTCTCTCTCTCTCTCTCTCTCTCTCTCTCTCTCTCTCTCTCTCTCTCTCTCTCTCTGTCTCTCTTCCATTAGCTCTCTTTATGGTAGGATATGAATGGTGATGATCATGAGGATGATGATGATGTTGATGATGATGATGATGATGATGATGATCATTCAGGGTGGGGAAGAAGCATACTTCCTTCTGAAAAATAAAACACAAGCACTGACCAGGTGGGTGTGTGTTGGTGTGTGTTGTGGTGCTATAAGCCCACCTCACATCCTGTGTGTGTGTATGTGTGTGTGTGTTAGTAGTGGTGGCTGTGGGGGGGGGGTGGGGGGCTCATTGTGCTGAAGCACAAGAGGCTCAATAGCACATGGGCAGCAGACCCCCCTCCCCTCCCCCTAAGCGTCTGGTCGGAGGTGTGAAAGAGACACACACACACGCACACACACACACACACACGCACACACACACACACACACACACACACACACACACACACACACACACACACACACACACACACACACACACACACACACACACACACACACACACACACACACACACAGTAATCCCCTGTATCCTGTCTCAACAACAACACCACTAACACCACTGATACCAGCTCCATCATCACCATGACAACGCACCAACGTTACCAGCTCTCTCATCACCATGACAACGCACCAACAAGAGCAACTCCATCATCACCATGACAACGCACCACAGATACCAGCTCCATCATCACCATTACAACACCACCAACAGCAGCCATCATCACCATGAAAACACCACCAACACCAACTCTATCATCACCATGACAACACCACCATCACCGGTTCCATTGTCACCGCACCAACACCACCCTCACCGGCTCCATCATCCCCATGACAACACCACCAACAGCAGCTCCATCATCACCATGACAGCACACCAGCAACACCAGGTTCTCCATGACCATGACAACCACATCATAACCTAGGGTGACCAGATTTGAGTTTGTGAAAAAGAGGACACTTCGTCGCGGGGGGGGGAGGGGGGCGAAAACAGGGTATTTTTTTCTTTAGTTCGTCCGTGAACTTACATTTAAGTTTAGGGGGGGGGGATTTTTTTTTTTTGGGGGGGGTATGTATCGTGAGCCTACGGACTTCAGTGGGGGTTTCATTCCGTCTATACACGGCACCTTCTCAACGAGCAGGTGTGCGCCTGCAACATGGGTCGCCAAAATACCTATTCCCCACACAATGTGGTACTTCATTGATAACCGCTACGCAGCGCATTTTTTTTTTATATTGCTCGTGGCGCCACCCGTCAGCTCGCGCAAGAAGGTGGAACGTAAGGGAGATACCATTTCCAGAACTTGGAAGGCCGTAATAACCATAGACATATACAATGGTAATAACTAGTAGGTTATGTGAAAGACCCAGAAACACAAATATGCGACGACGCAAAAACAAATATGCAACGAGATAATGTCCGAAAACCGGACATTATCATCAATTAATAAAACCCCCCCGGACGCCCCGGACGGGACGTAAAAAGTGGACATGTCCGGGGAAAAGAGGACGTTTGGTCACCCTATCATAACCACCACCGCCATCATTTTAAATGCTCCTCAAAGTATTGGGATATTGCTTGGATAAGCTATATTATTATTATTATTTGGCCAGGAAATGGAAAAAGGAAGTTGTTTATGCCATGAAGTAGGTCAGACTGAACATGCTGACAGAGTCTTGAGGCAAGAAAACAGAGGAAATAATGAACCCTGTTCCCGCTCACTCAGAACAGCGGACATCAGATATAACAGAACACAGAACTGACGCAAAACGGCGCTATCTGGTGGCCAAACGAGGAACCTGCAGCTTTAGGCCATTTGAGGACAAACATTGTCCCCAAAGTCCGTTTTCTTTCCCCGTTTTGGGGTCAACAAATCCTTGCGACCCCACATTGGCTCAGCGTCCAAATTATGTGGTTGGTGGTTTGAATAGAATTTACTTAAACCCATCGAAATATTATTTGATAAAAATGTAATATATGTCTTCAAAACTGTAAAGTTTATAAATATTAATCAAGACATCTCCCGTGCCTTAAGCAGGCGTCATGTAACGTCATGATACCTCATATTACGTCATGGTACCTCATGTTACGTCACGTTGCGTTACGTCATGGTACGTCACGCGCGTCATTGAGCAGCGACGGAACACGGCTGGGTCTCACACATGCGCAGTCGAATAGTCCTTGTGTAGGTTACTGATCCTGAGAGTCAGCCGTCAACATGCAGAGCTGGAAACATGTCTACCGGACCCTGTCAGCGGTGAGTCAAGTCCCCTACACCACACGATCCCCGTCCCGGAGGGGACCCGGGGGAACTCACCCCGGTACTCCGACCGCACTGCCCCGGGTCCCGGGTCTCAGGTCTCGTCCTTTCAGCGTTAGCATTAGCTGCTAGCTCCTCACAGGTTAGCTGCTGCGTAGACTCAGACTCTGGGTTGAGTTAATTTTGTTAAATGTGATATAAATTCTTTGCACATCCCGTTAAGATGGGTACTCAAAGCCCTTGGTTACAAAACCGGATCAGTGTTATTGATTTATTTTTATGATGGACTGATTTCTAAGTCTTATCTTTAAGTCGTTACCCTTGTGCTGGGTTGTGGTGTTTATTCTATATTATATAATACATTTAAAGATGCCTTTCAAGACACCCAAGGTCAGGTATATGTGTTTATTAGTCCTAACATGTCAAACCGCCACAGTATATCAGTTATGTAATGTTATTCAATGGAAAATGTTATGGATCTAAGATCGATGTAAGTCTGTCTGACTTTAATACCAGAGTATGACAAGACAAAACTCTAGAGAAATATGCATACCGGATGTAGAGAGCATTAATGTCAATGAAATGCGCATATATACATATTCATACAGAAATTCATACTTAAACTGCCTAATATCCATTTTAACGGAGTTGATTAGATGCTGAGAGGTTTAGGATCGGGTTCACTTATAGAAAGTGTCGATGGTGATCCACTAAAGTAGATTACAGATGAGACGTCACGTGAACCTCCCTCTGGGTTGAGGATGGCTCTGTATTCATCTGAGCCCCCCCCGTGCTTGTGTCCCTCAGCGGAGCCCCCACGCTCCGTGTAAACTCCACGGCGCCTCAGTCCTCTCCGTCAGAAGTTATGCAGACAAAGCAGCACGTAAGTTATTAACAAGCTCAATAAATTATCCTCTCCTACTGTATCAGTGTTGGTGTACTTTGGCTGAGACAGAGACTGTAGTCATCTTAGAAGCAACACAATCCAAGTGGTCATTAGTGTGTTCACAAGGGAAGGGGTGAAACATTAATTGGAATTTGGAAGCATAAAGTTTGGTTGAAAGGTCTCTCCTCTAGTGATTACTTTATAAATGAAGTTATATTGAATGGTCTCCTCCCTAGCGGATGTCGTATTAATAAAGTTATTGAATGCTCTGTCCCAGTGGATGCTGACGTCACGGTGGTGGGCTCTGGACCGGGGGGCTATGTAGCTGCCATCAAAGCTTCTCAGCTGGGCTTCAAAGTGAGTATCGACCCCTTCAATCAGTCGGTTGGACTGCTGAGACTCTAGAGTGTTAGCAGCTGCACCCATAACTTAAACACCAATATCTAGAATCACATTGATTGTAGCACACGGTCCAATATGGTGTAGGGGTCAAGGTTTGACCCCAAGCGAAAGGTTCTGGGTTCAATTCCCGATGGTCACAGTCTAATCTGAGCAAGGTGACCTCTGACCCCTCGCTGCTCTGTAATGACGTGTGAGGGTAGTGGGGGGGGGGGTCCTGACTGTCTCTGAGACAGGGTCTAGAGCTGAGGGGACCCCGGTGAACGGTGAAGGACGTTTTCTGTTTAGGGGTCACTCTGTGGGTTCTACAGACTAATCAGACTGTAGCTGAGGGGGGGCCCTGAGGAGGGCCCCTGTGGTGAGGGAAGGTAGAGGCGTCGGATAACGTCTTCTTCTCTTTCCAGACGGTGTGCGTGGAGAAGAACGCCACCCTGGGCGGGACCTGTCTCAACGTGGGCTGCATCCCCTCCAAGGTGAGCCCCGCCCCCCAGTACTACTGTAGCCTATCAGAAGACAAGCCCCCCCCCCCCCCCTTTTCACCCATTAGAGTGCAACTCAAGTATATTAAAGGCAATGCTAAACTTCTCTGACTCCTCTCCCTCCTTCTCCTCTCCCTCCCGACTCCTCTCTCTCCTTCTCCTCTCCCTCCCCGACTCCTCTCCCTCCCCTACTCCTCTCCCTCCCTACTCCTCTCTCTCCTTCTCCTCTCCCTCCCGACTCCTCTCTCTCCATCTCCCTCCCCTACTCCTCTCTCTCCTGCAGGCTCTTCTCAATAACTCCTACCTCTACCACATGGCCCATGGCAAGGACTTTGAGAGCAGAGGAATTGAAAGTAAGGATGGAATCTCCCTGGACAGCAGTCCTTGATGGATGGATGGAGGGAGGGGGAAGCGACGTAGGACTGTGGAGCACTGGGGGGTGTTTGAGATGGCCATGTGTTCCTCTGACTCGTCGCTCCTAAAGCCGGATGGATATCATCAGAATCAGTGTCTGGTGTAACACTGTGTGTGTGTGTGTGTGTGTGTGTGTGTGTGTGTGTGTGTGTGTGTGTGTGTGTGTGTGTGTGTGTGTGTGTGTGTGTGTGTGTGTGTGTGTCAGTTACGGGTCTGACTCTGAACCTGGAGAAGATGATGGCCCAGAAGAGCGGCGCAGTGAAGGCCCTGACCGGAGGCATCGCTCACCTCTTCAAGCAGAACAAGGTCTGTGCTCCGCTCCTCATCACCTGTCGGGGCTCTGGTCACATGACCAGGGGCCGCACCAGCTTAGCTAGTGGACTGTACCACCTGGTGAACCGGTCCATCTTACACCTAGCTGGTACTCTGCTTGTGATGTCACTAGAGTCACTGGGCCTTTAGAACCCCTCTCTGGTTCAGATCCAGTAACTTAAACCGCCCCCTATCTGTCAGCGTTCGTACTGCAACCATCCATTCAGCTCCGGTCTTTAACTTGAATCTTAGTCAGGTGTTGATGTTGTGACCTCACTTCCTGTCAGGTGACCCACGTAAACGGGTACGGGCGGGTGAGCGGTAAGAACCAGGTGACGGCCATCTGCGACGACGGCAGCGAGCAGGTCATCAACTCCAAGAACATCCTGATTGCCACCGGGTCGGAGGTCACGCCCTTCCCCGGCATTGAGGTAACCCTGCACAGATCTGACCTCTGGTTCTCTAGATCTGACCTCTGGTTCTCTAGATCTGGCCTCTGGTTCTCTAGATCTGGCCTCTGCTTCCTCTAGATCTGACCTCTGGTTTCTCTAGATCTGACCTCTGGTTCTCTAGATCTGACCTCTGGTTCTCTAGATCTGACCTCTGGTTTCTCTAGATCTGACCTCTGGTTCTCTAGATCTGACCTCTGGTTCTCTAGATCTGACCTCTGGTTCTCTAGAACTGTCTTCTGGTTCTTTTGATCTGACCTCTGGTTCTCTAGATCTGAGCGGTTCTCTCTCTCTGACGGTTCTGTCTCTCTCCAGATCGATGAGGAGACCATCGTGTCGTCGACCGGCGCTCTGTCTCTGAGCAAGGTTCCAGCAGAGCTCATCGTGATCGGAGCCGGCGTCATCGGAGTGGAGCTGGTGAGACCAAAGCACGGGTTACTAGTACCCAGTAGACTAACTATAACCAGGAGGGTAACTAGTACCTAGTGGACTAACTATAACATGTAGGGTTACTTGTACCTGGTAGACTACCTATAACCAGCAGGGTTACCAGTAGAGTAGGGTTTTAAAGGAGTGTATTTCCCCTCCCGGCCTGCAGGGGTCAGTGTGGCAGCGGCTGGGCTCCAAGGTGACGGCGGTGGAGTTCCTGGGCCACGTGGGGGGGCTGGGCATCGACATGGAGATCTCCAAGAACTTCCAGCGCATCCTGCAGAAGCAGGGCATGAAGTTCAAACTGGGGACCAAGGTCATGGGGGCGTCACGCCGGCCTGACGGCAAGATCGACGTGGCGTCAGTACTGCTTTTATTACACTATATATTATATTATATTATATATCTATCAAGGTAGACGTGTTGTCAGTACTGCTTTTATTACACTATAGATATTAATTGTATGATATATCTATCAAGGTAGACGTGGCGTCAGTACTGCATTTATTACACTATAGATATTATATTATATTGTATATCTATCAAGGTAGACGTGTTGTCAGTACTGCTTTTATTACACTATAGATATTATATTATATTATATATCTATCAAGGTAGACGTGTTGTCAGTACTGACTTATATAACATTAGAGATATTATATTATATATCCATCAAAATAGACGTGTTGTCAGTACTGCTTTGCACATTGTATATTATGATACTATTATATTATATTATTTATATAACATAGTGTTCTATTTGATATTTGATTATATATTATGTTATATTATTTATATAATGTATTATTATGTTATGTTATACTACCCATCAGGGTGGAGGCGGCTGCGGGGGGGAAGTCAGAGACCCTGAGTTGTGATGTCCTGCTGGTCTGCATCGGGAGACGACCTTTCACCTCCAACCTGGGGCTGGAGGGGGTCGGCATCACCCTGGACAACAGGGGGCGCATCCCTGTCAACGGGCGCTTCCAGACCGCAGTACCCAGGTACTGTTACTGACACAGTACTAATACAGTACCCAGGTACTGTTACTGACACAGTACTAATACAGTACCCATGTACTGTTCCTGACACAGTACTGTTACAGTACTACTACCGTACTACCCTGGACCACACCCAGACAGCGCTTGGTCACCAAGATAACCAGGCTGTGTTTGGCTGAAGCAGTGACTCTACTCCGGTTTAGATCACTTTACTACTTTACCTCCAGATCCACACGCCATAAATCCATCGTTCTGTACTTTCTGTTTTGTTCAGCTGCACATTAAAGAGTCTCTCTCTCTCTCTCTCTCTCTCTCTCTCTTTCTCTTTCTCTTTCTCTTTCTCTTTCTCTTTCTCTTCTCTTCTCTCAGTATCTTTGCCATTGGTGACGTGGTGGCCGGGCCCATGCTGGCCCACAAGGCGGAGGACGAGGGGATCATCTGTGTGGAGGGGATGGCCGGGGGGGCGGTGCACATCGACTACAACTGCGTCCCCTCCGTCATCTACACCCACCCCGAGGTGGCCTGGATCGGCAAGACGGAGGAGCAGCTCAAAGAGGAGGTGGGTGGTGGAGCGGTGACGTCAGCGCTGAGTGATGTCATACAGTAGCAGGGCTCAGGGTTCCCTGCGTTTGTAGGGCTGAACTCGCACTCTACCCGGGATCTCATCTTCCTCTCACATAAAGAGGGGGGGGCTGGGTGTCCCAAACTTGGAATGGGTATACACTGCTACCAGGCTGACACACCTCCTCAGCATGCTTAACAATGCTGATGCCACTGTCAGAGAGCTTGCCAGAGATTCCCTCATGCTGGACCTCAGGGAGAGGTAGGTCCCTATGGCCAAAGCAGGCCAGGACAGCTTCTTAGGCTTTGGGAGGAAAAGCAGCGGGAATCTTGAAACACAAGCTGCAGGCTTTGGAGTTCGGTCGGACTGGCCGGACCTAAATGATCTGTGCAACAGAATGACAGTCAAACTGGAATGGACACAACACAACTCGCACACAGCACCACAGGCATCTGATGCAGTTGTCACCGACCTATCTGTAACCGCAGAGGCAACTGTATATCACAATGAGGCACAACACATACTACAGAACACAACAGCAAGGAGATTCCTTCTTAACATATAACAAACAGAGAGCAAACAACACTGGACTGGACTTAGCATGCCTTAGCATGCCTAGACTTTGCCGACCACTCTGCTTCCCACTCCATGTACAAAAATGCTGCTGTTGGGGAGGACATCCTCTGTTTCACTGCCAAAGCCATCCACGCTGTATAATGCACTCTGGCCATCAACTTGAATCAGTTGCCCATGTTGTGAATGGCTGTACTATGTACAAAGGACTGTATATTGCACGCCATGACCGACTTGTCGATCTGATTTCCAGCAATGCTAAAGAAGTATTTCTAGAAAATGTGACCATGTACAAACAGTCACGCATCATGTCGGAATGGTTTAACAGCTCTATTGATGTGATGTGTAACATCCCAAATACCCCTGATGTTGTGTTTTTAAACAGACAGAAGGGAGGTGCTCTTACTTGAGATAGGCTGGGTGTTTGATCTGTAAATGGAAATTGCTTTCAATGATAAAATCGTTAGTAGTTTACTAATAGTGTTTATTTTTGGCAGCTTGGGGCATGTTCACAACCGTGTTTTCAGTGGGTTAAGGCTGGCCAAATATTTGAATCCTGTCTCTTGTAATGTGATTGGTAGATTCAAATTAAGAATTAAATGTGAGACAAGGTGTAGCAGTACTGTAGTATCCAGGTGTGTGTATATCTAATGTGTGTGTGTGTGTGTGTGTGCAGGGCATCCCCTACAAGGTGGGGAAATTCCCCTTCGCGGCCAACAGCAGAGCGAAGACCAACGCGGATACAGACGGTCTGGTGAAGATCCTCGGCCACAAGGAGACGGACCGCATGATCGGGGCCCACATCCTGGGGACCGTAAGAGAGACACACACACAGCCACACACAGACATGGGACCGTGAGGAGACTGCAAATGCGTGCAGACATACACAATCAAGCAGACACAAAAGCACGCAATCAACATGTACACTACATTATTATTATGTTTGTAATTATTAGGTAAACGCTATACTACTGTGTTTATCCACCAGGGGGCAGCAGAGATCTGTCTAGTATCTATTGAGTCTGTTAAACAGTATAACTCTGTTTGTCCACCAGGGGGCGGGAGAGATCATCAACGAGGCGGCGCTAGCGATGGAGTACGGAGCTTCCTGTGAGGATGTGGCCCGCGTTTGCCACGCCCACCCTGTGAGTACTACTACTCCAGTTCTACTATTGCTACATAGCCCAATGCACACTCATAATACGGTGTTTGACTGGTGAGTCCTCAAAGTACGGCCTTGCATGGTGCAGCTCGTTAACGTGATGTAGTTCAGCTCGTTAACGTGATGTAGTTCAGCTTGTTAACGTGATGGAGTACTGCTCATTAATGTAACGGAGTACCGCTCGTTAACGTGATGGAGTTAAACTCGTTAACGTGAAGGAGTTAAACTCGTTAAGGTAACGGAGTACCGCTCGTTAGCGTGATGGAGTTAAACTCATTAACGTGATGGAGTTTAGCTCGTTAACGTGATGAAGTTCAGCTCGTTAACGTGATGGGAGTTCAGCTCCTTAAAGCACTGTAGTTCCTGTAGTAGGTGTCCCTCATTAATGTTTGCATGGTCTTCTCTCCAGACGGTGTCGGAAGCCTTCAGAGAAGCAAACCTCGCTGCGTCCTTCGGTAAAGCCATCAACTTCTGAGATCTCCTCGCTCGCTCCTGCGCTCTCTTGCTCTCTCACTCTCTCTCTCTCTCTCTCAGCCCCTTCTCTCTCACCCCCCTCTCTCTCTGTACATAATCATTCTCTCTACGACCTCTGACCCAAGAAACACTCACGCACAACACCAGTAGCCCTGCCCCTCGCTGTGCAATACTTTGTTATTTAAACATTTGGTGAGAACAATAAAGTTATTGGCCAGAGATCTCAGTCTCATTATTTTTTCGTTTCCAAAATAACCGTTTATAAAACAATTCATGGTGTTCAAACAATAAATTAAGTTGCTCAACAGAACAATTTGATACATTTGCTCACTCCTGCTGGTTTTTCTGATGAGCGAGAGGGGTTTCTGAGGAGTGGGAGGAGTTTCTGAGGAGTGGGAGGGGTTTGGGTAGGGGTTTAGGGTGAGTGGGTGGGGTTTAGGGAGAGTGGGTGGGGTTTAGGAGCATCAACAGTACGATGTCAAACAGGTATGGGCAGGCCATACTGTTCTATGTATAAAATATTTCGGTTATAGGACAGGATTTTATTGATATCATTATTGCTATCACTATTAATTACCTGACGGATGTGTCTGGTAATTTTGAGCTAAAACTAATATATTATGCAAGTTAATATTACACAAGTATATGTTAGTTGTTGTCGCACATATAATACTTAATATTACAGAAGTTGCGTGCGTGCTTGTCTGTGTGTAGTTTGTCTTTGTGGTTGGTTGTATGTGTGTGCGTGTGTGTGAGTAGTCCACTCGGCAGCCAATCAATAAATGCATTACAGTTTATACTCTTAGGCTGAGCATCAGCTTGCTCCAGGGAATACAGTGTGGTCTGATCAGTCAGTGTTTACAGTGCGGTCGGTTCAGCGTGCTGCAGTGTGTACAGTTTGGTCGGATCAGTGTGTACAGTGTGGGCGGGGTGTCGCTGAGTAGATCAGGAAGAATGAACGCGCTGCTAGCGGAGGAACGCGCTGTGCGTAAATAAAGCGCATGAGCACCGGGAGTCGATATGTGATTGACATCACCAGAGCTGTGGACGGAACAAACGGCCCCAAAACCAGTCGCCAGGTAAGACCGCCATCTCACCTGCTTTCAGAGAGGGAAAGTGGCGCAGACTAGTCGTTCAAGAAAAACAGAGAGAAGCGTTTACCTGCCGGGAATGGAAGTGTACTTAGCGCAGTGTGTGCCTCCTGTGTTTGTCTTGTGAACCAGATCTTCTGCTCTGAGGACCAGACTCACTAATGCTCCTGGTCTGAAGCCTTTAATCCGGTAATGATGAACAATGAGTTCATTATGCCTCCAGATGTTGACAAGGTGATGGAGTCAGTCGCTGTTCTAAAGAAAACCACTTCAAATCAGAAACATTATATTACCAGTCAAAACTGAACCACAGGTTTCATTTAGTTTAGGCAGTGAGAAGTTGTGTTTCATTTCGGACATTTTGTATTGCCATGTGTTTTTCTATTTACCTTTTCTAACTATCTTTCTTTTAATTGTTGTTATACTATTTCAATTTATATCTCTTGATAAGCCCGAAAACTAAAACTTTCAAGCAAGATTAATAAAGCCTTGTGAGTCTTAAATTAATATCAACACAATAAGGGTGCTGCCGAAATTAGAGTGGCTCCTGGCTCTGAGTTTGGTCAATATTGGCTATAGATGTTTTTAACAGTGAACTAGAGGGTTTCTGTCTGTTCTTGGATTCTTCCTCATGGGTCAGGTGTTGGTCTGGTTTGGACCGGTTCTATTCTGGTCTGGTCTGCCCAGGGTCCACACTTGGCCTCATTAGTGGAGAATGTTATCAGAGGAACCCCGCCCTTAGCTAACGGCCCGCCCTCCCCGCTCGGTCAACAAGAGACTGACTCAACAAGGCTTTGCCACGGGCACCGCACACGGGATGTGACATCACACGGGGCGACAGCGATACCGCGGGCACCGCACACAGGATGTGACATCACAAGGAGGGACTCCGCACACAGAATGTGACATCACACGGGGCGACAGCGATACCGCGGGCACCGCACACAGGATGTGACATCACAAGGAGGGACTCCGCACACAGAATGTGACATCACACGGGGCGACGGCGATACCACGGGCACCACATACAGGATGTGACATCATAAGGAGCGACACCGCACACAGGATGTGACATCACACGGGGTGTCAGCGACGCCGTGGGCCACCGCACACAGGATAGCACTCATCCGACAGCATCAAGGAGGGAGCAGAGAGTCTGGACTGAGGATCCAGCTGCTCTCCCTGCAGGGGAGCAGTCCAGCGATCTGCTGCGGACCGCTGGACTTAGACCCAATAGGACACAGTCTGAGTCTAGGAACCCTCTCTGTGTAATACCACCCCCCTCTCCACTAGGGACCCTCTCTGTGTAATACCTTGCCCCTCCATCAGGGACCCTCTCGTGTAATACCGCCCCCCTCCATTAGGGACCCTCTCTGTGTAATACCGTCCCCCTCCATCAGGGACCCTCTCGTGTAATACCGCCCCCCTCCATTAGGGACCCTCTCTGTGTAATACCGTCCCCCTCCATCAGGGACCCTCTCGTGTAATACCGCCCCCCTCCATTAGGGACCCTCTCTGTGTAATACCGTCCCCCTCCATCAGGGACCCTCTCTGTGTACTACCGTCCCCCTCCATCAGGGACCCTCTCGTGTAATACCGCCCCCCTCCACTAGGGACCCTCTCTGTGTAATACCGTCCCCCTCCACTAGGGACCCTCTCTGTGTACTACCGTCCCCCTCTACTAGGGACCCTCTCTGTGTAATACCGTCCCCCTCCATCAGGGACCCTCTCTGTGTAATACCGTCCCCCTCCACTAGGGACCCTCTCTATGTACTACCGTCCCCCTCCACTAGGGACCCTCTCTGTGTACTACCGTCCCCCTCCATCAGGGACCCTCTCTGTTTACTACCGTCCCCCTTCACTAGGGACCCTCTCTGTGTAAAACCGTCCCCCTCCACTAGGGACCCTCTCTGTGTACTACCGTCCCCCTCCATCAGGGACCCTCTCTGTTTACTACCGTCCCCCTTCACTAGGGACCCTCTCTGTGTAAAACCGTCCCCCTCCACTAGGGACCCTCTCTGTTTACTACCGTCCCCCTCCACTAGGGACCCTCTCTGTGTACTACCGTCCCCATCCACTAGGGACCCTCTCTGTGTAATACCGTCCTCCTCCACCAGGGGCAGCAGCACTATGGTGGCAGAGGTCAGACATGAGACCGATCGCCTCCTCGTCAGGCCATCGTTTCCTCGTGGTTCTGGGATCCCCGCCCGCTTCATGTATGTTTGTTTTCCAGAACGCAGCCATGATAAATATCACGTCCACCGCCTCCACCCCCCTGACCTCCGTCACACAGAACAGCTCCAACTCCACCGCCGCCCCCGGCTTCATCGACCAGATACTGCATGACCTTCCCTGTAAGTAAACCCCGCCCCTTACCTGGTCTCACCTGGTCACACACCTACAGACACCCACACACCAACACACACCTGGTCACACACCAACACACACCGGGTCAGACACCAACACACACCTGGTTACACACCAACACACACCTGGTCACACACCAACACACACAGGGTCAGACACCAACACACACCTGGTTACACACCAACACACACCTGGTCAGACACCGACACACACCTGGTCAGACACCGACACACACCTGGTCACACACCGACACACACCTGGTCAGACACCGACACACACCTGGTCACACACCGACACACACCTGGTCAGACACCAACACACACCTGGTCACACACCAACACACACCTGTTCACACATCAACACACACCTGGTCACACACCCACACACACCTGGTCCCACACCAACACACCCACACACTCACACACACCCACACACACCAACACACACACCTGGTCACACACCAACACACACCTACACAAACCAAAACACACCTGGTCACACCAATGCACATACACGACGTTGTTAAAACTTAAAAAAACGTGCATTTAAGTTGATATTGGAACCAGGCTCAGTCCCTTAATCTTAGATAAGAGTTTTATGGACTAGGTTCCTTAAACCAGCGACCATCATTCAGGAGCAGATCCCAGCCCCACCATGTGACCCTCAATGTTAAGGGCTGATTATGGTCCTACGTTCACGGAACGCAAGGACCACGCAGAGGCTTCGACGCAGTCGTGAACCTTTATGGCTCTGCGTCGGGTTTTAGTGAGCGGACCAATCACAGCCCTTGCTGCTGCGTCGCCTCGACGGAATGTTACAATTATTGGGAGGCGCACGTCAGGCCCTTGCGGTGGACACAAGGAGGGTCTGCTAGGACATAACGGGTCCGTAACCCCCTTGCGTTGCGTGAACGTGGGACCATAATCAGCCCTTTAGACGAGGGCTCCAGGGTCTGATGTCCATTCTCCGCTGTTCCCTCCTCTTCCACCGGGGGCGTAGTTCCACTCTGGGCGCTGTATGCCATCCTGGCCGCGGGGGGGCTGGTGGTCCTGGTGGTCATCTGCCTCTGCATCTGCTGCTACTGCAAACGGAAGAAGAGCCGCAAGAAGAAGAAGAAGCATCAGCTGGAGCTGAAGGGGCTGGAGGCGGCGAGTGGCGCCGCGCTGGTGAGACGCCCCCTGCTGGCCACCGGACACACCTGTTGTGTGGTGTGTCTGTGAGTCTGTTGTGTGGTGGCTGATGTGCGTTATGTGTGGTGGTGGGGGGTGGTTGACTCCACTGTCGGTGTGTTTTTTCATGTTGTGTTATTGTTGTTTATCTGTTGCGTTATTGATGTCATTGTATTGAGTAGTTGTGTGTTCTTGTGTTGTATAGTTTAGTTATTGTGTTGTTATCATGTAGTCATTGTGATTTTGTTATTGTGTTGCTTTGCGTAGTTCTTTGGACGTGTGTGTGCGTTGTGTTGTTTAGTCTAGTTTTGTGTTGTTATTATTTTGTAGTTATTTGTATTGGTGCGTGTGTGTGTGTCTTTCTGGTGTGTGCGTGTGCGTGTGTGTGTGTGTGTGTGTTTGCATGTGTGTGTGTGCCAGGTGGGCTCCGGCAGGGATGATAAAGGGTACGGCTCCAACCAGAAGAAGCGAGGGAAGCTGCTGTACTCTCTGGACTACCAGGCCACCAAGACCGAGGTCAGCGTTACAATGGTTACACCTTCAAGGCCCTCCCAGCCATCGATACACGCCCTTTAGTTTCCCTGATGGTCCACCTATCAGGACAACCTACCTGCTTCCTGTCTGCTGGGTGCCTGCTTCCTGCCTGCTGGGTATTTGCTTCCTGCCTGCTGGGTATTTGCTTCCTGTCTGCTGGGTATTTGCTTCCTGTCTGCTGGGTATATGCTTCCAGTCTGCTTCCTTTCTTCACGGGTTCTTACTGGGTTTTTCCTCCCTGTCTGCAGGAGATCTGCTGTATGACTGCGGTGCACATACTATCTGCTATCTGCTTCCTGTGTGCTGGGTATGTACTTCCTGTTAGCTGGTTATCTGTCTCCTGTCTTTCTGTGTAACTACTTCCTATCCTCCTGTGTATCTACTTCCGGGGCCTCTGCGGATTCTCTTCTTTGCATAGGAAATTTCCTTTCCTAATGAAATGACCCAGAAGTTCTTGGGAGGAAATTCTAAAAATGCTCAGGAAAGGAGCCTCGATGCATCCTTTAACCTCCTTTAGCATAGGTTTCTCCTGACCAACCTTTATGGAAGGAAAATAGATATTTTATTTATATTATAATATATAAAATGCAGACTTCACATTTAAGAAAGACTACTGGGGGCAGTTAATTTCAAAATCAACATAAGTTTAGCCTTTTTTTTTTTTCACGTGATTTGGGATTCAAGGGGCCTAAAATATTCCTGTTGGCCAAATCCGACCTAAGTGATTCTCACTCTTGGCGACAACCTGATTGAGATCAATATGACAAGAACACATGGATGGAAAGAGCGCTTGTTGCAGTCCAACTTCGGAAAACTGTAGTTCCACGCTAGAGACGCTAGAAGTCAGCAATACTAGCAATGATTCGTAGAGGCCCCCGGTCATCCTGTGTATCTACTTTCCTGTGTATCTACTTTCCTGTCTGGTATCTCATCCTCTTCTTGTCTGGTATCTCATGCCTCTTCCTGTGTATCTACTTCTTGTCTGGTATCTCCTCCTCTTCCTGTCCTCCTAGCTGACGGTGGGCATCAAGCAGGCGGCCGAGCTGATGGCCATGGACCTGGGGGGGTCCTCAGACCCCTACGTGAAGGTCTACATCTCCCCCAGCAGGACAAAGACCTACGAGACCAAGGTCCACCGCAACACGCTCAAACCGCTGTTCAACGAGCACTTCACCTTCCAGGTGAGCGTTCTGCAACGAGCTCTTCCCCCTCCAGGTGAGCCGCCCGTCCCCCTCCAGGTGAGCCGGGGCCTCCTGCGGAGCTTCAGGTTCAGCTCAGCCTCTTGGTTGTGAACTCCTCATTAAACAGTTATACTCAGTAACACGACAGGAAGGAGCCAGGTGAAGGCCTCAGCCTGAGGTGTGTGTGTGTGTTCCTCAGGTGACGAGGAGCGTGCTGGCCGCGTCGGTGGTGGTCATGCAGGTGTTCGACTTCGACAGGTTCTCCAAACACGACATCATCGGGGAGCTGAGGGTGGACCTCAGCTCTGTGGACTGGAACCACGTGATCGAGGTGTGGCAGGACCTCAGCGACCCCCTCAAGTGTGAGGTCAGTCCTGACCTCAGTCCCTCATTCCTGGCCCTAAGTCCAGACCCTCAATCCCTCAGGCTAGACCCTCATTCCTGATCAGTCCCTCAATCCTGGCCCTCTGTCCAGACCCTCAGAGTGTGTGTGTGTGTGTGTGTGTGTGTGTGTGTGTGTGTGTGTGTGTGTGTGTGTGTGTGTGTGTGTGTGTGTGTGTGTGTGTGTGTGTGTGTGTGTGTGTGTGTGTGTGTGTGTGTGTCAGCCTGAGGACCTAGGAGAGATCTGCATCTCTCTGCGCTACGTGCCGGCGGGGGGCCGTCTGACGGTGGTTGTCCTGGAGGCCAGGAACCTTAAGAGCATGGACCTGGGAGGGTCCTCAGGTAGACAGGAAGTGACATCACAGGAGGACAGATGAACGGGGAATCATCTCATTCCTGTACACCTTATCTTTCTTCTCATTTGAATAATATAATACTTATATTATCCTTATCCTAGCTATCTGTGTTGTATACGAGGAAAGGGTTAACCTAGTGATTGATGGTTCTATGAACATCCGAACTGTACCGACAGAGAATATATTGTTGTTTCTCTTTCTTCTGACAAACATACTTATTGTAAGTTGCTTTGGATGAAAGCGTCTGCTGAATGCCCTAGATGTAATATTCTACAGTTGGTCCGGTACTGCTGGCTTCTCCCAGCAGCCTGAGACATTAGACTCCCGGTCCCGGGGAACCCTGTAGAGGGAACCCTGTAGAGGGCGTGGCTGAAGCTGCTGTTTGTGTGCAGACCCCTATGTGAAGGTCCAGCTGGCTCTGGACAAGAGGAAGTGGAAGAAGAAGAAGACCTCCATCAAGAAGAAGACGTTGAACCCGTACTTCAACGAGTCGTTCTCCTTCGACGTCCCCTTCGACCACATCCAGGTGAGGACCACAGCGGGGTGGGGGTTCAGGACTTGAGTTAAGGGTTGGAGTTAAGGGTTGGAGTTAAGGGTTGGAGATGAGGGTTTTGGCCAGGTTTGTGGTTCGATTTTGTGGTTATGGGTTTCGGGTTTATATTTGGATTTCAGGGCTTTATTTAAGTGTCAGAGTTAAGGGATTTGGGTTCAGGGTTACCGCAATGGTTAAGTTAAGGAGGCGGATGCGGTCAGGGTGGGTAGTAAGGCCGTGTTGTACCATGTGACCCAGCGGGTCCACCTGGTGGTGTCGGTGTGGGACCACGACGCGGTGTCGCGGAACGACCCCATGGGGAAGATCTTCTTGGGCTCGGACGCATCGGGGAACCAGCTGGTGCACTGGGCCGACATGCTGGCCAACCCCCGCCGGCCGGTCGGCCAGTGGCACACGCTGCTGACCGCCGAGCAGGTCAACTCCACCCTGGTGCTGAAGAAGAAGCTGGCCCTGCCCAAGATGATCAGCAGGCAGCGCTGAGGGGTCCTCGTCCCCCGGGGTCCCCCGAAGAACCTCCAGCAGGTCCTTCAGAACCTCCAGCCCTGCGTTCTTCAGAACCTCCTGCCCTGGGTCCTTCAGAACCTCCAGCCCTGGGTCCGTCAGAACCTCCAGCCATGCATCCTTCAGAACCTCCAGCAGGTCCTTCAGAACCTCCAGCCCTGGGTCCTTCAGAACCTCCAGCCCTGGGTCCTACAGAACCTCCAGCCCTGGGTTCGTCAGAACCTCCTGCCCTGGGTCCTACAGAACCTCCAGCCCTGGGTTCGTCAGAACCTCCTGCCCTGGGTCCTACAGAACCTCCAGCCCTGGGTTCGTCAGAACCTCCTGCCCTGGGTCCTACAGAACCTCCAGCCCTGGGTCCTTCAGAACCTCCAGCCCTGGGTCCTTCAGAACCTCCAGACCTGGGTCCTTCGGAACCCCCTGCATTGGGTCCTACAGAACCTCCAGCCCTGGGTCCTTCAGAACCTCCAGCCCTTGGTCCTTCAGAACCTCCAGCAGGTCCTCTACAGAACCTCCTGCCCTGGGTCCTTCAGAACCTCCAGCAGGTCCTGCAGGTTGTTGAACTTGAAGTGGCTCAGGGGGAAGTGAACCAGAAGAGCAGACTCAGTCTCTCCCTAATCCACGGATCACTTGTCCCGTGACATCAACACCTGCAACATCACTCTGGATCTAATATGCATTCGAATGTTAAGAACAAAAACTGGCCTGTTTGTCATATTTACTCCCTGTATTAAATATATTTGGCTATCCCAAAAGCGGCAGACATCAGTTAATTTACAAACCTCCATGGCAGCAGGAAGTTGATGTCCTCACAGGAAGTGGTTAAGTATGTACAGGAAGTGGGTCCAGAAGAATGCAATCAGTCAGAATCCTCTCTCTCTCCCCCGCTCTGTCTGATGAGAGAGCGGGGGAGCTAGGACCTTGGCAACACCAGAATGTCCTCCAGGGTGAATAAGTTGATTGTTTTCATTTCCCAGGGAGGAGGAACAGAGATATGGAATGAGGATGTAAGGAGCTCCAGGAGGCTTTTTGAGATGCTAATCTTTAACACCCCCTCTCTCTCTCTCTCTCTCTCTCTCTCTCTCTCTCTCTCTCTCTCTCTCTCTCTCTCTCTCTCTCTCTCTCTCTCTCTCTCTCTCTCTCTCACACCGACACACACACACATCCTGGAGTAGATATATAAACTATGTTGTTTAAAGTCGGAAGGTCTGGATTAATGAATTCAATTATTCTCGTACGTAGACTAAACCTAAAATATGGCCTTATAATAAATCAATAAATAAAGATATTCTTTTATAAATCCCAGACAGGAAACGCGGGTGTCACAGCAGAACATGTCGATTAGAATATAAAAGCCGAGATTACACCTTCAACCAGCGTGTGGATTTACCTCCCTGTTTCCACCGTAATTGTTTTTCCTCCGCGCCTAATGAATTTCCTTTATTGATGACGGAGGCCAGAGATGCACATTCTGGTCGTTATGGAGAACAGTGACATCAGAGGTGTTACCTTGACACCCAGAGCATCCTCAGCATCAGCACTACTAATGAGCTCTCATTCAGTCTCCGGCAGGGCGCAGGGCAGGAACCATCCATCGCTCAATGCACCAAGGTTTGTGATCCTTCCTAGACATGTGATATTATCCAGAAAAACACAGCGACTAGGCCTAGAAAAGGAGTCATTATATACAATAGAGGAGCCAAGTGCAATAGCGTCAGACATTCTGCGGACTGGATTGTAAAACCAATGACTTAACTTTTAGTGCTCAAGTTTGGTTCGGCGTTGTTAATCATTGCTGTTGTGATGGGAAAACCTTGCTGTGTTCCAAACTATTTAGCGATTTACTTCTTAATTTACTCATTGATTACTCAAGGGTGGACGTCAAATTTGGTGCATCATGCAACTGAAATTATGAATATTTAATGCAGCAGCAAGATGGGTCAAATTAGATTGGTTTAAGTGTTGAACTGCATCACAAATTAAGTGTTGAACAGCATCACATATTAAGTGTTGAACAGCATGACTTAATAAGTGAAAGTGTAGCCCCGCCCCCGTGACGTCACGCTGCTCACCAGCGGATGTGATGGCGACCAGCTCAGGTTCAGTCTCAGGTCTAAACTCGGGTACCACCGGCTGGTCTATCTAGACCAGCTCATCGACCAGGGGGGTACATGTCGTCCGAGCCGAGCGGAACCATGCGGACGAGGAGACCCGAGGTGGGCGAGCAGCTTTAGCTTTAGCATTAGCATTAGACCGTGGGAAGCTAGCGAACCCAACGCTACGGGGGCTACCTGGTAAAGACCACTATCATTGTGTTGTGATGCTGCGGTGTGGGTCCGGGGTGTCTGTCCTCCGGGTCTGGCTCTGGTCCTGGTGAGCAGGGCTGGACTGATGCTAGGGGGGTCGGAGCTGCTGCTGCTGTTAAAGGATGCAATGCTAGCAATGAAGCTAGCTGTATTGAGCTCTGTATGTTACCAACGCTGTGAGCTATTTATAACATTTATCTGTGGTCTGATCTCATGCATTGGGCCAAACGTGCGTCTTTGAAACAGAGTTTGAACGCATCTCTTTGCAGCAATGTGGTTGAGTTTCCAAGGGACTTGAACGCATCTCCGCGGCGTTCGAGTCAGATCCGTTTAAACCACCATCAGTGGTGTGCAGGTGAAAGGGTTCGCTCAGTTATGTAGGAAAACATTTTGAGTTGTTCGTGTCTCCGACCAACAGCAGGATGGAGGCGGCGGGGAAGTGGAGTAAAAACGTGAAGTTGGAGACCAAGCCGTTCCTCAAGCACCATGGCCGAGTTGGTGAGACGAGTTTCATACCTTAATGTCTAAACTTACATTCAATGTAAATGAACAATGAAGTAACTTCGAGGTGTTTCTCTACTACAGCCGTCGCCAAGAACCTCTCAGACCTCCTCAGGACCTCCTGGAGCCTGCAGATCCCCTCCCAATGTGCTGGTAGGTCTAACCTCCGCTTCCCTTCTCAGTACCTCAAGGTTAGTGCTATACAGTCGAGAGATGTTCTGGTACACATTTCCACCTCCGAACGCAGCATAACACCGTAGTGTTTGATGTTCTCTGCCTGTGTAGTAAATGAGTCATGTGACGGTATTGGATCGGCACACAGATTTGCGTACTCGCCGATATCCGATACGCAAACATGCATTTTAGGAAGAGTATCGTAGGAATTTCAGATACTGGTATCGGCATGGGAACAGCGCAGTCTGTCTGAAACCCCAGTACTCGTCCAATCAGAAGGCAGTATTCTAATGCCCCCCCCCCCCTGCTAGGTTCTTGCCCGGACCTGATGATGAGCAGGACTGAGCCGGCTGACCCGGGCCCCGTTGCCATGGCGCTGACCCCGCAGCTGCCCCCCCGGGCCCCACGGCCCCCCCGCCCCCACCGGCCCCTCTGCCTGTCAGTCTCCTCCGACAGCAGCGGAAGGTTCCGGGCCCTGGATTCCCTGGAGTGGAGGAACAACCTGAAGGCCCAGGTAACACACACGCACATATATATTCACACAACCTTAAGGCCCAGGCAACACACACACACACACACACACACACACACACACACACACACACACACACACACACACACACACACACACACACACACACACACACACACACACACACACACACACACACACACTTAATAATTGGCATACTCCAAAAGTTTTAATTTGTTACTCATGAATGAGTATACATCTGAGTTTTGGCTACAAATGCGATTTATTTATAAGTGCAAAAACAAGAACATTCACGTTTTTTATCCTGACTAAAGCCTCGTAAGGAAAGCCTTTCTCGTAGATCGCATCATCTTTCCCCGTCTTCTTTAAATGCAACTGCATTACCGTCTCTCCGATGATGGTCAGCATCTCGCGGATTTCACTGTCACTCCAGTTAGAACTCCAGAGGTTGATGTGGCTGCGTTGTCTCTGTTGTAGAGACAACGCAATATTACCTCTTCCCAAGTCCCGCCCCGGGAACCACAGAGCCGTTTAATCGCATTCACATCAAAATGAAACCGCCAATATGTGTAGGTGCGGGGGGGGTAAATTGGGGTGCGAGATCAGGCCGGTAAATTACCTCTGTCAGTGTAAACGCGCGAACCATGCCGGGAAAAAGGTGTGCTTAAGACGGGCATATTTGGCAGTGTAAAAGTGTTTATATACACATACATGCAAGCATACATACACACCACACTGGACTACAGGGCCCAGGATGAGACGTTCTCCTTCCTGTTGCAGATGGAGCAGGCCCACAGTGTGGGCGCGGCCAGCAGCACGGGGTCCCTGGAGCGGGCGTCCCTGTTCTGTGCGGCGGGGGGGTCGGCGGGGGGCTCCAGCCCCGTGGAGGTCCTCCAGAGGACCAAGTCCTCGGGCCGCTTCTCCCTCTTCTCCCCGCCGTGGAACAGCAGCTCCGAGTCGGACTCCAACCCCCCGTCCCGCACCGGCTCCACCAAGCTTCGCAACTACAGCCGGCGGGCCGCCACGGGCCCCGCGGGCGCCGGCCGGGCCCCCGACCCCGCCCCGGGGCCCCCGTCCCCCCGGGCCTCCCCGGGGGAGCAGGTCCAGTACTCGGAGCCGGTCATCTCCAAGGTGACGGACTACATCTTCGTGGGGAACCTGAACGCGGCGTACAGCGGGCGCGCGCTCTGCAGGAACAACATCGACAGCGTGATCGACACCAGTGGCAGCCCCGCCCTCAGCCTGATCCCCTGCACCTGCTCGCGGCGCGCACGCCACTCCTGGTCCCGCCTCAAGGTGGACATGGAGCTGGCGCCGGGCGACGCCCCCACGCTGCAGCAGCGCTGCTTCCAGGACATCAACGGGTGCATGGAGGCGTCGGCGGAGAGGAAGAAGCGGGTGCTGGTGCACTGCGGGGACGGCTCGTCGCTGGCGCCCACCGTGGTCATCCAGTACCTGATGGTGAAGCACCACATGCGGCTGCTGCCCGCCTACGAGCTGCTGCGCTCGCGACACCCCCTCAACATCAGGGAGCGTCACCAGGACGTGCTGGTGGCCCTGGAGCGCACCCTGCACCCGGGGGGGGGCATGGCCCCCGAGGGCTTCAAACAGGCCCTCTCCCGGAGGCTGGCCTGGACCTGACTCCTCCTGGCTCCTCCTGGTTCCTCCTGGTTCTCCTCCTACTAACCAGGAGGAGGCCTCCTGTCTGACCCGCCGCGGTCGGGCCGGTGTACGGGCAGCGTGGGTGTTTATGCTTGCGTACGGTGATCGTTGTTGTGAAGTGTTATCTGCAACATGTCCCTCCTCCTGCTCCTCCTGCTCCTCCCGCTCCTCCCCGGGGGAGAGGACATGCAGTAGGCTTGATGTGGTGGCTGTCTCCGGCTCTGTGGTAAACATGTCTTTGGCGTGACGTGCTCGGTGTTTAATATCAGTGGAACTCAGGAGACTGTTGATGTCACTCCAGGGTGGGAGACTCTGAAGGACCCCAGGGGCCGCCCACCGTGGGGCCCGATCACAAAGAAACAAACGTAAGGACATGAACTGCTCTTCCAGAGAAGAGAATCCTTCTTCTTCCAGAAACACATCGGTGTGAACGCTGTTGTTCTCTTTGGTGTGGACTCTTCGTCTTTAACTCGTCTCGCAACTATTTATGAACTCTGACAGCCATCTATTGCAAGAACGAAGTTTGCACAAGCATAGCTTTTAAATGCCTCACTCCAGCTAGGCTCACCCATGGGCTGGGGCGAGGAAGATGAAGGTGAGGAAGGAGCACATCGCTAGGCTTCAGGGATTCTGCTCCAAGATGAGTTGCAGAAATGTCCAAATGCACACGCTCTAGTTGTTCTGTTATATCCCCCTTAATGATGGTCCAAACCAGATGGCCAGTGGGTACCCTGGATTGGGTCATCCCAGATTGATTGATGATGTCTTGAGGCTGGTAGATGAGTTACTCTAGTGTGCGTAGGCAGTCCTGGTCGGATGGGCCTTGAGCCCTCAACCTCATCCAAAACCCCAAGTTATCAATTCTACCTTGGTAGATTATAATAGGATTTAAAGTAGAACACTATTGGCCTTTTGAATCAAGTGTAGGATCCCCTAACCCTAAGTCAGTGGTTCAGTGGACATTGATTTTCTAATGTGGTCTCTGACTTTGGGGAATGTGTGTTGTCTAAAACCTGTAACCTGAAAGTTGTCTCAATGCTACGCATATCTATAGGGACTGGAGGGAGTAGGGACATAGGAGGGAGTGTGTGAGGACTCAGTGGGGACCCTACTGGGACATAGGAGGGAGTGTGTGAGGACTCAGTGGGGACCTAGCTGGGACATAGGAGGGAGTGTGTGAGGACTCAGTGGGGACCTAGCTGGGACATAGGAGGGAGTGTGTGAGGACTCAGTAGACTTGGTGGAAGTGGAAGGACTAAGTTGGGACTTAGTGAGGGCTTGGTGGGAGGGTTAGTGGGGTTAGCCCTCACCCAGTGGGGACTGTATGCTGAGGTAGTGGGAGGGTTAGTGGGGTTAGCCCTAACCCAGTGGGGACTGTATTATGAGGTAGTGGGAGTGTTAGTGGGGACTGTATGATGAGGGAGTGGGAGGGTTAGTGGGGACTGTATGATGAGGTAGTGGGAGGGTTAGTGGGGTTAGCCCTAACCCAGTGGGGACTGTATGATGAGGTAGTGGGAGGGTTAGTGGGGTTAGCCCTAACCCAGTGGGGACTGTATGATGAGGTAGTGGGAGTGTTAGTGGGGACTGTATGATGAGGGAGTGGGAGGGTTAGTGGGGACTGTATGATGAGGGAGTGTTAGTGGGGACTGTATGATGAGGGAGTGGGAGGGTTAGTGGGGACTGTATGATTAGGTAGTGGGAGTGGGGACTGTATGATGAGGGCGTGTTAGTGGGGACTGTATGATGAGGGCGTGTTAGTGGGGACTGTATGATGAGGGTGTGTTAGTGGGGACTGTATGATGAGGGCGTGTTAGTGGGGACTGTATGATGAGGGCGTGTTAGTGGGGACTGTATGATGAGGGTGTGTTAGTGGGGACTGTATGATGAGGGAGTGTTAGTGTGGACTGTATGATGAGGGCGTGTTAGTGGGGACTGTATGATGAGGGCGTGTTAGTGGGGACTGTATGATGAGGGAGTGTTAGTGGGGACTGTATGATGAGGGCGTGTTAGTGGGGACCCATTTGGGACTGTATGATGAAGTAGTGCTAGGACGTGGTGGTCTCCAGTGGCTCCCGGAGCCAGCTGTACGGTGCCTTGAGGTGGAGAAGTACCCGGACGTGAGGTGATATTTGCACACTGTATGCATTTCATGGGCATTGACTTTGATATTTTCCACTATTTGTGTAAATGTTTCCTATTGACTTGTAATGAAGTGATTCTTGCAGCTTTTCAGTTTGGTGCTTTGGTGGTTGATTTGATTTCATGTGTTCTCGTGGTTCTGCTGTTGCTCTCGATGGCTGCTTGTTGTTGTAGTGAACACATGATATTTTCTAGCAGGTCTCTCAGGTGAACTCATAGTGGCCGAATGTTTCCACGAATGCCATGTGACCGTGTGAAGTGTTTTCTAGTCACCCTGCAGACGTACTGTGAAACTAGTGGATGACTGTTTTGTTTACTCCAATGTTTTGTTAACTATTACTAATTGAAAAACGATATAAAATGAAGTGAGAAACGTGTCAGGAATTGCTTTCATTTATTCACCTTTACATTGCATTTGATCTACGAGGTCTGGATTGTACAGAAGAGGATAAGGGCCATATGGGATTTTTTGTCCCATGAGTGCTGAGTATAAATTCTAAGTATAAATAAAGAGTCTTTATTTATACTCCACTCTTTTTATTCTGAGTTTTAAGTCAGAACTCCAAAAAAATAAAAAGTCACATAATCACATGGTTCCCTAATCCCCTCCATAGTATTGTGATCAAGATGTTGAATCTCTATTAAAATAGCTAGCGTCCGGGTGTTCATTCCAGCCAATAACAGCACCATGAACCATCTATGGTTTACAGATCAGGCCTTGGTTTGATCCGACAGTATGGTGCAGGCGGAGGTCACTTGAAGTTTTAATGTCTGCGTTCGGCCAGACACACCCCCACCACCTCCATCACCACCACCACCACCTCCTCCTCTCTCCCCCCCCCTCGCCTAGCGGCTGCTGTTGTGGTCCGTCTTTCACCAGACCCCCTGACCCCTTGGACCACTTTGAAATAATGATATTCTCCCACCGTAACTATTATTAACCCCCCCCGTCTTCTCCACGTCTGAGAATAGAGAACTACAAGATAATGCAAACCATCAGGGTTTGGGAACTAGTTTTTGATCTAGTTTGCGATCTAGTGTCCCTCCACAGACGGACCAGCAGATCACAAACCCTGGTCTTAATCCGTTGGACCATCTAAAGGGTCCCCCTAGACCAGCTCCTGGACGGGCTGGGCGGAGGCCGGCCAAGGGGGACGCAGAGGCTATTTTTAAAGGTGGGGGTCGGATGTGGTTGGAGGCTCTGGGCGGGGCCACTAGGTGATGGAGTTGCCGGGCGGGCAGGGAGGTCATAAATACGTAGCTGAGGGGGTTCCTCCGGCACTCCTCCAGCCTCGCCGCCGCGCTACACCTCCTGACGCTCAGATCCACACCAGGTGAGCTTCCTCTCCTCCTTCCTCTTCCTCTTATACTTTCTCTGCACACACGGAGGCAGAACTCCACCCAGATAGGGGTTAGGAGTCTGACCCACATGGGCTGTAGGATGCATGTCCAGCTCTACCCAGATGGGTGTAGGTAGACGTAGGTCAGTACCTTTTGTAGTTCCAGGAGTCCAGCTCTACCCAGATGGGTGTAGGTAGACGTAGGTCAGTACCTTTTGTAGTTCCAGGAGTCCAGCTCTACCCAGATGGGTGTAGGTAGACGTAGGTCAGTATCTTTTGTAGTTCCAGGAGTCCAGCTCTACCCAGATGGGTGTAGGTAGACGTAGGTCAGTACATTTTGTAGTTCCAGGAGTCCAGCTCTGCCCAGATGGGTGTAGGTAGAGCAGGTCAGTCCCTGAGGTGGTTCCGGTCCAGGCTGGCTTTGCGGCTGCGGGGTTGTTGGTATGAAGACATCCCACATTACTGGGCTCTGTATTGATAAAGTTATTTGATTGTAAGTCCTTGCATTTCATGTTTAAGTGGTTGAATGTTATTCAGATGTCTTAAAATGCATGAAAACATGTATCCTAGCTAGCTCTATGGCTCTGTGTGCGTAAACACTGTTTATCTTCTATATGGGAACCTTTCTCTACATGAAATCCCTGGTGAGCGATTACCAATTAACACAGTCCAGCCAATGGATAAGATAATGTTACTAATATAATGCTACCAAGCTGATATTAATCTGTTATTATAAGAGGTATCCCCGGATAAACAATCATATTCAAGTTTATATTAAAGCACATTTTTCTTACATGAAACATAATATCGCAAAATATAGGTCATTCAAGATCAATTTTTTTCAGAAATTACTTTTGGTAATATTTAGGTCCAGTTGATATTTTAGATGCAGCCATTTCTATTCCATTAAGTGGATAAGACATCATGACCGAGGAGTTGAGGTTCATTCCAGTCCTGAGGAGGGGGTCTGTGGTGTTTGGGTTTGGCCCCCATCAGAGCCCGCTAAGGGGGGGTCTGGGATGAAACGTGGGTTTGATGCCGGGTTAAGGATCCGGAGTACAGTCGTGTGTGTGTGTGTGTGTGTGTGTGTGTGTGTGTGTGTGTGTGTGTGTGTGTGTGTGTGTGTGTGTGTGTGTGTGTGTGTGTGTGTGTGTGTGTGTGTGTGTGTGTGTGTGTGTGTGTGTGTGTGTGTGTGTGGGGGGGAGGGGGGGGGGGGGTTCTGGCCTGGGGGTCCCACCAGGGGCAGGTAATCCCCCCTAGAAGACGGAGTCCTTTGGACATCTGGGGGGGGGGGGGTCTTGAGGGCGGGCCCCTGGTGGAGCGGGTGGAGGTCCTCTCAGATGCTGAGGGAGGAGGTGGTGTAGAGTTTCCTCTAAGTGGAGACTTCATCACCACGGAGGACAGGAACATTCCCGGGCGGCTTCTTGGGGGCCCGCATTCTGTTCTAGGGGCTTCTGTGCTAATGGCCCCTGTTCTGCTCTGTTCGGTTATAATGGCCATTAATGTATTCTAATCCCCATAACGCTTCTCTCCTTCTGTCTGCTCTCCTTCTGTCTGTTCTCTCCTCTGTTCTCTCCTTCTGTCTGTTCTCTCCTTCTGTCTGTTCTCTCCTCTGTTCTCTCCCTCTGTCTGTTCTCTCCCTCTGTCTGTTCTCTCCTCTGTTCTCTCCTCTGTTCTCTCCTCTGTTCTCTCCTTCTGTCTGTTCTCTCCTTCTGTCTGTTCTCTCCCTCTGTCTGTTCTCTCCCTCTGTCTGTTCTCTCCTCTGTTCTCTCCTCTGTTCTCTCCCTCTGTCTGTTCTCTCCTCTGTTCTCTCCCTCTGTCTGTTCTCTCCCTCTGTCTGTTCTCTCCCTCTGTCTGTTCTCTCCTCTGTCTGTTCTCTCCTCTGTTCTCTCCCTCTGTCTGTTCTCTCCTTCTGTCTGTTCTCTCCTTCTGTCTGTTCTCTCCCTCTGTCTGTTCTCTCCCTCTGTCTGTTCTCTCCTTCTGTCTGTTCTCTCCTTCTGTCTTCCAGGGGTTCAGTAAACGTCGCCAAGATGTCGGAGTAAGTCATGTTCTTCTCTTCTTCTTCATGTTCTTCTTCATCAAATGTCCGTCAGGAGTTGAGCGTTTCATGAGAGTCAGAGAGTCAGACGTGTCTTGCTTAATCCAGCTACTGCTGTTGTGGAATACCAAATGTACTGTTTTTATAAATATAATATTTATTACTTAATTCTTATGTTTTAACTTCAATATCAAATATTTGTTCTTTCTTTTAGGAAGAAGATGTCATCCAGTCGCAAGCATCATCTCAAGGTAAAGTAAAGTCGTGTTCGGGGACCATCCTAATGTTCTCCAGACCATCGTGTGGTGCTCATGTTCTCAGACCATCGGTATGTTCTCAGACCATCGTGTGGTGGTCATGTTCTCAGACCATCGGTATGTTCTCAGACCATCGTGTGGTGGTCATGTTCTCAGACCATCGGTATGTTCTCAGACCATCGTGTGGTGGTCATGTTCTCTATCGTGTGGTCGTCATGTTCTCCATCGTGTGGTCGTCATGTTCTCAGACCATCGTGTGGTCGTCATGTTCTCAGACCATCGTGTGGTCGTCATGTTCTCCATCGTGTGGTCGTCATGTTCTCCATCGTGTGGTCGTCATGTTCTCCAGACCATCGTGTGGTCTTCATGTTCTCCAGACCATCGTCATGTTCTCAGACCATGGTGTGTGAGGAGCATTAGGCTGAGTCTCCTTCTCCCTAGAGCTTGATGCTGGCCATCGGTAAAGACCTCCTGGAGCAGGAGGCGAAGGAGCAGGAAGAGGAGAGGGAGCGCTACATGGAGGAGCACTGCCCGGCCCCGATTCTCCCCAGGACCATGCAGGAGCTGCAGGTTCACCTCCTCTTCTGCCTTGCTCCTCTGTGTTGGCTCGTGGTGGTAGTGTCTTCTTGATGTGTTGGTTGTGTTCATCTGTGTTGTGATGTTTTGTAGCAAGAGTTGTGTTGTACTGGTGGAGTGTATTATGGTGTGGATTATAGGAGACATAGGTGTAGGTGTGTGTGTGTGTTTGTGTTATAGAAGATGTGTGTGTATGGGGGTGTATTGATTGTGTTATAGGAGAAGTATAGTAGTGTTTATATTCTGTGTTACAGGAGGTGTATGTGTCTGTGTTACAGGAGATGTGTAGCAGTGTGTGTGGGTTACAGGAGATGTGTGTGTTACAGGAGGTGTGTGTGTTATAGGAGATGTGTAGCAGTGTGTGTGTGTGTGTGTGTGAAACAGGAGGTGTTTTTGTGTGTGTGTTACAGGACGTGTGTGTGTATGTGTGTGCTACAGGAGATGTGTGTGTGTTTGTTACATGAGATCTGTAGCAGTGTGTGTTACAGTAGGTGTGTGTGTGTCTGTGTTACAGGAGATGTGTCGAGGGGTTCATCACAACATAGAGACGATTGATGAGGAGAGATACGACCTTGAGATGAAGGTCAACAAATGCAACAAGGAGGTAAAGTCATCTCCTAGCCCCTTATCGCCTCGTCTCCTCATCTCCTCAATGCTAGCATGACCAGTCCCCGGTAGTACCCAACACCATATAGATCTTTATATATATATATATTAGGGGTGGGACGAGATCTCGTGCCACGAGATCTCGCGAGATTAAACTCGACGATATTACCCGTTGCGTTAAAAATCTGTCTTGCAAGATTTGTGAGCTATCCAAACTTCTATCTGTGGCCTGAAGGGGCAGTAATGCGCCTTTGCTACGTCTAGTCTGCCAGAACCTTACGAAGGAGAAGGAAAAGAAGAAGAGGAGGAGAAGGAGGGGAAGCAGGGGAAGCAGCCATAGGCAGCCAGAATGACGTCGGAAAATACCCGTATTACCGTCGAAGATTCCCCCGCCACTTTTAAATGATTTGTTTGGCAGCATTTTGGGTACCCGGCGGAAATTATGAATGGCAGTAGAGTGACTGATAAGACACAGACAATACCGAGTTGTCAGTGACATACTTGGTCAGACTCTGTTTGCACTATTTGCACTCTGTATTGATGGAGTAGAACTTTGATTTGGTTTTGCACATAATATTGTTTGCACTTGAAAAAAAAGAGAACTATTTAATTTGATTTATTTTACTTCAACTTTTATAAATTTTAGTTTTAGTTTCAATTTCATGAATGTTAAGAGTTATAATAAAACATTTCAAAATGCATGTGCAACTCGGTTAAGTAAAAGTCTGTTGGTCCAGTCATATATTTTATCATTGTAGTTTTCTTAAAATCTCGTCTCGTCTCGTTCTCGTGAACCGAATATCGTGTCTCGTCTCGTCTCGTGAGTGTATCGTCACACCCCTAATATATATATATATATATATATATATATATATATATATATATATATACACACATACACACACGTATATATATTGATAGATAGATAGATCTCAATAGATATAGACATAGATATAGATATGGATATAGATATAGAGAGATATAAATGGATAAAGATGAATAGTTATATCTAGATAGATATAGATCTAGATAGATATATTTCACGAGGCACTACCGCTGGTGAGTCCCAACAGTTCTTGTCCTACAGATTGAGGACCTGAACATCAAGGTCCAGGACCTGAAGGGGAAGTTCAAGAAGCCGGTTCTGAGGAAGGTGCGCATGTCTGCTGACGCCATGCTGAAGGCCCTGCTGGGCTCCAAACACACCGTCAACATGGACCTGAGGGCCAACCTCAAGCAGGTCAAGAAGGAGGCCAAGGAGGAGGTGAGGAGCTCCTCAGATGTTAAGATGGTCCTAACGTTCCTGTCGCTGTTCCTGCCCCGTCCGTCGGTTTGAATATTCTATTGTTCTTATTATATCATATGCTCTGCCATGTGTCACTAAAACTTAACATCTCATTGAATTTAAACAGTGTTTAACCAATTTGTTCAGTACCTCTAGTGAGTGTATTATATTATATTATATTATATTATATTATATTATATTATATTATATTATATTATATTATATTATATTATATTATATTATATTAGCGAGTGAGAGTTGTCTAAATGTCTGGGATGTTTCTGGTCTGAAGGACAAAGATCTCCGGGACGTCGGGGATTGGCGCAAGAACATCGAGGACAAGTCTGGCATGGATGGCAGGAAGAAGATGTTTGAGGCGGAGGCCTAGACCCCTTCGTCTTCATCATCTTCATCAAGATGATGAAGCTGATCCCAGCGTATTATGTTGCTTCGTCTTAATATCTGTCTTAGAAGAACGTCATCGAGTGTATGTCCCAGAATTAGCAGATTTTCATATTCAATCCATTGTAAAAGTATAATTTAATAAATGGTTAACGCTTCTTCACGGGTCTGTATGTGTCAACACCACTATAGCTAACGTTCAAGTGAAGAACCGCTGGTCAGGCAGACAGCTTGTGAACAGACCTACACCAATTTAAACACTCTTTAAATTGACGTAGAGCGATGGGAGTACTATGTGGTGATGCGCTTCATAGAATCCACCTTAGAAATAATGACGGCAAATATGTTAGATGTCAGATGGGAGTGTGATCAGCCAATATAAGCCGAAAATCTGCCTACCTGTGTTTTAGTGACTCGACTGAATCTTGTCTTACTGAGTGGGCAGTAGGCTACTTAAGGGATCAGACTTACACTTTGAAACTGGAATTAGTTTAAGAATTAAAATCCACAGATTTTCAGTCTCTGAAGCTCCTGAACAGCTCCATTTTCTGTGGTAGGTCACCTTCATGTCTCATCAAGGATATCTTCCATCTTACGCTTTAAACAGACTAATTAATATCACTATTTGTCTTCAACAGGTGGTGCGAGACCTTTACCCTCCAAGTCCTTCAACCTCAAGAGAAGAGCCTCATCCTCCAAGAGAAGAGCCTCACCCTCCAAGAGAAGAGCCTCACCCTCCAAGAGAAGAGCCCCCCCCCCTCAAGAGCCTCACCCTCCAAGAGAAGAGCCTCACCCTCCAAGAGAAGAGCCCCCCCCCCTCAAGAGCCTCACCCTCCAAGAGAAGAGCCTCACCCTCCAAGAGAAGAGCCTCACCCTCCAAGAGAAGAGCCTCACCCTCCAAGAGAAGAGCCTCACCCTCCCAGACCTTCATCCTCCAGAGCTTCCATCCTCCACAGACCTGTCTAGAGCCAGACCCCTCCAAGGTAGGCCCCTCACCCATTTGCTCAGCCCTTACGTTGAACTCCTTTGATGAACTTGTTTCCTTAAAGGCCAGTTCCGTCACGCTAACGGAGGGTTTAGTGAATCCAGGACGGACCGGGACCGTAGTCTGATCACCTAGAGCAGGGATGGGCAACTGGCGGCCCGCGGGCCGCATACGCCCCGCATCCTCACTCAGTCAGGCCCGCACATAATTAAAAAGAATAATAATAAAAAAAATAAAAAAATAAAATAAAATAATAATAATAATAATAATAATTGATCGAGTTACAGAAAACTCGGTCAAAAAAGATAAGAATTCATAGAATTCAAAGGCAAACCCATGCGTCTAGTTTGCTTAGAAACTATATCAGTCATTAAAGATATCCACTTAAGTCGCCACTACAACTACTACAACTGCAATGAATATCATGCTTCTTGGGTTTGAGTTCATTGAGTTGTTGCACTTAATGTTGGGCCACTGTTTTTCAGTTTTGTGGCATCATTGAATGATGATGTATGTGCCCTTTGCACTGATAAAAATACCAACCATTCATGTGTCTTATTGGGCATGGAAAACGAAATGAATGTATGTTGGTTCAATTAACATACCGTACATAGGTTACGATCCTGGAAGATTTTTTAGCTTGTGGCCATCTACCAAATTCAAAATTGTTTAGCTTCTCTCGGCTCACGTTTAGTTGAAGTGTGCAGTCATGTGGCCCTCTGATGGTTATGATGAAAAATGTGGCCCTCTTTATCATGAAAGTTGCCCATCCGTGACCTAGAGCGTAACAGTCCTCATGATGTTAGCGTGTCCTCTTAACTCATGATGTTAACATGTTAGTGGACAGTAGTCTGATCACCTAGAGCCTCCTGTCCTCTTAACTCATGATGTTAACATGTTAGTGGACCGTAGTCTGATCACCTAGAGCCTCCTGTCCTCTTAACTCATGATGTTAATATGTTAGTGGACCGTAGTCTGATCACCTAGAGCCTCCTGTCCTCTTAACTCATGATGTTAACATGTTAGTGGACCGTAGTCTGATCACCTAGAGCCTCCTGTCCTCTTAACTCATGATGTTAACATGTTAGTGGGCCGTAGTCTGATCACCGTCCTAGAGCCTCCTGTCCTCTTAACTCATGATGTTAACATGTTAGTGGACCGTAGTCTGATCACCTAGAGCCTCCTGTCCTCTTAACTCATGATGTTAACATGTTAGTGGACCGTAGTCTGATCACCGTCCTAGAGCCTCCTGTCCTCTTAACTCATGATGTTAACATGTTAGTGGACCGTAGTCTGATCACCGTCCTAGAGCCTCCTGTCCTCTTAACTCATGATGTTAACATGTTAGTGGACCGTAGTCTGATCACCTAGAGCCTCCTGTCCTCTTAACTCATGATGTTAACATGTTAGTGGACCGTAGTCTGATCACCGTCCTAGAGCCTCCTGTCCTCTTAACTCATGATGTTAACATGTTAGTGGACCGTAGTCTGATCACCTAGAGCCTCCTGTCCTCTTAACTCATGATGTTAACATGTTAGTGGACCGTAGTCTGATCACCGACCTATAGCCTCCTCTCCTCTCATGATGTTAACATGTTAGTGGACCGTGGTCTGATCACCTAGAGCCTCCTGTCCTCTTAACTCATGATGTTAACATGTTAGTGGACCGTAGTCTGATCACCGTCCTAGAGCCTCCTGTCCTCTTAACTCATGATGTTAACATGTGAGTGGACCGTAGTCTGATCACCTATAGCCTCCTCTCCTCTCATGATGTTAACATGTTAGTGGACCGTAGTCTGATCACCTATAGCCTCCTCTCCTCTCATGATGTTAACATGTTAGTGGACCGTAGTCTGATCACCGTCCTAGAGCCTCCTGTCCTCTTAACTCATGATGTTAACATGTTAGTGGACCGTAGTCTGATCACCGTCCTAGAGCCTCCTGTCCTCTTAACTCATGATGTTAACATGTTAGTGGACCGTAGTCTGATCACCTATAGCCTCCTCTCCTCTCATGATGTTAACATGTTAGTGGACCGTAGTCTGATCACCTATAGCCTCCTCTCCTCTCATGATGTTAACATGTAAGAGGACCGCAGTCTGATCACCTAGAGCCTCCTGTCCTCTACCTCATTCGTCTATGGGGCTAGTTAGCTCATTTGTCTAACTCACTAGTTGAAATGGTTAGCTGTCCCTCGGTTAGTGTGGGGCTAGTTAGCTGATGGTTTGACGGGTCCAGACGGAGCAGAGGTCTAAGCCCTTGGCGCTCTGTCTGGTGAGGACTGAGATGAAGGGATGGTATGTGGTCTGATGGGGGGGTGCATATTTAAAAGTGATGGAGTTGGCGGGATGTTCTAAGAAAGGGCGGGTTATTTATAATGGGTTGGGGGGGAGGGGAGGGGAGGGGGGGGGGTCAGTGATGACACTGTACTGTATTTCATGACCTTGTCTGCCCATTGGTTTGAAGGATAATCCAACTCCATAAAGAGAAAGTCAGGGATTTAGCCGGCTAACTCCGAATGCAATATATAGTTTGCGGGCTGTAGGTCTGTGTGTCTCTGTGTCTGTCTCTGTGCAGTCTCTCGTCTCTCCAGTCCCACGGTAGGCCTGTTTCCTCTGGTTAACCTTGTTATTGTTGCTGCTCACCTGAACCCAGATACTTTGAGACCTGGGTATAATAACCAAACCTATTGGTCGGTTTGACCGCTAACTTTACTAACATAAGGTGTATGTGGAGTCTGAGTGTCTTGCAGATGGAGGCTGGTTGAAGTGACTCCTGATAGGGACGAGGCGTGGTGTGAGTGTCGCGGCAGCCAGCTGATGCTAAACAGCTTCCTGTCATTTGATCTCAGAGAAATTGTGTTTTATTCTTCAGCGTGACGGAGGTGCCTCAGACCTCGTACATCAAGGAGAGGGTGCTTTGTTTTAGAGCAATTTTTTGTTTGGCTGTTAGCAAATAATGAAACGCCAACTGTGTTTACCATTCTAGTGGGGACTGGTTTTATGATGTGTTCTGTGTTTACCAGTATCGGGGACTGGTTTCATGTTGTTGTCTGTGTGTTTACCAGTAGTGGGGACTGGTAGTGGGGACTGGTTTCATGTTGTCGTCTGCACGTTAGCAGCGGTTAGCTCTACGATGTGATAATGGTCTCTGGTTCGTCTCGAGGGGCAATGGTTAAGAGGAGCGAAGGTTTGGAGGTCAACACCTCAGAAAGTCGACACCCCTCTGAGAGCCATCCTCCACCCCTCTGAGAGCCATCCTCCACCCCTCTGAGAGCCATCCTCCACCCCCTCTGAGAGCCATCCTCCACCCCCTCTGAGAGCCATCCTCCACCCCCTCTGAGAGCCATCCTCCACCCCCTCTGAGAGCCATCCTCCTTTGCTTGCCCTGCGGTCGACGGCTGGTGGACCTGGTTCCGGACCGAACCCTGGACTGGTCCTGGACCGGACCCTGGACCGGACCCTGGACTGGTCGGTCTCGAGGGGGGCGTCAGGGCAGCGGGGTCAGAGTAGGAGACGCTCCCTGGTTCTCAGGTAGAAAGGTTCCGACCCTGACCCCCCAGGGAGCTGATTGGTGCCTCTAAATGTGCCGTCCAGTGTACTTTACTCCCCCTTTGTGTGGCACGGTCGGAGATTAGCCGAACACAGAGCTGGAGAAGACGTCCTGGTGGAGGTGGACCTCCTTAAGACCTACTGTTGGGCCTGGGAGGAGACAGCTGCTCCCTCCGGGTTATTTTCCGTTCTCTCGTCTCTGGGATTCTCCACGAGCCAAGGGGTCTGGTTACCGCCAGCCTCCCACCACACAACACACAACACACAACACATCCACAACAATCCCCCCGCCCGCCCCCACAGACCCCCCCCGGCCGGCCCCATCTCCAGGGAGACCTCGAGTCAAGGTCGAAGGAGGCGTGGGGATTACCTGGCCGGCTAGCCTTACTGACACCATGTGATGTTCTCCCATGGTGTCTGGAGATCCCGGACGTTCCCGGGCGTTCCCGGGCGTTCCCGGACGTTCCCGGACGTTCCCGGGCGCGTTGGGCCTGGCTGTAGGAGGCCGCCGGGTGTTCAGGAGTTTTGTTCCGCTGGTGAAGTCAGGGTTTGTTTGTGGAAAGGGAACCAGCAGCTGTGGCTCCAGGAATAGAGCTCTAATCTACCGGCGCTCCGCGGAGGCTCAGGGGATTTACCGCCTATTCCAGATATCCTCTCTGTTCTGGAGGTCTGCTCCCGCCTCTCCGAAGTACTGTCAAGTGCTGCCACGTCTGGGGTTACAGAGTCCACACAGCAGGGGCTGCGTCCGCCAGATGCGAGTTGGGGTTCCTCCGGGGAGCAGGGCAGCAGCCTCGGGAGGGGGGAGGAGTTTTAACAGTATCACAGTGGCTGTAGCAACGTCGATCCACTGAAACCCTGAAACGTGGCCACAGCCTAGCAGATGCTAAGCTAGCACATGCTAACCTTTACAAATCTCGGTCACAACATGTTGATTTATAATGTTGTCAAATGTGTGTAAATGCGTGATATGTGAAAGTTGTAGAAAGTCTTTCCCGAGAGGGCAGTATTTAGTTAGATCCTGTGTCAGAATATAACGAATTGTAATGCATTGTTGTTTAGGGAGGCTTTTTAAGAGCAGGTAGGGGTTAGACGGTACAGAGACAGGTAACTCAGGAGCTGGTAGGGGTTGGACAGTAATTGATATATACTCCTCTAATACCTCAGTCTATGGATGTTTCAGGGGGGTCTGGATCGTTACATTTGGGTGTCTGACTCCCAGCTGAACGTTCTGGGTTTGATCCCCAATGTACTTATAGGCATCCTAGACTAAGCTGAGCCCTAACCCTTACCTGCACCTTAATGACATGTGCCTGTACTGTCAAACCCTTACCTGCCCCTTAATGACCTGTTTCTGTACTTATTGTAAGTCTCTATAAATTACAAATCTTCTCATTTGAATTTTTTTAAAGAGGCCATCTTGGTCAGGCTGGTGTTCTTAATGTTACCGATGTGAATAATAACTCAACACTGCTGTGCTACCTCAACAGGAAGTGGGGAATACGGATCATCCAAGATGGCGACCGAGTGAGTACTCTGTCTACATCTAAGATTGCGTTTCCCTTCCTCATGTCCAGAATCACTAACTGTGTCCGTGTGTTGCAGGAAACGGATGTCGTCCAGCCGCAAGCACAACGTGAAGGTGAGGACGTACGCCTCGTCCGCACCCTATAGAGGGGCCTAGTCAGCCTCTGGGGGCAGGAGGTTGAGGGCAGACAGCATCGTGGGCATGGAGCCCACGATGGCCTCTAGAGCTGCTCGGCTCCAGCCCGCGGTCGCCTCACAGCGTACCGTGGATCAATATGTCTCCCTTGTGTTGGACGTATTATCCAAAGGTCTTACAATACCTTAAGGGCAGACGTTCTTCACCAGGAATCAAACCCCTGGCCCCGGCTGTGTTAATGCCTTGCTCCAGGGCTCCAGGCTCCTCCTCCATCCCTGGGGGAGGAGGAGCCTTTTCTGGGGAGGTTATCCTCTTGGTCCTAGAGGAGGGAGGGAAGGGGGGGGGGGGGGGGGTCGTACAACGTGGAGCTGACGCTCCTGGAGACTGGAGCTGAGATCAGGAGCCCTGCTAATATAATGGACTTGACCCCCCCCCCCCCCCCCCTCCCCCCACACACACACACACACACTCCTAGTCCTTAGCATTATCTTACCTTACCGCCATATACTGTTATTTCTCTTACTTCTGACAAATGGACTTCGCTTTGGATAAAAGCGTCTGCTAAACGCCCTCAATGTAAAATGTAAATGTAAACCGGGCTTATTCTGAAGGAGAATCTTTTTTACTAAGAAATGTGACGGGATGCTGTTGTGATGTCATGGCAGAGCTGCATGCTGACCGTGGCCAAGGAACTGCTGGAGGCTGAGGCCGTGGTGAAGGCAGAGGAGAGGGACAAGTTCCTGCAGGACAACTGTCCTCCCCTCGACGTGCCCTACTCCAGAGAGGAGCTCACAGTGAGTACTAGTACTGCACGCAGTACACACAGTACTACTGTCCTCTAGACCGGCCCTACTCCAGAGAGGAGCTCACAGTGAGTACTAGTACTGCACGCAGTACACACAGTACTACTGTCCTCTAGACCGGCCCTACTCCAGAGAGGAGCTCACAGTGAGTACTAGTACTGCACACAGTACACACAGTACTACTGTCCTCTAGACCGGCCCTACTCCAGAGAGGAGCTCACAGTGAGTACTAGTACTGCACATAGTACACACAGTACTACTGTCCTCTAGACCGGCCCTACTTCAGAGAGGAGCTCACAGTGAGTACTAGTACTGCACACAGTACACACAGTACTACTGTCCTCTAGACCTGCCCTACTCCAGAGAGGAGCTCACAGTGAGTACTAGTACTGCACACAGTACACACAGTACTACTGTCCTCTAGACCGGCCCTACTCCAGAGAGGGGCTCACAGTGAGTACTAGTACTGCACGCAGCACACACAGTACTACTGTCCTCTAGACCGGCCCTACTCCAGAGAGGAGCTCACAGTGAGTACTAGTACTGCACACAGTACACACAGTACTACTGTCCTCTAGACCGGCCCTACTCCAGAGAGGAGCTCACAGTGAGTACTAGTACTGCACACAGTACACACAGTACTACTGTCCTCTAGACCGGCCCTACTCCAGAGAGGAGCTCACAGTGAGTACTAGTACTGCACACAGTACACACAGTACTACTGTCCTCTAGACCTGCCCTACTCCAGAGAGGAGCTCACAGTGAGTACTAGTAAAACTGCACACAGTACACACAGTACTACTGTCCTCCAGAGAGGAGCTCACAGTGAGTATTAGTAGCAGTAATTCTACACATAGTACACACAGTACTACTGTCCTCTAGACCTGCCCTATTCCCAGAGCCCTAACACAGGAACAACATAGTACTGTGGTACCAGTACCAAGTACCTCAGTACCAAGATAAATACTGGTTTTCCTCTAGGAGCCCTACAGGTTAACTGGGAACATTGGAGTTCGAACCCAGAACCCTTCAGCTGGGAGTGAAACACCCTGACCAGTACACTAGCTTACCAGTTCACTAGCTTACCAGTTCACTAGCTTACCAGTACACTAGCCAACCAGTTCACTGGCCAACCAGTACACTAGCCAACCAGTACACTTGCTAACCAGTACACTAGCTTACCAGTACACTAGCTTAGCAGTACACTAGCTAACCAGTACACCTGCTTACCAGTAAAAACTATCGATAGTTATCATCTTGTTTGCCCACAGGAACTCTGTCTGTCGCTCCACGACGAAATCAACCTGGGGGAAGAAGAGAAGTACGGCATCGAGTTTAAACTGGGCCTGGTTCTGAACGAGGTGGGAACCCTCGCACAAACCACACACAGCACTCTGCTAGTTCTCAGCGAGTACTGACGTGAACATACATAGCACTCACCTAGTTGTCACTGTTGAACACCATTAGTACATACCTAGTACACATATTGAACCCATTCCATGTTTGCTAACTATTCTTTTGCGCCGAAGGTCAGAGATCTCAACATCAAGATTGTTGATCTGAGAGGGAAGTTCAAGAAGCCCAAACTGAAGAAGGTGCGCATGTCTGCTGACGCCATGCTGAAGGCCCTGCTGGGCTCCAAACACACCGTCAACATGGACCTCCGGTCCAACCTCAAGCAGGTCAAGAAGGAGGTCAAGGAGGAGGTGAGAGTCTCCTCATATTGTCAGGACGTTCCAGCTCAGACCTTCTGGTCCGGGTTAAGAGATACCTTCTGGTCTGGACCAGATTAAGCGTTAACTTCTGGTCTGTTTAAGAGATACCTTCTGTTCTGGTTAAGAGATACCTTCTGGTCTGGTTATGAGATACCTTCTGGTCTGGTTAAGAGATACCTTCTGGTCTGGTTAAGAGATACCTTCTGGTCTGGACCAGGTTAAGGAAACCTTCTGGTCTGGACCAGGTTAAGAGATACCTTCTGGTCTGGTAAAGAGATACCTTCTGGTGTCGACCAGGTTGTCAGTGAGTGAGTGTGTCTGTGTGTGTGTTAACACAATGCTCATGTGTGTGAGCACCATGCTCGTGTGTGTATGCGTGTCTGTGTGTATGTGTGTGCGCATCGTTCTCATGTGTTTGTTGCTCTGCAGGACAAGCAGCTGAGGGATGTGGGCGACTGGCGTAAGAACATCGAAGACAAGTCTGACAGGAAGAAGATGTTCGACAGCTAAAAATTGAGAAAGCTGATTGGTTGCTGGATGGTTAAAACTACGTGATTGGTTGTTTGAAATGAGAATCAGACGGTATTCTAAACTGCGTTTATCTAAAGAACCACAAAACCTTTTAGTCAGAAGACTTCTTCAAATACGTTATTATTTATGAACCTAAAATTTAATTTTGAATAACAATTTATTTTTCTGAGAATGATATTGCAAATTTAGTGAGAAATTTAAATGAATAAAGAAAGTAATACTTTGAGAATTTTCTTTCAAACTGTTTTTTTGGATCTCAAGTCAAGTTTACAGATTGTTTTTTGAAAAGTTCTCTAAAAGAGAAGATGTCAAGGAAATGTCTAAATGCAGTTGGAATTCCTTGATGTAAAGATTTGAATTCATGACTACATGTCTTCTTAAGTTGGTCAACATTGTCCTGTATTTGAAGAACTGTAGAACAATAATATCTCTTCAATGTATTTGGTTTTATTCTTGAGATTAAAAACAAATGTTTTACGGTCCCCTTGTTTGGTAGTCCTGTGTTGTCACCATGCAGTGAAGAACATCTTCTGCTCCAAGTCTTAACCAATCACTGCGCGTCATCCCAAGAGCTGGCACCAGCAACCTTTTCTGATCGGCTATAACGGGACCAGATGATCTCATTCGCAGCAGTTTGCGCCAGTCAGAAACAGTGGTTGTAGTAGCGTGGTTCCATTAGTGGTGGCACTGCCCTGCTGTTTGGGTTATGTGTTGCTTTGTAGTTTAAGGTCGAGACCCCAGAAGGGGATGGAACCGAGGGCTCCGTAGTCCCTCACGGTAACGTAGCAGTAGGTTAAACACGCCTATCAGCAGTGAGATCACCAGGGTTCAGATTCCAGCATTACTACTCTTCAAACCAGGACTCATCAACCATGGGCTCTTCCCCTCCACCACTGCCAGGTAGGTCACCTCCGTCTCCTGGAATTGAGGGGCTGCTTCCCTACACCGGCTCAACCTTCTTGTCTTCTTGTGTTCCTGCAGACGGTGGCTCCGCTGTGGAGGAGATCTGGAAGGGAGGAGAACCTGGAAGGCTACAGTCTGAAGGATGCTGGAGGGGAAGAGGTTTGTTTGGAGGAATGGTGAGCTCTCGTACAACACAAAACTACAAAACAATATCTAGAACATCAATCTTCTCCAACTGAGCCAGAAGAATATCAGAATATCAGGGTACAAATCAATAGCAATTCCTCTTCAGTGTCAATCTGTCCTAGGACCAACTGGGTTGTGTTTCCTAACGATGGTTCAGTGTCCTGCCAAGAGTAATGGGTCCTAACGAGGGTTATGGGTCCTAACGAGGGTTATGGGTCCTAACGAGGGTTATGGGTCCTAACGAGGGTTATGGGTCCTCACGAGGGTTATGGGTCCTCACGAGGGTTAGGCGTCCTAACAAGGGTTGAGGTTCAGACAGGCGTGTCGGGGCTCTCCAAGGAGTCTTGTGTTTTGGGGTACTCCGATCGGCCCTCCAGGTTATAAATAGCCCTGATGAGACCACCAGCAGCTGCTCTGCCCCGGTGGACATTACACTCCCTTCGTAGAGCTGTGGATCCCTGGAGATCAGGCACACTATTAGGGCATGGGAAAGTATTCCAACCATCCCACTCGCCCAGAAGTTCAGTCAAACCCACAGACAATGGTTTACATAGCTGTCTCACCACACTAGGATGTAGAGCTGTCTAGCATAGCATGTCGCACCCCATGAGCCGCTCTACAGGTGAGCCCCTCTACAGGTGAGCCGCTCTACAGGTGAGCCGCTCTACAGGTGAGCCCCTCTACAGGTGAGCTAGCTCTGACTTGCTCCCTAGTGACCGTTCTCTGAAGTCACAGTCAGTCTTTGTTTTTTTTTGGTATATACTGTATATATATTCTATAAAATGATATGATGATATAAATGACTAAATCGTGAATAGTGAAGCAGAATCCATTTATGCAATGAACTTAGTTCTCTTCATATAACATCTTCTTAGCTCATTATAGATGTTGTTTCATAAATCATCCATGTTTAGAATGAAGAGTAGATGTCTGAAGGGTGTCAGTCGTCTGGATATTTATGACTGTTGGCTCGGAAAATGAATCTGTTATTTATGGCTTCAGCTCTTTCTCTCGCTTTCCCCTCCTTATGCAAACGTACGCACACGCACACGCAATACACAGACACACATTCTACACACACACACACACACACACACACACTATACACACTAAATAGTACACTACACGCACTCACTCACTCACTCACTCACTCACTCACTCACTCACTCACTCACTCACTCACTATACACACACATACACACTATACACACACACATACACACTATACACACACACATACACACTATACACACACGCATACACACTATACACACACACACAGCATATACACACACAACATACATTCAGGGGGGCTCATATGGTAGCAGCTAATGTAAACCTTTGGCATTCCAGAGGAAACGGACACTGCATGGTTGACACTCCAACATGGCCGCTGTCTGCACCTCGCAGGGAGCTGTCAGTGATGGGCAGCACAAGTCACTCCTAACCTAGCGCTAACCGGCCTGGTCTCTACTCAACTAACGCTCAACTCATGCTAGCCTAGCCTGCTCACTCCTCACCTAAGGCTCAACTGATGCTAGCCTCGCCTAGCCACTACCCATAAACACTAGCCTCACGCTTACAGCATGCTAGGCGCTTCAGGCAGCCCAGCTCTGTGTTGGTGGTCGTACTGATACAGTGCCAGTACAGTACTGGTTCAATGTTTACTCCTGCACTGGAACTGTCCTGATACTTTGCATACAGTACCAGTACAGTACTGGAACTGTCCTGATACTTTGCATACAGTACCAGTACAGTACTGGTTCGAGCCCTTCTGATCCCAGTCCCAGCGTTCGTTCCCATAAAAGGACCCAGTTTGTCGGTCCGACCTGAACCCGGGTGCGATGGTATTTCTGCTGGTTTAGCCGCAGGGTAACGCGATGCTAGAGGATTAGATTATTTATTTGATCATCATTTTAAACCAGAGCGGCCCGGCTGCCAGGTGGCGGTGCCAAAGCTCCTGAGGGGAAACACGACACTCATCAGAGATCCCAAGTATTTATAGACTCCTCTTTTATACGACAGAGGGATGTTTACCAGCCTGCCGTCTTTCAGGGGGTTCTGCTACGGCTTCATGCTGATGAGGCTGAGTTCAGCATCCAGCTGTTGCTGCTGAGGCGGCAGGCGCCAAACAATTCAGACGTTTAGCTCCTCAAAGATCTGATCTGAAACTCCTGGATCTTAACGAACAGCCGGGATCACCCCTGCCCCCACCTCCGCCCCCCCCCCCCCCCCCTGCCACCACCTTCGCCCCCACCCCGCCCCCGGGACCACAGCCCTGCTTATAGAAAGTGCTGATGCAGCTTCAGGCGGAGAACAGATTACTGCAGAAGAGGAGAGAGTTGAACACGGAGTGATGGAGACGAGAGAAAGGCCTTTGTTATTAATAACCGATTATTTTAGGTCCTGCCCGACAGCAACTGGTCCTGTTGAAGATCAGATGACTTGAGGAGGAAGGTACTGGCACTGCATGGAGACACACTCATCAATAATCAATCCATACTCACCAAAGTAGGAACCATAACTGAGTGTTTTTCCCTTCCAACGCTAACATCTGAATCACCTGAGAGTTGAACACCCCCCTGGACCCCCGTCCACACAGAGCCAGCGTCTCTCTCCTCTCTCTCGCCGCCCCCTGTGCTCTGATCTCCATCTCCTCAGCGGTCTCATTCTTATACACCCCCCCCCCCCACCCCCCACAGACTCACCCCCCACCCCTCCTCTGCGCTCCAGGAGGTATCTGGTTCGTCCCCGCTGGCACGCGGCCGTGATATTTCAGGCGCTGCCGGGCGTGGGTCTGAGGAGACATCATCTCCATAAAGAGGAGAGCCAGCTCCTTATTTGATCTGATATAAACCCAGTGGAAACTCTCCTGCTGCCTCAGTTTGTCCCTGAGTCTCTAAGGTCCTCCTCCTTCTCTTCTCGTCCTCAAGGTGAGAGCGGCTCCTTGTGGTTCTGAGGGCGGTCAGGGGTCTGTGGTCTGGGTCTGGGCTGGAGATATGGAGGTCTGAGGTCTGGGCTGGAGGTCTGGGGTCTGGCCTGGGGGTCTTAGGGTCTGAGGTCTGAGCTGGAGGTCTGGTGTGTTTCTTAGAGTATTGGAGTGTGTGTGTGTGTGTGTGTGTGTGTGTGTGTGTGTGTGTGTGTGTGTGTGTGTGTGTGTGTGTGTGTGTGTGTGTGTTTAAGGTATTGCGTTAGTTTGTGTTGTTGGTTTTTGTTAAAGAGTTGTTTTGAAGTATTGTGTTAATGTGTTTGTTGTTATGTCTTCAAGTATTGTGTTGATGTGTTTGTGTTGGTATGTGTTCAAGTATTGTGTTGCAGTATTGTGTTAATGTGTGTATGTGTTAATATGTGTTTATGTGTTCAAGCATTGTGTTGATGTGTTGGTGTGTTCCAGGATTGTGTATTTGTTAGTGTGTTTGTAGTTGATTCAGTGTCTTGAGGACCCGTGTGTTCATGTCTGAGTGATGTTTGGTTTAATGAGCTGACTCCAGGACTCGCGTTACACTAGCGTTCTCCTGTCCTCTCGAACGTCGATCTGATCCGTTCAGCTTCTGTCAGTCCGCTGAAAACCACAGTGAGGCTGAGAACCACTGAGACATGAAGCTAACATTGGAGAACCACAGAGAGATGGGGTTTGGATGGGGCCTGGTGAGATTGTGGTCTGTTTTTTTTATTTGAAGGATTTCTGTTCTGGTGTGAGATGGTTCTATCTGGTGTGAGATGGTTCTGTAGGGTGGCATGGTTCTGTCTGTTGAGGAGTTGGTTCTGGAGGTTAAGATGGTTCTGTCTGTTTAGGAGTTGGTTCTGTAGGTTAAGATTGTTCTGTATGTTAAGATGGTTCTGTAGGTTAAGAGGATTCTGTCTTTTGAGGAGTTTGTTCTGTAGGTTAAGATGGTTCTGTAGGTTAAGATGGTTCTGTAAAATGGTTAAACGTCACGTCATTGAAGATGTGCAGTGATTCAGGATGTAGGGAATCCAACCTATCCTCTAGCTTATTTCCTTTAAGCCTCAGCTCATCTTCAGGTTCCTCACAGGGTGCTGTCTCTCCTGTTGAGGAACAAATGAAGTGCTCAGCGCTGTTACCTCATGAAACCATGGAAACATATATAGAGGACGATAAATCGCTACGTCTAGGTGGAGAATCTGAGCTCTGTGCTATATCCAGGTTAAGCTAGGTTGGGCTTCAATACCCCAGCGCTGATGCACTTCATGTGCTAGACCACCTGTAGGGCTGGAGCGCCTCTCCTGTTAGTGGTGCTTGTTAGCTGTGCTGTAGGGCTAGCCTGCGGCGCCTCCGGTTAGCCTTGCTGAAGCGCGACACCGCGGCGTGTCCGGTTGTTTAGTTTAGAACCCGATACCCCGGGGGGATCCTGGTGTTGACGGACTGGTGGTCAGATCTGATGAGCTCAGGGTCCCCAGGGTGTCAGTCATATTTAGGGTGTAACTCTGATCTCCTCGCCTCACCCCCTCTCTCCTCTACTTGTTTCCTTTCCTTCAGGCTTGGATCAACACAGACAGCCAAGATGTCAGAGTAAGTGAAGCTTTCTGTTGATAAAAACACTTAATGACCCCAGCAGTCTGAGCCCGCCCAAAATGTTACTTCTAGCCCCCATGTTCACCATCTCGTCATGACCAAGTCATGACTTCACCAAATCACGAGTTCAACAATCATGACCTCACCAAATCATGACTTCACCTAATCATGACAATCTTATTTTTTTCTGAAAAAAAGCAAAAAGATGACATCGAGCCGCAGGCACCACCTGAAGGTACCTGTCTGTCTGTCTGTCTGTCTGTCTGTCTGTCTGTCTGTCTGTCTGTCTGTCTGTCTGTCTGTCTGTCTGTCTGTCTGTCTGTCTGTCTGTCTGAGTTTAGTTTCAGCCATGGTTTAATCCTGCCATGTGGCTGTGTTTGGTCGTATCGTTATTTACACACAGGGTTAGACAGTACAGAGACGGGTCATTAAGGAGCAGGTAGGGGTTAGACAGTACAGAGACAGGTCATTAAGGAGCAGGTAGGGGTTAGACAGTACAGAGACGGGTCATTAAGGAGCAGGTAGGGGTTAGACAGTACAGAGACGGGTCATTAAGGAGCAGGTAGGGGTTAGACAGTACAGAGACAGGTCATTAAGGAGTATGCAGGGGTTGTAAAAATTATGGGCTGTTGAGTTTGATGTTGAGGAACTATCGAGCACAGCCCCCCCCCCCCCCCCCCCCCCCCCAGACGTGTTACACTCCTCTTCCAATTACAGTTGTGTTTATCCCCTCCCCCCGACCCTCACATACCCCCTGCCCGGTCAGCGAGGGGGCGGGGCAGGTCAGGTGTCAGGGGATTTGACTCCCTGTGGAGAAGCTCCGGGTTTGAACCCCAATGTCCCCAGTTTACCTGTAGGCCTCCTAGAGCAACATGACCCCTGACCCCTACCTGCTCCTCAGGACATTGCTCTGAGTCAGTGGATTGAGGCTTCTGCTGAATGGCAGAATAGGAAACAGTGGTAATCAGATACATTCCCCCTCCCCACCCCCGGGCAAATGTCTTGGACTCATTAGTCCAGGAATAGGCCTTCCTACGCAGAGACAGAGAGCGACAGCTGTCGAACCACTTCATCTTAGCTCCTCCTCCTCCTCCTCCTCCTCCCCCTCCTCCTTCTCCTCCTTGTCCTCCATATCCCTCTCCTGCTCTCCTCATCACACTCTGATGGCGCCATCGAGTGGTGGAGCAGGGCCAGTCCACCTCAGCTGTTCCTTCAGGATCTGAGCTGATCTTTGCCGTGTTTTGAACAGGCCATCTCGTTCCCTCGCCCCCTCCCTAGTGTACATTACATGGTGCACTATTTAGGGATTATGAATAGGGGGAACCAGACTAGTCATATCTTATCTTATCCGTTTGTTGTATAGGGGAACGGGTTAACCTAGCGATTGTTACTGCTTGGCACTTGTTTCTATGACCATCCTTACTGTACTGACAGAGATATATTGTTGTTTCTCTTCTTCTGACAAATGGACTTATTGTAAGTCGCTTTGGATGAAAGTGTCTGCTACATGCCCTGAATGTGGAACCAGGTGTCTATCAGTATGTTGTGGAGTCGTGCTGTTGCAGTCGGCCAGGCTAATGGCAGTGGCTAGGCTAATGGCTGCGGCTAGGCTAATGTCTGCGGCTAGGCTAACGGCTGCGGCTAGGCTAACGGCATTGTGTTTCCTCTCTCCAGAGCTTGATACTCTCCATCGCCGCCGGCTGGCTGGCGCAGGAGAAGAAGGATGACATCGCGGCCAAGGAGGCCCACATGGCGGAAAACTGCCCCGCCCCCAAGCTGAGTGGAGACCATGCCGCTCTCATGGTACGCTGGCTCTGTTAGCCCCTCCCTCACAGCCCCCCCCCCCCTTACAGCCCCTCCCTCACAGCGCCCCCCCCGCCCCCCCCCGTCCTCACAGGGCTCCTCAGTCCCCCTGTTATGCAACCCCCTAAATAGAGTTGTACCGATACCATTATCGTAAATTCCTCTGATACTCGGGTATCGGTGAGTATGCAAGTCTCCGTGCCGATCCGATACCATCACATTACTCAGTTACTACACAGAGAACATCAAACACTACGGTGTTATGCTTCGTTCGTTAACGGTCAGAGGTGGAAAGTCAGAATTGGAAACGCCTCGTCTCCGACCTACGTGCGTTCGAGCTACCAAGTTGGAAAAACATGGATGCCCATGCAAATGTATTATTATAATTATGGATTATAAATGTTAATTATCTACTCTAAACAGTGCTAACATGCTAAAAGCCGACTCCATGTTAGATAAGTTGTGCATTGAAACGTGTGTTAAGGACTATAAATCGCTACATTAAGGCGGAGAATCTGAGCTGTGTGCTCCATTCAGGTTAGCGCTAGGTCGGGTTTCGATACTCCATAGGACCACACGGGCTCGGCCTTTGAGGGGAATCCCAACTCTGTGTGTGAACAGGAAACCTGCAAGAAGATGGCAGCCCACCTCGACCGTCTGGATGAGGAGCGGTACGACATTGAGGCCAAAGTGGGCAAGGCCAACATTGAGGTACACACCCCTTCATCACCACCATCACCAAATAGCACCATAAGCAAACCTCACCCAATTGCACCATCACCAAACCACACCCACCTACACTATCACCAAACCACACCCACCTACTCCATCACCAAATCACACCTACTAGCAACATAAGCAAACCACACCCAATTGCACCATCACCAAACCACACCCACCTACACTATCACCAAACCACACCCACCTACACCATCGCCAAATCACACCTACTAACACCATCACCAAACCACACTCACTAGCAATAACCCCATCCCCTCACCCACTTACACTTTCACCACACCACGTCCACTAGCAACATCAACATCACCCACCCACTTACACCATCACCCCACCCACTTACACCATCCCAACATCCACTTACACCATCATCACACCCACTAGGACCGTCATCACACCTACTAGCACTATCACCACACCCACTAGCACCATCACCGCAACCACTAGCACATCCTTCTCTAGAGCACCACCCCTAACAGCACCATCTCCGCCATGCCTCTCTCCCAGATTGAGGACCTGAAGATCAAGGTGGTGGACCTGGCTGGAGTGAAGAAGCCTGCCCTGAAGAAGGTGCGCATGTCTGCTGACGCCATGCTGAAGGCCCTGCTGGGCTCCAAACACACAGTCAACTTGGACCTGAGGTCCAGCCTCAAGCAGGTCAAGAAGGAGGTCAAGGAGGAGGTGAGTGTCGGAGGAGGAGGAGAACTGGTCCTGCTTGGTGTGTTGAGGCGCAGGAGGAGGCGGCGTTCTGAATGTCACTCTTTGTGTCCCGTAGCCCGCAGAGGCGGCTGGAGATTGGCGTAAGAACATTGAGGACAAGGCTGACAGGAAGAAGATGTTCGAGACTACCTAAACGACTCCTCCCCCGTTGTTCTGTTCTGGGCGCTCGTCACGTCACCGTTGGACAGTATCGATGTCCGTATCGGTAGAGGCTCAGACTGTCTTCTGGCTGAACAAAGCCTCCAGTGTCCTCCTGTTCCCTTGCTTGACGTTAACGTAGCAGAGATGTTGATGTTCCCTTGTGACCCACATAAAGAAACTGTTGTGATTTTAAGCCTGTCAGCGACATCTTGATTTGTTGCCTGTGCGATGCCACCTCACACCTCCCTATCGTACTGAAACCCAGTTTGAGCTAGACGAGATCACTTTCGTTTCAGCAACATGAGTCTTAGATCTTAGTGAGAAGTACTAAGAAGATCTTTACACAGCACTCGTGACAATGTTTACATCACAAAAAGTCCTTTAACAGAGTTCTGAACATTCAAACTTCTGCGCAATGCGGATTTTTGAGCCAAAAACCAAACAACCAAAACCCTCCTCACAGAGCTGTTTGATCCTATAACTTAAAACAGAAGCCCTGAAATGAATGATCACACAGCCCTTATCACCAACCTGTACCCTGTCCCTACCCCCTGAGCCCTAACCCTAACCCTTAGCACGGCTTGTACTCTATCCCTACCCCCTGAGCCCTAATCCTAATCCTATCACTACCCCCTACACCCTAAAACAAATCAACCCTATAACCTGCACTCCTTAACCTAAAACCCTTAATTATCAAACCCCAGGAAATACAAAAAAAATACCTAAAACAGACTTGATGAATTGATTGAACCTGAAGATAAACACATAAAATCAAATCCTATGCCATAAAATAAACAATCAAACCCCAAGCACAAAAGATTAAACCCAAGAGTCAATACATTATGTTCAAAAGCGACAGCGAGAAGAAACCTCCATCATGTGAAAGGTGAGCCAAAAGCTTTCTACATATTGTCATCTTCCTGTTATTTACTATGTGTCACCATCTGTTGTTTGTGTGTGTTGTGTGTTGCTGTCTGCTGTGTGTCTGTTGGGGGTCTCCCAATGTGAGGCCCTCTCCCTAGCTGTTTGGTTTTTAAGTTTCTGTGTTGTTTCCTCTCTTGTTTTGGGTTGTCTGTGGAAGGAGCTGAATTATGAGCTGCACTGCACCCTGCACCCATCCCTGCCTCCGCCGCAGGACTGCTGAGCTGTCCTTCCAGGTGTCGCAAACCCGTCCGCAGAGGAGGATTTACGATGTTCCTGGTCAAAAGATGATGTATTTCAGGAGCTCCGCGTTTCATTGGTTTAATTCTGCCCTCATTACCATAAAGAGAGGGTCCTGGAGGAAAGAGAAGCTCATATATATACAACTACTACTACTACTACTACTACTGCTGCTGCTGCTGTGTCCTCAACTCCCCTCTCTCCTCACAGCCTCCAAGGTAAGAAAACTCATTTTTGTGTTCCTGTGGATCAGAGTATGTCCTGCTCTGATCTGCTGATCTGTGTGCTGCTATAAAAAATAGGTTTCTGTATGGGAGTGTGCTTTGTTTTGGTATATATTTGATTGGTAGTTCAGGCCAAGGATATGAAGTGCTCCACATGCGGAAACGTGTGAGTCCTGTATCTCATGTGTAGCGTCACCGAAGAGGAAGTACAACATAGAACTCTGGAGTATACTTTCTAGTACTAGATAGTACTAGGGTACTATCTAGTAACATCTAATTCTATCTAGTGCTAGAGTACTATCTATTACTATTTACTACTATCCAGTACCAGAGTACTATCTAGTACTAGATAGTACTCTAGTTGTAGATATTACTAGATAGTACTCTTGTACAAAATGGTACTGTGGTACAACATAGGTAAAGTACTTTGTGGTGTAGCAGTTGGACAAGGTGCTCATCAAAACATAACTAGTAATAAGTACATAATGACTTAACTAGTGCTGACAATTTACTAATGGGTTACACTTTGCAATAAGGATATTTTAACATTAGTTAATGCAGTAATAACATTACCTAGCCGTTAATTAACAGTTAATAACCGTCAGTAGGGTAAGAGCCTTAACCCTACTAACCCTCCCACTAACCCGTACCCAACTAACCCATACCCTCCCCCCTCCCACCCCTCCCTCTCCCTCTCCCCCTCCCCCTCCCCCTCCCCCATCACCCCACTCATAAAATTATTCCAAAAATGTCCCTTGTAACCTTTGACCCTCAGTTAAAATTAGCTAGCGCACCTGCTTCAGGAAGATCTCCAGACCTCCAAAACGTAGAAATACCTTCATAGAACCAACCCTCTCCAGACCTCCATAGCAGACCATAGAAATATCTTCATAGAACCAACCCTCTCCAGACCTCCATAGCAGACCGTAGAAATATCTTCATAGAACCAACCCTCTCCAGACCTCCATAGCAGACCGTAGAAATATCTTCATAGAACCAACCCTCTCCAGACCTCCATAGCAGACCGTAGAAATATCTTCATAGAACCAACCCTCTCCAGACCTCCATAGCAGACCATAGAAATACCTTCATAGAACCAACCCTCTCCAGACCTCCATAGCAGACCATAGAAATACCTTCATAGAACCAACCCTCTCCAGACCTCCATAGCAGACCATAGAAATGCATTCATAGAACCAACCCTCTCCATACCTGCATAGCAGACAGTAGAAATACCTTCCTAGAACCAACCTTCCTACAACCAACCCTCTCCAGACCTCCATAGCAGACCATAGAACCGACCCGCCTAGAACCAACCCTCTCACAGACCTCCATAGCAGACCGTAGAACCGACCCACCTAGAACCAACCCTCTCACAGACCTCCATAGCAGACCATAGAAATACGTTCTTAGAACCAACCCTCCTAGAACCAACCCTCTCCAGACCTCCATAGCTGAGGCGGTTTAAGGGGGGCTGGCTAGGCTGTGAGCTGAAGGTTTCAGGAGGTTTTAGGGACTAACCTAACGGGGTTAGTCCTGATGGAGAACATGGTTAACTTATGAGTGATGACATGAGGACAGGACCAACTCCAGAGAAATATCCACGTTTGACAAACTTCTTGTCTGTCTTTTTCAGGTCTCACTTCGCCAAGATGACTGAGTGAGTATGATGCTTAATAATGAGTTGTATAATGTTCTTAATGTTCTATCATGAGGCCACTCCTACATTCAACATACCATACTGTGGAGAAAACAGTGGACTGATGGAGAACTCAGTAGTTACGGTTTAGAGAAGGGCTCCTCCTGAGGGCGTCATAGAGCTCGACTTGCTCTAGGATGCCTGGACAGCATTTGGGATCAGACCCAGTATCCTCGGGCTAACAGCCAGACTATCCTGGCTAGTGGTGTAATGTAGTGTCATCTAATGTGGTGTAATGTGATGTAGTGTCTGTGATGTGATGTGATGTTCTCTTTCGTGCTTCAGGGTAAAGAAGATGACGTCGAGCCGTAGGCACCATCTCAAGGTGAGGAGGCGCATGCATGAACGAGGCCATGTTGCCATGACAACAGGCCACGACACCAGGCTAGATGGATGGTTGATGGATGATGCTGAGTGATGGGTGGTGATGGTGGATGGATGGGTGATGGAGGATGATGGATGATTGATGATATGATATGAATGCTAAAGCTGTTGTTTTCGTCCCTCCAGAGTCTGATCCTGCAGATCGCTGCTGATTGGATTGAGGTGGAGACCAAGGAGGCGGTGGAGACAAAGGCCGCCTACATGTCTGAGAACTGCCCCGCCCCCAGCCTTAGTGGCGACCAGGCTGCTCTCCTGGTAACACTCAACACCTAGCCCCTAGTACCTTAAAACCCTGAACCCTAAACCCTTAAACCCTGAACCATAACTCTGACCTGACTGGAGACCAAGACTGGACCTAACTACCTGTTGCTAACCCTAGCATTAGCCCTTAGTGTTAAACACTGAACCTTAGGCTAACCCTAGTGTTAGCCCTTAGTGTTAAACACTCAACCTTAGGCTAACCCTAGCATTAGCCCTTAGTGGTAAACACTGAACCTTAGGCCAACCTTAGTGTTAGCCCTTAGTGTAAAACACTCAACATTAGGCTAAGCCTAGTGTTAGCCCCTTGCCTTAAACACTCCACCCTTAAGCTAACCCTTCCTTAATGAACTCTAAACACATCCCCAACACAGCTGCTAGTTCTAACCCTTAGCATAATGCTATTCTCGTGTACTCTGTGCTGATCTTAAGGGAGACCATGTTCTGTCAACAGGAAATCTGCAAGAAGCTTCAACAGGCTGCGGACAGAATTGATGAAGAACGCTACGACACAGAGGCCAAAGTACAGAAGGCTGACAAGGAGGTACTTATTGTGTAGATCTTGTATATCTGTAGTTATGTTGCATGACAGCCAAGGGAAAAGACAGACTTTCACACTCAGTGAAACCAAGCATCCTCTCATAGTCATGTGTTCATTAAGCTACCCTCATGCATATCAATGTCCTTCATGGTGCTCTTCCACTGTGGACTAGCAACTTCCTTCTTTAGAGGTTTGGGGTTCTAATCCTGTGATTCCTCAGCACTAGATCGGGTTGGGAGTTCTCTTTCCTGTTGCCCAGTGGTTAAAGGTTCCAAAGCTCTAATGAGCCATCAATAGCAACATGAAGTGGTCTGGATGAAGTGATGCTCAACGTTCCTGATGTTCTGTTCCCCTCACAGATCACAGATCTGAAGCTGAAGATGGTGGAGCTTGGAGGTGTGAAGAAGCCAGCCCTAAAGAAGGTCCGTATGTCTGCTGACTCCATGCTGGCGGCCCTGCTGGGAGGGAAACACAAGGTCACAATGGACCTGAGGTCCAACCTCAAGCAGGTCAAGAAGGAGGTCAAGGAGGAGGTGAGGAACAACCTATTTTATTTATCAAGTCGTCTGCCAATGATGGTCATTGTTAGCAGCGTTGTATAGTTCAGAGGAACATCTCTTGCGTTCCTCCGATAATCCTTGATGTAAGTGAATCCCTTACTACACTAAACTAAACAACGTTCTCTTCCCCAGGCGGTGGAGGCTGGAGATTGGCGTAAGAACATTGAGGACAAGGCTGACAGGAAGAAGATGTTTGAGACGTCCTAAATACTTTTGCTTTTCCTCACTGATGTTTTTGACTTTTCCATGGAACTGGAATAATCAGTTTTTTCCCATTAAATCTTTTGAATAAGGCTTTGATGTCCTCTTGGAGTCTTCTTCAGGGTGTAGTTACGTAAGGTATCCTCAGTGAGTACTGAGATGGGTGGAAGAGGGGTCTGGGTAGGGGTTTAAAAGGGAACAGGATGTACTGAGATCCACCAGAGGTCAGTAGAGAGTCAGCCTGGGCTGGCCGTTGGTCTCTTGCTCTCTTCCCGAAGGATGCTGGCCTCCTGCCTTCAGAGAAGATCCTCCACTCAAACTAAGGGCTTTGATTCCCGGCTGTTTTGTACTGAGGACCATACCTCCTGTTTGTAGTTCTTCATGTCTGATTGTCTTGGTAACCCCGAAGGGTGAGTACACATCCTTTTGTTTCTCAACCTTCTCTTTAATGGTGCCTCGGACTTTGAAAACACAATGTCAGAAATAAGTTCTGTAGACACTTGACACCACCTTAGACATTTCCGTCTTTGACCGATTTTGCGGCAGCATGTTCGAAGAAAGATATGAATCAATGAATCAATGAATCAATGGATGAACTCATTAACTGCTGAGTGCATGAGGTGCTCTGTTCCAGGCTGGTATTCTGAAGGATGATTGACAGCTATCTGCATGAAAACAATATTCTAAAGAATCGACCGAATACTTAACTACCAATGTTGAAAGAGTACCCACTTTCAACATTGTTTTAAACTACGCTTTCACCTTGTTTAAGGGTCACACTAAACCTTTTTAGAGCTACCATGGAGGGGGCGATATTGTCTTATAGTGTTGAGACTTCGGCTCCACATCACAAGTCCTCCTCTCCCCTGGGCTCACCCTCCTCCCTGTGCAACCCGAGAGCCCTGTTGTGTCCCTGAGACAACTTCCTAAGACACTTTTAAGAGCTTAGTTGTGGAGGTATGCTGGTATTTCGGGAGGCTGGCGGCGGATTGGTCTGCAGGGTCCTCTGCGCCCATAAAGAGGGCTGTGCTTTGTGCTGACAGGACGCCTCACACTATATACCCGTGTTTCATCGGGGTTGATTCCTACTGCCCAGTGTCTCCAGCTCCGTGTCCACCAGCCTCCACCTTCTCTCTGAGCAGGTAAGACCCCGTCCGCTCACCGGACCCCCGCTGGGGGGTAGATGCTGCTAGGTGTCAGGGACGGGCTGCTGGGAGGATGGGTGGGACGATATCTGAGTTGTTTGAGGGGATTAGCAGGACTACAGGTCTGGAGATGCAGATTAGTGTTATCTCATTTCTCCATCTTGATGTGATATTCCCTCGTTTGGACCTTGTTTTGTGTTATTCACAGAAGACCTCTGGAAATGAGAACATAAATAGTATTAATCTGAAACGTTACGCAGGTCGGTAGAAAAGTTGTTACGTACTAAGATAAGTATCATTGTTGGGTATTAAAATATGAATCAAGGATATTTAAATGTGGAGTGTATATATGGAGTGTATATTGTATTGTATTCATCCAGTAATGGGATTTATTTACTAATACAGTAGTAATAATAAAAAAAGTATGTAACTATGCAAACACATTTATTTATACATACCATAACCATATACATACTACGTTTTTTGTTCATATTTAATTTCAATTTAACACACAATTTGTAAACGTGGTTTGAGAGCCATTTTAAATAAATTAAGAGTACACTCGTATCTCTATATTCTATCCATATCTCCACAATGGTGCGTGTGTCTTAGAGGTGTGAGTCCGTCTTTGGTCGTCGGGTGGCTATATCAGGCGTGACTCAGGAAACATTTGAACCCTTCGCTACGCTGGCGTTTAATGGGACAGTGAGGGGCCGAGGTGGGCCTGGTGCCTGACTGGGAGGTTTGGTATGTTGGTTTGTGTGGTGTGCGTGACTAGGGATGCTAGGTATGGTGTGAACGGCTGTGCTTGCGTGTCTGGCAACTCGGTGTTCACAGCATCTGGTCGGTATGCTGGAGGTAATCCTCAATGATTAGGGCTTCAGGCTCCTGCTGTAAGTAAGTAACATTTATTTATAAGGCACATTTAAAAACAATTTTAACTGGCCAAAGTGCCGTACATGGTGCAAAAAATACATATAAAAGAACACATAGCGCATACATTGACAGTACATGAAAACATAAAAAATAACATCATATCACAAAAGGGGAGGAAAGGCCAGAGAAGAGGTGTGTTTTGAGCCTAGATTTAAAAATGATGACGGAAGGAGCGTCTCTAACTGAAGGCCTGAGGGCCCAGGGCAGGGCCAGGTTCCTTGAGGGCCCCTGGTGCGGGCCAGGTAATGCCGTGAACATAATGCCCTCCTCCCTCTGTTCCCCTGGTTCGTCTACTCCAGGCCTGAACCGAACCTCATCATGTCTGAGTGAGTATCCTGCTAGTCTGCCTGCAAACCCTCGCTTTGCGTTGTTTACATGTGTTTACATGTGGGTTGTATTATGTATGTGTGTTGTTTTTTGGTGTGTATATTGTTTTTAGATGAGTAAAGTAGTATTTATGGTCTACTCTAATCTAAAATAATGTAATATAAAGTAACGGTATCAAACATAATGTAGTATAATCTAACCCTAACCATGATACATAAATGAATGTCATCTAACATAATGTAATGAAAGTAATTGTAATTTCATCTGATATAATGTAATCTAATCTAAAATAGTGTAATCAAACATAATGTAATGGCACGTAACATAATGTAATGAAACATAATTTAATGTTATGAAATGTAATGTAATCTAATCGAACATAATCTAACATAATGAAATTTAATGTATTGTAACATAATGCTATGTAACATCATTTTATGTAATGTAAGCTATTATAACAATGTAACATAATGTAAAGTAATGTAACATAAAATAATGTAATGTAACATAGAATAATTTAATGTAACATAACATAATAGTATGTAACAAAACGTAATGTAACATAATGTAATGTAACATAATGTAAAGTAATTTCACATAACATAATGTAATCTAACATAATTTAATGCAATGTGTCATAATGTAGTGTAATGTTATCTAACATAATGTAAAGTAATGAAACATAACATAATGTAATGTAACGTAATCTAATGTAATTGAATGTAATGTTGTATAACATAATGTAACCATCCTAATGTAAAGTAATGTATCATAACATAATGTAACGTGATTTAATTGAATGTGACATAGCATAATGTAAGGTATTCTAACATAACATAATGTAATCTAACATAATGTAAAGTAACGTAGTGTAATCTAATGTAATGTAACATAACATCATGTAAAGTAATGCAATTTGTTTTTCTCTACAGCGGAAAGAAAATGACTTCCAGCCGTAGGCACCATCTGAAGGTAAACCACCACTGTGACAAACACCAGTACATCTAGTATTCACCAGTACAATAACCAGTACATCTAGTATTCACCAGTACAATAACCAGTACATCTAGTATTCAGAGGTACAATAACCAGTGCATCTAGTATTCATCAGTACAATAACCAGTACATCTAGTATTCACCAGTACAATAACCAGTACATCTAGTGTTCACCAGTACAATAACCAGTACATCTAGTATTCACCAGTACAATAACCAGTACATCTAGTGTTCACCAGTACAATAACGAGTACATCTAGCATTAACCAGTACAATAACCAGTACATCTAGTATTCACCAGTACAATAACCAGTACATCTAGTATTCAGAGGTACAATAACCAGTGCATCTAGTATTCACCAGTAAGTACATCTAGTATTCAGAGGTAGAATAACCAGTACATCCAGTATTCAGAAGTACAAGGTACTCATAATCATGGAGACGTGTAATGCTTTACTGTGGGTTACCTGCTTTACCTGCACTACATTGACACGAGCGCAGGTAAAGCAGGTCAGTGAGTCCTGGGGGTGACCCTTCCCCTAGTCTGACCCCAGGTCAGTGAGTCCTGGGGGTGACCCTTCCCCTAGTCTGACCCCAGGTCAGTGAGACCTGGGGGTGACCCTTCCCCTAGTCTGACCCCAGGTCAGTGAGTCCTGGGGGTGACCCTTCCCCTAGTCTGACCCCAGGTCAGTGAGTCCTGGGGGTGACCCTTCCCCTAGTCTGACCCCAGGTCAGTGAGTCCTGGGGGTGACCCTTCCACTAGTCTGACCCCAGGTCAGTGAGTCCTGGGGGTGACCCTTCCCCTAGTCTGACCCCAGGTCAGTGAGTCCTGGGGGTGACCCTTCTCCAGGTCTGACCCCAGGGGGTAAACCTTCTCCTGGTCTGACCCCAGGTCAGTGAGTCCTGGGGTAACCCTTGTCCTTGAGTAACCCTTCTCCTTGGAGTAACCCTTCTCCTTGGAGTAACCCTTCTCCTTGGGGTAACCCTTCTCCTGGGCTGCTCTGTAGAGTCTGATGCTGCAGATTGCAGCAACCTGGATTGAGACCGAGAAGCAGGAGCTGGTGGAGGCCAAGCAGAACTACATGGCCGAGAACTGCCCTAACCCCGACATGAGTGGAGACTTGGCTGCACTGATGGTAGGACTCACCCTCATGTTGACCCCTGACACCTAACCCCAGTCTGAGTAGAGAGTTGTACTCAGAGACATGATTCACTGTTATGTTATTAAAGTATCCCTTAGACCTCTGGTAGGACTGCATGAGGTCTTCATTTAGGGCGAGTTTGCTGCCACCTAAAGGTGAAGTCTATATTAACTATGGTGAGCTGTTGGAAGAGGGGAAAAGCATCACCTCATTACATTATGGTTCAGCTCCTCATCTACTGACCAGAGAGGTGTGTGTGTGTGTGTGTGTGTGTGTGTGTGTGTGTGTGTGTGTGTGTGTGTGTGTGTGTGTGTGTGTGTGTGTGTGTGTGTGTGTGTGTGTGTGTGTGTGTGTGTGTGTGTGTGTGTGCGCGTATATTGCAGTATTGGTTCTGGTGGGTTTGATGCTAGCTGAGAGATAGGACAGTATTGGTTCTGGTGGGTTTGATGCTAGCTGAGAGATATGACAGTATTGGTTCTGGTGGGTTTCATGCTAGCTGAGAGATATGACAGTATTGGTTCTGGTGGGTTTCATGCTAGCTGAGAGCGGGGGCTGACAGTCTCCCCTTCCTCTTCAGGAGATTTGCAAGAAGCTCTCCCAGGCGGCCGACAAGATAGATGATGAGCGCTACGACGTGGAGTCCAAAGTGGTGAAGGCCAACAAGGAGGTGAGAGTCTGGGGGGTAGTGGGTCGACTCCCGGCTCCAAGGCTCTGGGTTTGGTACCCAAAGAACTCCGTCTACCTGTTAACATCCTGGGACAAGATGCCCATAAACCCTACCTGCCCCTTGATGACCTGTGTCTGTAAAGTCTTACCCCTACCTGCTCCTTAATGACCTGTATCTGTACTGTCTTACCCATACCTGCACCTTAACGACCTGTCTCTGTACTGTCTAACCCCTACCTGCTCCTTAATGGACTGTACTGTTTTACCCTACATTACATTACTGTACTGTTTTACCCTTTCCTGCTTTTTAATGACTAAAATACACTGTGTTTAGTTTCGATTCATGCTAGCAGATTCCTGGACCATTAGATTGTACTGTTTAAGTCTCTCATCGGTCCCTGTCTTACCTGACTAAACCCTACCCTACTGAATGACCTTACGTTAAAGTCCTTACCCTGACCGTATCTTATATCTTATCTTAATCTGATCTTTGCTTCTCTCTTTAACTTATCTAACAATTAGTAACCTTGAGGTAGAATGTCCTGGTAACTTTGAACTAGGTAATTCTACTCCTATCCTGGACCTTTTCCTGGAGCGCCCTAGTTAGTATGGTACTACCTTACCTTCACTTACTCATTGGTTAAAAGGTTCTTGATCGAGGGGCTTCAGCTAAATCCATCTCTGACGGATTTAGCATCCCATGGAGATCATAGCTTCTATAGCGAGACATGTTAACGAAGCAAGATGTTCTTCCCGGTAGATCGAGGACCTGCGGATGAAGGTGGTGGAGCTGGGAGGCGTGAAGAAGCCAGCCCTGAAGAAGGTCCGCATGTCTGCTGATGCCATGCTGCAGGCCCTACTAGGAGGGAAACACAAGGTCACCATGGACCTCAGGTCCAACCTCAAGCAGGTCAAGAAGGAGGTCAAGGAGGAGGTGAGGACTGTGTAGAGCCATCCTGGAGTCTGTAGTGAGGAGGAGTTGGTGGAGGAGTTGGTGGAGGAGCTGGTGGAGGAGTTCGTGGACATTAAGCTGAAAAATAATTTCCCTAAGGGGACAGGTAATGAACTAACTAACTAAACCTTCTCTCCCTTCTTCTCCTCAGAGCGTAGAGGCCGGAGATTGGCGCAAAAACATTGAGGACAAGGCGGACAGGAAGAAGATGTTCGAGACGTCCTAGAGAGGTCCAGACGCTGGAGAAGGAGAGGTCTAGCTCCTCCTGCTTCACGCCTTCGGCTTCTGATTCCACCGGGGGACTGATGGACGCAGTTAGTGCTATTTCAGTTCTCATGTTAACATTTAGGAATCAAACTTCAAATTGTACAGGATTCTTGGAATTGTTGAAAATAAATGCTTTGAATTAATACTTTATGGTTCATTTGTGTATCGGCATGTTAGGGTGAGAGAGTAGGTACAGGTTGAAGGTGCTTTATTAGTTCATTTTATAAGTTGACTGTTCTTTGTGTGTGTGTGTAGTTTAGTTGGATAAGAAGCTGGACACACTTTAGTAACCGCCAAGCATAATTTTCAACTTTGGAGAGTAAACAAATCGCAGTTATACAGATGCTTACCTAAATGATTTCTACTCCATTGTAAATTATTCACAATATCGCACAATATGGAATATGTTTGTAAAATAACAAGTTTTGATGTTCAATTTATTGACTTAATGTCCCACTCACACTGGAGAGAACTAACTTAAGTGTTTTCAAACCATCCTCATCTGTCTCTTTTCTGTTTTTTTTGTCTGAAGAGGGTCATGTAATAAACACATGAACTAGCCCCAAATAAAACTAAATCTGACTCATTGACTGATCAACAGATTTAGTTAAATCATACACCCATCAAACAATTCAAAGCTGTTATTGACCTCATCGATATACATCGACCCTGAAACCTTAAAGCAACTCATTAGACCCTAAAATCTTAAAGCGACTCATCAGACTCTCAAACCTTAAAGAGACTCATCAGACCCTAAAACTTTAAAGTGACTCATTAGACCCTAAAACCGTAAATTGACTCATTAGACCCTAAAACCTTAAAGCGACTCATTAGACCCTAAAACCTTAAAGCGACTTATTAGACCATAACCTTAAAGTGACTCCTTAGACCCAAACTGTTCCTGTCTGGACCCCAACATGGCCGCTCCCCTCCATGCTGAGGGAGCCGTCAGCTGGTGGGGGACGCCTGGGGTGAGAGGGGGAGCGGGGGTGCGGGGGGAGAGGAGGGCATGAGGGCAGGGTTGGGCAGGGTATTTCAGGAGCTCCAGGCCCATTGGTTGGGGATTGAAAGCGTTTCCATAAAGAGGACCCCAGACTGCCTTATATACTGTGTATGATCTTTGTGTGCGTCTGCGGCGAGTCTTCTTCATCGTCCACCCAGTGTGTCGTTACTCCTCTTTCTTCTTAAGGTGAGACAAAATCTCCTTTATCTTCTGAAAAGTCCTCTTTTCTTCCTCAAGCTAGCAAGGCATCACTCTCTTTGCTCTACACTAAAGTGGGCATAGGTGTTAGCCGTTGACCTCTGACCTGTCTCTTTGACCAGCCGTTTTTCCGGCGGCGTTTGAGGGGTCTTGACCCCAGGCAAGTGGAGGCTAACGCTAAGGTTTGCACTAAGTCGTTAAAAGGTGATCTTAAACCCTCAACTCTGACTCCGGCAGCGACCCGAAGCAGAGACTCTTCAAGAAAAGTTCCTTATTCCATCCCATAATGTCGTTACACTGTGAAGTACTTAAGAGAGGAGAACATAATGCTAGTTGTGGGTTTTGCTGGCTCTGGTTAATTAGGATGCTAATGGTTATTTAGGTGACTGGTGAGGTGGATAGTGGTTAGTTAGTTAGTTAGTTGGCTAGTAAGGTGGCTGGTGGTTAGTTAAGTCATTGTGTTTAATTATTTGTCTATGACTCTTGACAAACTTTCCTGCTCAATTATGAAGTTCCTTGGAATACCCATCTTGGATTTATAAAGACCATTTATCTTATCTTACCTCATCATCCATCCACTGATACCATTAATTTAGTTGCAGACCCTTCCTCGTGTCTAAGTGTTTGTAACCTTAATAGATGATAGAATATTGGAATGGTTTTATATGACGTGTACGGCTTCATCACCAACAAAACTTGGAGTTGGACTGGGACGTTGTGTAAACCATTATCTTCTAAACATTGGTAACCAATAGCATAGCTCCCATGCTGCCTACAAGTATGTGGTCATCATTTAAAGAATTAATTACATTTGAATAATGGAATCCCTACTTTTAACTTATAACCTTTTCAACACCATGTGCTCCATGCCGGTTATTAACCAGAGGGTATTATTAGAGGATTTAAAGGGCTCTGTAAGACAGTCGGACTACATTCTGATCAAGAAGTGCTGATGGTCGCCTGGGACATCTGATCCCAGGATAAGTTTAGCCACTCCTCAGCTTCCATTACCGTCCTGCTACCAAGCTGCTGAGATCAGCCCCTTCCACCCCAACACATCACTCCTCCTCCGTCACCCACGACCTCCTCGCTTCACCTCTGCCCTGCTGATCTGACCTCTGACTATCTCTCCACAGATTGTGGAACCCAGAAAGCACCAAGATGTCTGAGTGAGTCTGCAACTTATAGATTCACACTACACCTCACTGCAATTTTTCAGATTAAGACTGCACCTCACTGCAAGTTATAGATTCAGACTGCAGCTCATAGATCCACACTGCAGCTCATAGAATCCCACTGGCCATCAGCCTCACCTCCCCATCACATTATGCCACAGGATTCCATCCATGAAATGACAGAGCCACAAATAAAATAATACAAGTCATGCATACATACATTTAATGCAGAACATTACATCACCAAGTCACAACATCATATAGCCTAACCAAAATCACACCATCGTTAAATCAAGCAAATCACATAAATATTTAATCACAGCATCACCAAATCACAATAACACTAAATCATGACTAAATCCATTGTCATGATCAAATCAATTCTTTTTTTGTTTGCAGGAAAAAAATGACCTCCAGCCGCAGGCACCACCTGAAGGTACACACACACGTACACACACACACACACACACACACACACACACACACACACGCACACGCACACGCACACGCACGCACACACACATGCCCACACATAAAGATGTATGAAAATTCCTCCTATATTACTCCAACTATTGATGGACCATGCTCGATAATATTGAACAAAGAGTAATGAGTATATCAGTAGTGAATAGTGAGTAATGAGTGTATCAGTAGTGAGTAATGAGTATATCAGTAGTGAATAGTGAGTAATGAGTATATCAGTAGTGAATAGTGAGTAATGAGTGTATCAGTAGTGAGTAATGAGTGTATCAGTAGTGAGTAATGAGTGAATCAGTAGTGAATATTGAGTGTATCAGTAGTGAGTAATGAGTGAATCAGTAGGGATTATTGAGTGTATCAGTAGTGAGTAATGAGTGTATCAGTAGTGAATGAGTGTATCAGTAGTGAATGAGTGTATCAGTAGTGAATGAGTGTATCAGTAGTGAATAGTGAGTGATGAGTTTATCAGTTGTGAATAATGAATGTATCAATATTTAATAGTGAGTGTATCAGTAGGGATTATTGAGTGTATCAGTAGTGAGTGAATCAATAGTGAATAATCATGTATCAGTAGCGAGTTATGAGTGTATCAGTAGTAAATAGTGAGTACTGAGTGTATCAGTAGAAAGTATTGAGTGTATCAGTAGTGAGTATTGAGTGTATCAGTAGTGAGTACTGAGTGTATCAGTAGAAAGTATTGAGTGTATCAGTAGTGAGTATTGAGTGTATCAGTAGTGAGTATTGAGTGTATCAGTAGTGAGTATTGAGTGTATCAGTAGTGAGTATTGAGTGTATCAGTAGTGAGTATTGAGTGCATCAGTAATGAGTGTATTAGTAATGAGTAATGAGTGTATTAGTAATGAGTAATGAGTGTATTAGTAATGAGTAATGAGTGTATCAGTAGTGAACAGTGAGTAACGTCTATGTTACTAATGAGTGGGTGTGTACTTCAGAGTTTGATCCTGTCAATCGCGGCTAACTGGATCGAGGAGGAGAAGAAGGAGGCCATCGCAGCCAAGGAGAACCACATGGCTGAGAACTGCCCCGCCCCCGACCTCTCTGGAGACCAGGCCGCCCTCATGGTACACTCTCTAGCTAATACGCGGCTAGCATGCTAGGAAATCACACTCAGACGCTAACATGGGACTAGCATGCTGGGATTACACATAACTAGCTTACACTGTTAGCATGCTAGGACATTACATCACTAAAATATCACCACTGATCTAAAAAGTTAAAACCAACAATAATTTGTGCTAAAATCCCACTGTACAACCATGGCGCGCTAAGCAGCTAACCATGTTAGCCCCACACTAAACTGTTAGCATTGTACTATTTTGTCTGTGAGCAGGAAACGTGCAAGAAGCTGGCGGCCATCCTTGACCGACTGGATGAGGAGAGGTACGACGCTGAGGCAAAAGTGGGCAAGGCCGACAAAGAGGTAACATCATCATCATAATCTTTATCAGCACTAGGGTCATTATCAGAACCTTCAACCCACCTACTCCACCATCATCAACAACTTTACATTGACAACAACACCATAATTTACTCTGTCATACCCATCTTCATCATTTACACCACCAGCCATGCCATCCTTTCTCCTAGATCGAGGATCTGAAGATCAAGGTTGTTGACCTGGTGGGCGTGAAGAAGCCAGCCCTGAAGAAGGTGCGCATGTCTGCTGACTCCATGCTGGCGGCCCTGCTGGGCTCCAAACACAAGGTCACCATGGACCTGAGGTCCAGCCTCAAGCAGGTCAAGAAGGAGGTCAAGGAGGAGGTGAGAAACCATTTATTTTATTTATTAAGTCGTCATTGATCTGCCAATGATGGTCATTGTTTAATGAGTTGTTTACTTCAGAGGAACATCTCTTGTGTTCCTCTTGTAATCCTTGATGTAAGTGAAGGTTTAGTTTTCACTTACTGAAATCATTCAGTGTAAGAGTGTGGTCTGATCAGAGGAGCTGAAGAGAGATACTAAAGAATGTTCTCTTCCACAGTCGGCGGAGGCTGGAGATTGGCGTAAGAACATTGAGGACAAGGCTGACAGGAAGAAGATGTTTGAGACATCCTAAGCATCCTGACCGTGTGTCTATGTGCCGTCCGTCCGTCTCTGTAAACTGCTGGTCTTATCCGTTGGTGGAACCAGGTGGTTGGTCAACAAGTGTGTGTTTGGGGTTCTTGGATGTGTCATATTGGAGAAAGTGGTGAAGGTTCTCGATGGGGTTGGTGTCACGTGGTCAGGTGGTTTTCACGTCAGGTCTGAAGGTCTTTGGTTCCTCACACACCAGCGTGCCTCACAGCCTCTGCTTCAGGCGCTCGGGCACCTCCACTTTGTTCAAGAGATATCGAATAAAAGAGGAAAAACCATCAAGTTGTCCCACTGTTTTGTGTTTCTCTTCTTTGACTGTTTCTTTGTGTGTTTAAGGTTGTGTCTAACCCTAGGGTTGTTTAAGTGTGGTTATGGTACCAAGGACTTCTCCTCATGTTTTTCAAGTCCTACCTTGGTGTTTAGGGGCTAGTTCTGTTATGATGGATGGCTTTCAGGCCTGTTCCACCTGTTTGGACGCACACAGTTTAAGGCACTGTAGTTCTCAGTAGCTGCCCTGATCCTTGTAAAAGGTTTCATCTGATGAATCAAGAGTTGCTGCTCATAAAATATATCTAGGATCTAGGGCTGGTATGATATTCTTCAGTAAAAAGTCCTTAATCAACTATTCAGATGGGAGATCACACCAACACTAATTCCTACTCTTAACTAAGCATCATTATGGTGACAACCCATGCATTTACATTTACAGTGAGGGCATTTAGCAGACGCTTACATCCATAGCGACTTACAATAAGTACATTTGTCAGAAGAAGGAGAAACAACAATATATCGCTGTTGGTACAGTAAGGATGTTCATAGAACCAAGTGCCAAGCACTAACAATCACTAGGTTAACCAATTCCCCGTATACAACAAAGATAGCTAGGATAAGATGCTACACAATTCTAAGTACTATTTTTAAGTGCAAGGATGTACAACTTACAATAAGTGCGTACATTAAGCGCCAGGACGTACAACATACAATAAGTGTGTACATTTCTAATCACTACGGTTAACTACGCAGTACTTCGTGAACAACATGTTCACGAAGTCAACATGTTAGTAGTGCTGGGACGTCCAAACTGACACATTAGATGTTCTGTGAGGTTCTGCTCTGATCATCTCCTGACATAAGGACCATAATGAGAGATCAAAGGCGTGTTAATTCTCCTGCACCCAGTTCCCCCCCCCCCCCCCCCCCACCAGGACCAAGACCACCCTAACACTCCTTCTATGGTCTCCCAGGTGGTATTTAATGGCCCCTGGGGGGCCCCTGGCTCCGGTGGCTCACGTAGCAGCGAGGGCAGTGGGCTGTGCTAAGTTTATCCTCCAGCCCGCGGGGGAATGCCAGGAAGCCACAGGGCTAAGTTTGGACACCACACAACCCGAGAGGAACAGACGTCTCTCAGGCCTGGTCCTCTCCTGGGTCTGGGCTCTGCTGGGACGGGGGGAAGAGGTCCCAGGGGCCTGGCCTATAGGGGGCCTGGGGGGGGGGACACATACCCCCCCCCCCCTGTCAGCCCCAGGTCCTGGATTGATCCTTTGATCTGGGTTTTGTCATGTTTTGATTTGATGTTGGTCAGCTACCAGGGGGAGGAGGTCTGGTCCCCCTCTGGTCAAGTGGACCCCCTCTGGTCTGGTGGACCCCCTCTGGACCCCCTCTGGTCTAGTGGACCCCTCTGGTCTGGTGAACCCCTCTGGTCTGGTGGACCCCTCTGGTGTGGTGGACCCCCTCTGGTCTGGTGGACCCCTCTGGTGTGGTGGACCCCTCTGGGTCTGGTGGACCCCCTCTGGTCTGGTGGACACCCTCTTATGTGGTGGACCCCTCTGGTCTGATGGACCCCCTCTGGTCTGGTGGACCCCCTCTCATGTGGTGGACCCCTCTGGTCTGGTGAACCCCCTCTGGTCTAGTGGACCCATTCTCTCAGTCGGACCCTAAGTCCTCTAAAGGACCCAGAGGAGAACCTCCCCAGACCGAGGGGGGATACCTGGAGAAGGACCCACAAGAGGAGTCTCCTTCCAGGGAGAGGTCCCTCCTCCATATATATATAATATATATGCATATGTTTATGTATATATTTTGTATGTTGTGTTTTCCTGCTGTGATGAGGAGTAGAAAGGAGGAAACATACCAGTAACAACCACTAGGGGGCAGGTCTGCTCTGCCTTAAAATCCTCTCTCTCTCTCTCTCTCTCTCTCTCTCTCTCTCTCTCTCTCTCTCTCTCTCTCTCTCTCTCTCTCTCTCTCTCTCTCTCCTCTCTCCTCTCTCTCTCTCTCCCTCTCCCTCTCCCCCTCACTCTCTCTCTCTCTCTCTCTCTCTCTCTCTCTCTCTCTCTCTCTCTCTCTCTCTCTCTCTCTCTCTCTCTCTCCCTCTCTCTGATCCGTGTGTATTTAGCCTCAGCCTGCCCCCTGCTGGCGGTCTCAGGTGTTGTGTTCTTCTGTGTGTGTGTGTTCTGTTGGTTTCTAGAACACACACTGCGGATCTATGATTGGCCGGATCAGCCTCTCTTGGCGCATGACCTCAGCCAATTAGAATGTAGCGTCACACAGGCTTTAATTTGTACAGACACACCTGGATCCCCCTGGGTCTCCACCCGGGTTTCCACCCGGGTCTCTACCCCCCCGGGGTCTCCACCTGGGTCTCTACCCCCGGGGTCTCCAACTGGGTCTCTACCTCCTGGGTCTCTACCCCCTGGGTCTCTACCTGGGTCTCTACCCCCCTGGGTCTCTACCCCCTGGGTCTCTACCCCCTGGGTCTCCACCTAGGTCTCTACCTGGGTCTCTACCCCCTGGGTCTCCACCTGGGTCTCTACCTGGGTCTCTACCCCCTGGGTCTCTACCTGGGTCTCTACCCCCCTGGGTCTCTACCCCTTGGGTCTCTACCCCCTGGGTCTCTACCTGGGTCTCTACCCCCCTTGGTCTCTACCCCTTGGGTCTCTACCCCCTGGGTCTCTACCTGGGTCTCTACCCACCTGGGTCTCTACTCCCTGGGTCTCTACCCCTTGGGTCTCTACTCCACGGGCCTCTACTCCCTGGGTCTCTACCCCCTGGGTCTCTACCCCCCTGGGTCTCTACTCCCTGGGCCTCTACTCCCTGGGTCTCTAAACCCTGGGTTTATGTTTGCGTGTTGTGTTATCCGTTGTGTAAGCGTGCTGCCTGTGCGTCAGGGTTCTGTGATTCATCAGAGAAAGCAGCTGCTGCCGTCTGGTCCCGGGCCCTGAGGGCAGGGAGCAGGAAGCCGGCTGGAGACCAGGAGGCTTGAGCAGTCCTCCCCTTCTCCCCCTGACCCAGGCTGAGATAGACCCAGGCTGAGATAGACTGAGGCTGGGAGGGACCCAGGCTGAGATAGACCCTGACTGAGGTAGGCCCTGGCTGGGATAGACCCAGACTCGGTCTCCGCATGGCATCTGGGTCATGATGTCATCAACCCATAGCACACGGGTCACTCCTTCTGTCCTGCCTCGTTCATACACGCGATTAGGGAACGTTTGGCGTCTCAACGTTCTGCTTGGCAGAACAAGGTCAGCCATTAAGGTTCCACCCAGAGTCACACGTGAACGTACAGTGTGTCAAAAAGGCAAACTACCAGTGCTACGATACAGAAACCTGTTCTTCATGGGCCACGGTGCAGACTGAGCAGATGAGTTAACCTGTGAGGGGAGAGGGGTCAGGGTTCAGCTGTCCTGAGGTCAGTGGGGAGCGCCTTCCACCGCGGGTGAGTGGAGTGGAGAGGAAGTCTGCGGGGGACTTGCTCTCCTAAGAGTGGAAGTCCCCTCTGAGGAGGACAGTGTAGAGTGTGGGGGTCCCCTCTGAGGAGGACAGTGTAGAGTGTGGGGGTCCCCTCTGAGGAGGACAGTGTAGAGTGTGGGGGTCCCCTCTGAGGAGGACAGTGTAGAGAGTGGGGACCCCCTCTGAGGAGGACAGTGTAGAGAGTGGGGGTCCCCTCTGAGGAGGACAGTGTAGAGAGTGGGGGTCCCCTCTGAGGAGGACAGTGTAGAGTGTGGGGGTCCCCTCTGAGGAGGACAGTGTAGAGTGTGGGGGTCCCCTCTGAGGAGGACAGTGTAGAGAGTGTGGGTCCCCTCTAAGGAGGACAGTGTAGACTGTGGGGGTCCCCTCTAAGGAGGACAGTACAGTGTGGGGGTCCCCTCTAAGGAGGACAGTACAGAGTGTGGGGGTCCCCTCTAAGGAGGACAGTATACAGTGTGGGGGTCCCCTCTAAGGAGGACAGTACAGAGTGTGGGGGTCCCCTCTAAGGAGGACAGTACAGAGTGTGGGGGTCCCCTCTAAGGAGGACAGTACAGAGTGTGGGGGTCCCCTCTAAGGAGGACCGCCTCCTGGCTCGTCGGACCGTATAGACTGTGGTTGTATTGGACAGCTCCCAGTGTAACCAGTAGCAGACTGTGGTTGCATTGGGCGGCTCCCAGTTGGACCAGTAGGCTCCTCTCCGTCCACAGCTCCTGGTTCAGCTGTGTCCCAGCTGTGTATTTATGGGGTTGTGTCCCTGAGTTTATTGGACTGGTCTGTGGGCTCGCTGTAAAGACCCCCCAAACTGCAACAGGCCTCAGCAGGGGCCTGGGTCAGAACCCAGCGGCCCTGGAACACATCCTCAGGGCCACCCCCTCCCACGAGCCACACGTCCTCAGATAATACATTACTAAATATGATGAAGGTCCAATCAATCAATGAACACAACAAGGGAGGAGGGGGGAGAGAAGAAGGAGAAGATTAGAGGAGGTGAAAGGAGGGGGCGTGTCTTCAGGGTTGGTGTCACTTCCCAGCACTAGCAGGTTACTATGGTGACAGCAGCAGCAGCAGCAGAGAGTGTGTGTGTGTGTGTGTGTGTGTGTGTGTGTGTGTGTGTGTGTGTGTGTGTGTGTGTGTGTGTGTGTGTGTGTGTGTGTGTGTGTGTGTGTGTGTGTGTGTGTGTGTGTGTGTGTGTGTGTGTGTGTGTGTGTTGTCAGAAAGTGGTGAGTAATATACGTTACTGGTACTACCCTAGATCCAGTACTGGTACTCCCCTAGACCCAGTACTGGTACTCCCATAGACCCAGTACTGGGACTAAAGTGTAGTGCTTTGAAGTTGAATCATGTTTTTCACTAAACCAGGACCCAGCCTTAGTTTCATTCTTATCTTAAATTCAAACATACCATGATCCAACGCAGCGCGTTCTACTCTTGTTGTCTTTATTCAAACTCTATTTTGAGTGTGAAAGACTTAAACATTATTTCTCACTGTATTTCACACCTCTCACTGACTGTGCTTTGATATTGATGTATGATAATCTATGTTCCTCTATGGTAATATGTATAGTAATCTAACGTAAAATAATCATCTGTATTCATCTATAAGACCGATAACTCTACTATAGTATGGTATTATCTACAACCTTAAAGTTAACTTCAAGACTCGCTCTCGCTCTCTCTCGCTCTCTCGTAATCTCACTCTCTCTCGCTCTCCCTTGCTCTCTCTCTCTCTCTCTCTCTCTCTCTCTCTCTCTCTCTCTCTCTCTCTCTCTCTCTCTCTCTCTCTCTCTCTCTCTCTCTCTCTTTGTTTTCGTTTTAATCTCCTTTAGCAGACATTTTGTGGGGCTGCATTGGGGGCACTGGTGTGTGTGTGTGTGTGTGTGTGTGTGTGTGTGTGTGTGTGTGTGTGTGTGTGTGTGTGTGTGTGTGTGTGTGTGTGTGTGTGTGTGTGTGTGTGTGTGTGTGTAGTGTGTGTGTGTGTGTGTGTGTGTGTGTGTGTGTGTGTGCGAGAAAAGGAGGGAAAAGCTACAAACCCTGAATGAAAACCACATGTAGGGGGATCCGGGGGAGGGGCGGACACGGTGCCAATAGAGAGAGAGAGAGAGAGAGAGAGAGAGAGAGAGAGAGAGAGAGAGAGAGAGAGAGAGAGAGCGAGAGCAAGAGAGAGAGAGAGAGAGCAGTGGGGGGTGTGTGGGGGTCTGGGGGAGTGTGAGAGACGGAGGGCGAGGGGGAGGTGTGTGTGAGTGAGGGTTTAGTGAGAGAGGGAGGGAGGGGAGTGTGTGATGGGGGAGTGAGTGGCAGAGGGAGGAGAGTGTGTGAGAGAGAGGGGGAGTGTGTGAGAGAGAGGGGGAGTGTGTGAGAGAAGGGGAGTGTGTGAGAGAGAGAGAGTGAGAGAGAGTGTGTGAGAGCGTGTGTGAGAGTACGTCGAGGCTCTGAGCAGACTGGACGTTTCGGGGGTCTATAGCTCAAGCAGCGGATAACAGATCGATCTCCTCAGACGACATGTCAACCGCTCTACTACGGAGGGACTCCAGCAAGCAGGGCCTGCAGAAGCTGCTCAGGTAGAACCTAAACTACCACCTTCTGAACTCCCGGTACCGCCACTAAACTAGCTTCTAAATCACCTTTACTTCCTCTATCTAGCTTCTAATCTACCTTTACTTCATTCCAACTACCCTCTAAAATACCTTTACTTCCTTCTAACTACTCTCTAAACTACCTTGACCAACACTAACATCCGTCATCCGTTACTTTCACTAAACAGCCTTCTTAACTACCTTTATTACCCATAAACTCCCTTCTGAACCTTCTTTCTTTAAATCTTTCTTTGTTTGTTTTAGTTGTGATGTAGTCTTTAAAAGGTGTGTGTGTGTGTTAAGGATGGATGTTGTTTTTTAAACACTGTGTGTGTGTGTGTGTGTGTGTGTGTGTGTGTGTGTGTGTGTGTGTGTGTGTGTGTGTGTGTGTGTGTGTGTGTGTGTGTGTGTCTGTGTGTGTGTGTGTGTGTGTGTGTGTGTGTGTGTGTGAGTTCTCAGTCAGGGATTGTCTTTTGAAAACCGTCTCTGTTTCAAGTTGCTTGAGGCTAACCTCAAGCTTCATTAACACTCTATTGAAGCTGTATTAGTGTTAGCGCTCGGGGGAGGAAGAGAGTGGGGGAGAAAGGAGAGAGGGGGAGGCCTCAGGACTGGCTGAGTCAGACAGGAGGAGGCCGGACCTCTGGGTCGGAGGTGAGAGATCTCTGGGTTCTCTCGGGCCGACGGACATCCTGCCCTACAGCTTGGACCTCTGGGTGGTGTGATGAGGGAAGGCCTCTTATCTGAGGACTGATGACTCAGATAAGAGGAAATGATGTCAGAGCTCTGAGTCATCAGTCCTCAGAGCTTTGATATAACTGTTCATCAACAGCTCTGTGACGTGACATCACCACTGGACTGTGACATCACTAGGGCTGTGATATCACTAGTGTGACATCACCACTGGACTGTGACATCACTAGGGCTGTGATATCACAAGTGGCGTGACATCACCACTGGACTGTGATATCACTGGGGCTGGGACGTCACTAGTGCTGTGACATCACTAGTGCCGTGACATCACCACTATTGCTGTGACGTCACTAGGGTTGTGACTTCACCACGAGTGATAGCTAACCGCCATAGGGTTAGCTAGGATTAGGGATGGTTGTGATTAGCTAAGGGTTAGAGTTCGATAGGGATTAGGGTTAGGGGCTAGGGTTAGTTAGGAACTTGGTTTGGCTAGAATGAGCTTCAGTAAGGAAATTATTATTGAATGTAAACCTAAATTACATCTTAGAAAGGGGTTAGTAATGTGCTAGTTAGGGATTAGTAACATGTGAGTACTGGTGGGGTATGGGTTGGACAGCACTTCATATCTGGTACCACGCAGTGCGATGCTGCCCAGACCCCTTTATCAGAACCTGGTCGGGTCAGGAGAAACACGCAGACCACCTCTGCTTCCACTCAGTGGGGGGGTGGGGGGTGTTGATGTCACCAGGCAGGCATTTAGGGAGAGACTGTGAGAATGTTCCCCTCTGGTTAACACACACACAAACATACACACACACACACACACACACACACACACACACACACATCGACTACCCGGCGGTGAAGTACTCTGTTTACGCTACAGCATGACAAGACAAGGAGGTGTGTGTGTGGGTGTGTTTGTTCGCTGCTTGTTTGCGGACCCCTGTGACATCACCGTGCCAACGCTTGCGTCTCCAATGTCCTGCAGGTAGCGACAGGCCCCGTCCCGGCCCCGACAGAAAGCCGTTATTATCCTGTCAGGAGAACACTCAGCGAGTGATGACAGACACGTCGCATACAGGAGCTCTGAGAGCTGGCGCTGGTAGCCTCTCTCTCTCTCTCTCTCTCTCTCTCTCTCTCTCTCTCTCTCTCTCTCTCTCTCTCTCTCTCTCTCTCTCTCTCTCTCTCTCTCTCTCTCTCTCTCTCTCTCTCTCTCTCTCTCTCTCTCTCTCTCTCTCTCTCTCTCTCTCTCTCTCTCTCTCTCTCTCTCTCTCCCCATCTCCCTCTCTCTCTCTGTGAGGGGATCAGTGGACAATGACAACAGTCTGAGCATGTAGAGGCAGCGAGGGAACAAACTTAACCCCAGCCTGGTCGGACTAGTCCAGGCGTGTCTCTCTTAATATTTACTATTTGTGTTCAGCAACACAAAACAGACAAGTGGCCCTCAGGCCCCTGGATTATAGACGGACCCAATCCCCCCATTGACCTGGTTAAACATAGACCTGGTACAACATAGACCTTTAAAACCTGACCTGGTAAAAAATAGACCTGTAAAACTAGACCTAGTAAAACATAGACCTGATACACAAAGTCCTGGTGAGCCCGTCTCTGTCCCCAGTCCTGTGAACTGGGCCGTCTGGGTGGAGATATCTTCTCCCCAGGGCAGCAGACCCAGGAGCAAGGCACACCGAGACGTAATCCTGCTGGGAACAAACCCGTCAGACGCTCTCCTGAAAGGAGGTCAATCGGTCTGCATCAGGCGGCGCCACATCATCTAATCCTGTTTGATGAATAATTAGAGCTGAGCGAGGCCGGGCCGCTGGTCCAGTCGTCTGGTCTCCATCTGCCTCGTCAGACCTTCACCAGACCAACCTGCTCCACATTATCATCACTGCTGTCTGAGCGCCCGGCGGCTAGGCCACATAACATGCTATGTTAGCTTCTTAGCATCCCGCTAGCTTCCCAGACACGCATCTCTCCTTTAGTAAACGGCTCCCTTTGTTTATGATCACGATTAATATAATTATTATGTATTATCTGAACATGAACAGCTGCAGGACGACCCCTGACCTCTCTCTTCCTTTCGCTGGTTGCTGTGGCGACAGGACATGACCGCTGGCCCTCGCGGTGGCGGAGCAGGAAGGATGGAGTTGTGGGAGGGGGGGGGGGGGGGGGGGGGGGGGGGGGGGCGGGGGGGGGATGACCGTTAGCGGGCTTGGGACCGCCTCAGCCTCTTTAGCTCGTTGTTACGGCGACCGATGAGGTCATAAACTGAACCTGAGGCGGTTCCTGATGTTGGGGTCAGAGGTCAGAGAGAGTCAGGAAAGCAGATGGACACACCGCCTGGAAGTCATTAAGTGTGTGTGTGTGTGTGTGTGTGTGTGTGTGTGTGTGTGTGTGTGTGTGTGTGTGTGTGTGTGTGTGTGTGTGTGTGTGTGTGTGTGTGTGTGTGTGTGTGTGTGTGTGTGTGTGTGTGTGTGTGTGTGTGGTAACCTGACCCAGCAGCAAACAGATGGAATCTATCGGCAGTTAGTCTGCCCATCGAACACGCCGACACTCCCAGTAGAACCAGTAGCAGGCTGTGGTTGTACTCAGCAGCTCCCAGTAGATACAGCAGAAGAACCAGTAGCAGTCTGTGGTTCTACAGGGCAGCTCCCAGTACAACCAGTAGCAGACTGTGGTTCCACTGGGCAGCTCCCAGTAGAACCAGTAGCAGACTGCGGTTTTACTGAGCAGCTCCAAGTAGCAGCCAGGACAACCCTCTTCTGGGGGCGTGGCTCTAACGTGGTACCCGTGTCTGGTTGCCAGGGTGACGGCGCAGCGCAGCCTGGAGGATGCAGAGGAGGTGGAGCGGGAGCAGCGCCGCCGGCGACGGGAATCCCACCGCCGCCCAGAGGACCCCCAGTGAGTGATGACCTATAGCTATGACCCCAGTGGTTCTCAAACGGTTTCAACTGGTGCATCCACTCTAACAAACCTGATCGGCTGAGGACCCCCTTCACCGCGCAAAACCTTTTCCGGAGAATGTTTTCTTTTATGAACATGAATAATGTGTGTGCATTCTGATTGGACGTGTAAACATGAACTTTAAAAGGGTGCAAGTACACACAATTCAGTGAGGAACTTGGGCCTGTGCTTCATGCAACTTTGGCCCAACGCCAGGGGAGGGTCAGAGCAGGTAGAGGTGACCGCCTCCAGGGTCAGAACAGGTAGAGGTGACCCCCCCCAGGGGCGGGTCAGAACAGGTAGAGGTGACCCCCTCCAGGGGCGGGTCAGAATAGGTAGAGGTGACCCCCTCCAGGGGCGGGTCAGAACAGGTAGAGGTGAATCCCATTCCGATACATTCCGTCTGATACTGACAACATTCGGGTGTTTCTGGATGCGCTCTCTTTTCTAGGGCTCTGAAAGGAGAGTGCTGCTGCTCTGAGGATCATTAGAAACCTGTTCATCACCAGAACTCGTCTGCGTGCCCTGAACCCTTGAGCGGTTGTTCACCTCCGCTGTTCCACCAGCACCCCGCTTGAGGCTGCTCTCAAACGGGTTCTCCTCCGGCGGGGTTTTACCTGCCAAGTTCCGTTGGTTTGAAGCGGAGACAGTTTGTATGTAAATGTGGCAGGAAGGACCGTATATGGAAAGGTTTCCTTTCACAGCAGCTGCTGGGGCAGAACAAACTGGTTTTCGTCATCACCACAGAGAAAGTAGAGTGAGGAGGAAGAAGCATGAGACGAATGAGTCTGGGATTAGAGGTTCATATTCTAGTATCCATGTCTGATGATCCAAATATCTGCTGGGCCTCTCTCTCTCTCTCTCTCTCTCTCTCTCTCTCTCTCTCTCTCGCTCTCTCTCGCTCTCTCTCGCTCTCTCTCCCCCCAACACCATCGTAAACGTCTCGGCCCGACCATCTCCGTGAGTTAATGGACGCCTTCTTAAGAGCGGCAAACGTTTCCTCTGGGAGCCCATTTACTTTGCCCCCCCCCCTGTGTGGGAGGTGGAGACAGATGGGCCATGACAACATCTAGCAGGAATGTCTCCTCCACACTACCAGGGTTGTTATTATGGTGTCTCTGTTCTCCACCACAACAGCCACGTCAGGATTCATCACCTCGTGGTGTCGTGTGGTCTTCACCCCCAGCGGGACGGGAACCCGAGCGGCTCTGTAATCAGAGAGCTGAGAGCTCTGATCCACCACGACGCTCAACCCTGATTAGATCCACTGAGATAAGGTTAAGATTAGATGCACTGAGATAAGGTTAAGATTAGAGCAGGCTGGATCCATCCCAGACGTCTGGGTGTGAGAAAGTGAAGGACATTAAATATGAGCTCCAAGACAGCAGGGGATGACGCTACAGTCATCAAAGGCAAAATAACTTATTGTACTTTGATTGGTTTGAGACAAGCCCCTACTTCTCTGGGAGAGGGGATAAGAGGGAGAGGAGAGAGGGGAGAGAGGGAGGGAGGGGGGAGAGGAGAGGGAGAGAGGGGGGGAGAGGGAGGGGAAAGGAGAGAGAGGGGGGAGGGGAGAGGAGAGGAGGGGGAGGAGAACAGAGCTTTGTTCCCCATGCCTCTAATCTCCAGTCTCCAGCCCTTTAGATTCCTCCATGTCCTCTCTCCTCCTCCTCTCTCCTGTGTGGTTTAGCTCTCCTCCTCCTCTCCTGGGAGGTGTAGCTCTCCTCTCTCCCCTTCCTCCTCTCTCCTGGGGGGTGTAGCTCTCCTCTCTCCTCCTCTCTCCGGGGGGGTTGTAGCTATAGCCTGTAGCAGTACAGTACCAGGCAGTAGCAATAGCAGAGCAGTTACATGTATCAGACAGTAACAGGATGAATATGTCCTCTGTGGGACTTTGTTAGCGGTAGATGTGTTGGAGATTAGAGGTAAGAGGATTATCAGAGATGGATGTATTATGATTTACGATTTATGATTCTAGGATTAGTGATGGGTGTGTTGTTGTCATGGGGGCGGGGTGGCAGGAGAAATTCCTTCCAGCCCTCAACCTCTCGTGTGCTCAGTCGTTAACATCCATAAGAACATCACGGTGCAGTCCGGGCGTTCCTCAGTACAGACAACCCTTAACCATCAGCTACAGTACAGACAGTTCAGACAACCCTCCATCCATCAGCTACAGTACAGACAGTACAGACAACCCTTAACCATCAGCTACAGTATAGCGTCAGTACAGACACCTCTTTCAGCCAAAGAAACTGACTGGGGCTCAGCATGTCCTGGTTTCAGAAACAGAAACTGGACTCTGTCCAGCGTAGCATTGGGGTTGGTCCTGTCAGCCGTGTGTTGTGGCCGATGTCCTAAACCTTGGACTCTCTCAGTGTTTACCCAGCGCTAGGGTTAGCGCTGGCGATGTCGTAGCTAGCGTGAATCAGAGGCCACACAGCTGTGTTACCAGGAGAGCGAGAGCAGGGATTGATGTACTCTACCATGTCCTTTTTGAGGACCACTGATAGGTCAATATTGACCCAGTCCAGAGAGCTGGGGGGGGGGGGGGGGGGGGGGGATCAGACCAGGAACAATAAGCAGACCGGCCGTTCATTCCAGTACTAGAGTTAGAGTTAAGGCTATAGAGAGAACGCGGTTCATCGCTATTGCTCTCATGTGTTTGGTGATTCACACTGATGACATTTGTCTAAGTAGACATTCAGCGGCATGGTTTGTTTGGACCACAGAGAGTTCCCTCGCTTCCCAGCTGTGGTCTGACAGCTGCAGATTGATTTCCAACATCTGGAGGCCTTGCTGTAAGCATCTAGTTTGCCTACATTACTGGTAACCAGGAGGTCCTGGAATAAACAACTAGTTAGTCTACACTACAGGTAACCACCATCTGGAGGTCCTGGTCTATCTATTTTGACCTGGTAAAAACGTGGCTGGCTGTTCTCCTGGTGTGAACACCTCAGTGTTGTTCTGTTTGAAGCCTGAACTGGTGTCCAACACGAGCTGATCTTAATGATGCTTTGTGCTTTGTGTTCGGTCCAAATGGATCGATAATGAACCCTCTGACTCATGCAGTCGCTCCACATGTGTCGATACTCTCTCTCCGTTTTAATAGCTCAACACCAACCTGGAGGAAATGTTTTACCCTGGAAGGAATGCTGAACATGTTTATTATGCACCATTTTACGCTCATTTTATGAGACTTTGTCCTTGGGGAATAGAGAAGGTTTTCAGCAGAACCTGCTTCAACTGGTTTGGACTATATCACTCAGACATGCTAAACATGTGACACCAACATGTCATTCAGGAGCAGAGGGTGAGGATCAAACCAGGAACCTTTGGACTGGGGGTCTCTGAACCACTAACAACCCCCCCCCCCCCCCCCCCCCCCCCCTGTCCTCCAGGAACGAGGAGGAGCCGAAGCCCGGCCGGACCTCCTCCCTGGAGGAGGATGAGGGTTTCAGCGACGGAGGTGCCCAGCAGAGGGAGAGAGCGAGGAGGAGGCAGGCCGGCCTGGACTCCGGAGAGGAGGAGACGGCCTGGG
>NC_079420.1:11677650-11720150 GCF_026213295.1 Gadus chalcogrammus
GTATAGGCCACACCCAGCTAGGCTACATGCTATATGATACAAGCTACATGCTACAATAATGAATTAATTTCCTGTATTAAGATTGTATCTCTTTCTCTCTCTTTCTCAGGACACGGAGGGTCTAAAGGTGGGCGTGGCCAACCTAATCACCCAATGGGTGAAGGGGAGTCCAGACTCAAGTGGAAAGGCCCCGCCCTCTAGACCAGCAGTACGTCCAAATCAAACACACCCCTCTATCCTTCTGTCTGTCTGTCTGTCTGTATACCTGCCTGCTAGTCTGTCTTCCTATCCACCTGGCTTTCTGTCGCCGCAGTCTGTCCGTCTGTCATTCCTGGAGAGTTGCAGAATGATATCTATATTCTTATGTATATTGTCATTATACCATATATATATATATATGGTATAAAGACAGAGTGTTGGGGATGGCGGAGGTTATGGGAGACCCTAAACTAACCCCTAGTGACCCCTAGTGACCTTTCACTGACCCCTAGTGGCCCTGCATTGACCCCTGACACCCTATTGGCCCTGCACTGACCCCTAGTGGCCCTACACTGACCACTAGTGACCCTGCACTTGCCCCAAGTGGCCCTGCACTGGCCCCTAGTGGCCCTGCATTGACCACTAGTGGCCCTGCACTGGCCCCTAGTGGCCCTGCACTGGCCCCTAGTGGCCAGGCAGGGCAGTGCAGCGTTTCACCCTCAGTCCAGCCCTGCTGTGACGGTGAACACAGCAGGAGAGCTCTTCTGAGCCCACCAACACCGCCACAATATGTTTGGTACCATAACTAGCCTCAAGAAATGCTTTTGCATTGCATATTTTGTTTTTTTTTGTTTGTTTGAAGAAAGACTTTATTCTTAAAGGGGACCTATTATGCTTTTTCGACTTTTATGTTTATGTTATATGTATCTTCTATTATTTGTTGGTTTTATCTGTTAATGTTTATCTGAATTCAGTTCAGTCCTTAAGTCACAGTGGATAAAAGTGTTAGTAAATAATTATAAATTGTAGTGTTGTGTGGACAGGAAGTGAGGTAATGCTGAGGGTTGTGGGTTCAGGAAGTGAGGTTATGCTGAGGGTTGTGTGGACAGGTGGTAAGGTAATGCTGAGGGTTGTGTCGACAGGAAGTGAGGCCGGGAGACGTGATGCAGAAGAAGAACATGTGGGAGGGCATCAGAGACACGGAGAGGACGGGAACATCTGGAGCAACAGCTGGGGTGAGCACACATACACGGACACATACACACACACACACACATACACAGACACACGCACACACACCCACATACACAGACACACAACCACACACATCCACACGCATACACACATGCATACGCACACAGATGCACACACACATCCACACACGCATACACACACGCATACATAGACGCATACACAGATGCATACACAGACGCACACACACGCATACACACACACAAACCAACGCACACACACACACACGAACACACACTTGCTAAATATTCAGTAATTTGACATAGTCAGTAATAATCAAATAATCATGATTTTCATTTCTATAGGACACTTCTGGAAAAAAGTTCAAGTTTGTGGTGACTGGCCATGGAAAATACCAGAAACTCTGAGTGGGCGGTAAGTTCCCTCAAACTACTAATTACCAATAAATACTACATTGAACTCCAATTAAACTCCAATTACATATGTAACACACGTTACGCAATAAAAACAATTCTATAATATAAACTATACTATTATTAGTATAAATGTTATTATAATACTAATAATATTACTTATCATTATATTTCATGCACTACTCATTTCTTTCTTGAAACATTAAAACTGAAAAATCAAGTAAAAAAGAAAAGGGATTTCCCTCGTTCAATTCCTGTCATCTTTGGTCCACACCTCAAACATCTGCTCTCCACACCTCAAACATTTCTTATCCGCACCGCAAACATCTGCTCTCCACCTCAAACATCTGCGGTCCACAAACATCGGCTGTCCACACTTCAAACATCTGCGGTCCACACTTCAAACATCTGCGGTCCACACCTCAAACATCTGCTATCCACAAACATCTGCGGTCCACACCTCAAACATCTGCTATCCACAAACATCTGCGGTCCACACCTCAAACATCTGCTATCCACAAACATCTGCGGTCCACACCTCAAACATCGGCGATCCAACTCAAACATCTGCTGTCCACCTAAAACATCTGCAGTCCACACACCTCAAACATCTGTCCACACAATGAGGTTAGCCGTGTCCTATTGAAGCACCTTTAATGCAAACACTTCTCATCTGTCACAAGGAGCGAATATAAAAGACATGCAGTCCTCGTCTGGAGGAGGAGCTTAGGGTCTGGTTTCTAAGTGTCTGTTCTACTTCAAGGGTTATTGATCCAACTTCTCTTCGAATACCTCATCAAAAATCACCAACCGACTCCTCTCACCTTTTAAGCCACTTACTAGATACGATCTCACTTCAAAACTGTCTAACCTCTGACCCCTCAAACTCAACCCTTTCAAAACCATTCACATTGAAATCAATGATAAAGTATTGAAAATACCGAGGGCTAAATGGACTGGACATTATGGCATTTAAATCAGTATTCTATCAAATTATAATTTTTTCACTACTGCTTTTTAACTGTTTGCAATATCTTTGATTTATTGTTTTAATTTGGATTTCTTAATCTGTCTCATTTGATTAAGTTCCATTGTTTGATAAGCTTTACCAGTAGCAATAACTAGTCTTTAGCAAAGACAGCATTAGGTAACTCTTACCATAGCAAAGCCTTACTTGCAGCTTAAATAATTAATTAGCATTAAGGACCACTAAGGAGGCTTAGCCACTAGCAAAGATTAACCATTAGAATTAGCTAAGTGTAACCATAAGAAAAGCCTTAACAATACCAAAATCATGCAATTCGAAAAAGTCTAATTATTAGCCCACCATAAACAAGGCCATAATATAAGTGTAGCCCTAAGCTTTAGCGATGCATTAGCAATAGCAACGCCTAACCAAAAGCATATCCTTTTTAACTGCAAACCTTTCCATCCTGTCTAACTGCTAGCTAAATCTAGTCATAATAAAAGCCAAAAGCATTCAGGTCAAAAAAACCTAAGATAAATAAAGAAAGCTTACTGTGATATCAATAATTAGCACCATTATTTTCCACAATATCATAGATGATTAAAGATAACCAATAGATGTTAAACATTGGCTTTTAACCCTGGTATACATAAGTCAGAAGACTATGCAACGAACATGAGAAGACGAGGAGCCAACTCTACAACGTCAACCACTATGTATTGCAGTATCCACATTGAAAATGTTGTGCTCAACACTACACTATTTTCAATGTGGACACTGCAATATTTAGTGCGGCATTATTGAAGTCGGCAAGGCCGTTTTTCTGAAATAAGAATTTGCACACAGTTCTAGTGTGAACAATAGGTCTATTTATGCGTTCATTTGTAAAAGGTCTCAGGTCTTAACATCGTAAGTTTCAACGTCTGATCATATAATCCGCAATGGACATTAGAGAACCTGTACAATAATGATCGATTACAAGACATCCCAAGAGACTTTTATCCTTGGACAAGAATCAGAACAGCTGAACCCAGATACAGTACGATGCATTTCAAGTATAAAGTTTGCAACTGTCTACTTTACGGATACCACAGATACTAAAAACGCCCTGTACATATATTTTTATTACTAAGAATTCTAGGTCACCTGTACACAAGACATTTAGAAACAGATATCTCTTCTCCAAAAAGTTTGTATTTTGGCACACTATTCACGTTGTCGGCATGTTTCTAAGAAACGAGGAAGCCTCTGGCCGTTCTGTTAAAGTCTTTGGGTTCCTCCTCCTTGTTCTTGCGGCCGATCAGGCCCATCTCGAACACGGTGGAGATCTTCGTGAGAGGTCTCGACGCCGCTTCCCTCAGTTTCTTGGCATCAAACTTGGGGCTGAATAGCAGGATGGGGAGCCGATGGGCGAAGGCCGGAATCTCCTTGGACTCCTCCTTTGTTTCACCCTCGTTCTTCTCCTCCTCGCTTTTGTTGAGCTCTATCTGGTGCATGATGTTTTCCTTAGTGGAGAACATTTGGAAGAGGACAGCGTTCCACATCATGGCTCCCTTTGGAGCGTCTTTGCTCAATTTGTCGCTGTCGCTGGCAGGGTTCCCCTCGGAAGGTTTCCCATCGGAAGGTTTAGCTTCAGCCACAACCTGCCCTACTGCCTCCTCCTTCTTCCCTTCTGCCCCCTCGGGGAACTTGGGCTCCTCCTGCTCCACCACCATGTGCTTCTTGAGGCGGGACCATCCGCTCAGTTTGGATTTCAATCCCTTCGGTTTCCCAAGGGCTTTGAACAGAACCTGCGCCGCCTGGGCTGAGTCAGATGCTTCCTGGCTGTCTGGTTTGGCTGCAGGAGAGGAGGGACCTTTGTCCTCTTTTCCTTTGCTAGGTGTTGAGTCAGCAGAAGCCTCAGCAGGGAAGCCAGGCGCTGAGCCTTCTTGTGTTGAAGGGATGCCTGGCTTTGGTTCCTGGGTCCTGGGGACCCCGAAAACCCCTTCCAACGCTTTCTTAGCTGAGGACTTAGCTTTGGTCTCCAGTGAAACAGCTGGAGCTTCTTTTGTTTGTTTCTGAAGAACTATGTCTTCGTTTTTACTTTCTGAGGTCACTAAAGAATGCTTGGCTTGATTCTCTGGTTTGGTGACCTCAGGACTTATCTTCTTCACGGGAGTTTTGATTTCTGCTTTGTGTGCTGTCGTCGTTGCGGTGTCCTGTAACACAGTTTTTGCAGACGCTGTCGTGACGATTGCAGATGAGGCCTGGTGGGATGAGGCTGGTTCTGGGTAGTCTGACGCTTGGGAAACAACAATAGTTGGAATCCGGAGAGCTGGCGGTCTGGAGGACACTACCTCCTCTGCCTTCTTTCCAGACGGTTCTCCACCTCCAGACACCTCAACCGCCACAACCTTTGGTGTTACAGAAAGTTCTAGAGTTGCTGGTTCAGTTTTCAATGACGTTACGGTTGTGGTCTTAGGCTCTTCTTGAGTGGACTTTGTGGCACCAGATAAACCGAATGCGGGAGAGTAGCACTGGATCCCACCGTGAGCAACGTACTCGGCTGGTGTCAAGCCCCGGTACCCAGACCTGGACCCCGCATGGGTGGGCGTCTTGGGTCTCTGAGCTCCGTATGAAGTCCTCGGTGGGCCTGGTCTGGGGAACCCAGGTGCTGTCTTTGTGAGGGGAGCCCCCTGGGTGCTTGGGGCCCTCTGGGTGCTGGGAGCCCCCTGGGTGCCGGGGGCCCCCTGGGTGCTTTGAGCCCCCTGGGTGCTGGGGGGGGCCTGGATGCGGGGGGGGGCCTGGGTGCTGGGCTGCACCTGAGTGCTGGGAGGTTTGGGCTGCGGGTGAGAAGGGGTTTTGGGGGCCGCTGGTTTTGGGGCTTCATATGAAGGTGTTTTAGGCCTTGGGGAACTAGAGACTGTTATCTGTGGTTCTGACGGGGCCGAAGGCAGAGTTTGAGGCTTTGGATAACTTGGTGGTGCAGCAGGGATCTCCTGTTGTGCTTTCACAGCAACAGAAGGCTCAGACTTTGGTTTTGAAACATCTATGGATGGCGCTACTGGCGTGATGTTTGAATGGATGTCCCCATTTGAAGTTAAAGCATCCTTTGTCTTGACATTTTCTGCAGTGGATAAACCCATCATCGGGACAGCTGTGGGAGTCTTCCTCTCTGACTCCGCTGGGATCGGTGACACACAAAATAGAAGTGGATTGGTTCTTGATATTTCAAAGACTGGTGTTTTAGCCCGAGCCACGCGGTACGAGGGTGTCTTTGGCCGCCCAGAGTGAGTTCTGGAAGTCGTAAACTCGTATGTTGGTGTTTTAGCTCGTTTGACCTCAGGGGTCGGGGGGAGGGATTTGGTTTCGGCTTTAGGAGTTTGAGGGATCTTGGTGACTTCCGTCTTTGGTGTGGAGGCTCTGGTGGGCTCACGGGTTGGGGTCTTACTCCTAGAGTCTGAGACCAGGGACCCGCTCTGACTCACAAGAGTCACAGCTTGCCGGATTTCTCTGGTCGGAGTCAAACCCCTCCTCACCTCTGCTGACGGAGTCGGCCCACGTCGTGACTCCGGGGTCGGCGTTTTGCTCCGCGGTGCCGTGGTGCCAATGGCGGTGAGCTCCGTCGTGTCGTAGACCGGAGGGGTCCTGGACGACTCGTAGAAGGACGTGTTTGCGGTGTACAACCGGATCTGAGGAACTTCAAACATCGGTTTGGGAGATCTCGAGTTTTCAGTGGCTCTGAAGTGCGGCCGAGGACTTTTTGATTTAGCAAATGAGGTCAACACTGTGAGGGGTTTCAACACCACCTGGATTCCTGAGTAGGGGACTGATACTGGGCCGGGACCAGAGTATCGAACCGGCACCGGACTGGGAGACCTGTTCGCACCAGGCATCCATCCAGGCCGACCCTGGCCGGGCAGCAGAGTTACTTGAAGTGCCGGAATTGTGAACTCCATCTTCAAGGGCGTTCCTGATTCTACTGCCCTGCTCAGCTGCACTGGGGGCGGGGCCATCAGCATGGGCGGTGCCTTCAGCGGGGGCAGGGCCATCTGCGGGGGCGGGGCCATCAGCGGGGGCGGGGCCATCAGAAGGGGCGGGGCCATCAACGGGGGCGGGGTCATCATCTGGGGTGGGGCCGTCAGTGGGGGCGGACCTGTGGCGACCGGCGTGCCGTATTGCGGGAACAGGACTGGTGGCGTGGTCGGCGAGTCGGGGAAGAAGATTGGGGGAGGCTGGCCCCAGCCCACCCTCTGGGGGTAGGGGGACGCCACATGCTGGTAAAGAGGCCGCACGCTGAAGCGGGGGGGGAACCGTGCCATGCCCCTTAGGGGGGTCTCGGGGGTCCTGGGGGGGGTGGAGTGGTCGCTGTGCTCCAGATCGGGGCTGGCCTCGTTGACCGGTGACAGGCTTGAGCGGAACACGGCGGCGGCCTGGGCTGCCTGCGGCGACACCTTCTTCTTGGCGTTCCTCTTTAGGAGCTTCTGCAGACGGGCATTGTCCTTCCCGGGCTTGGGGGGCAGCGGGGGTGGGTAGCGCTGGGACAGGAAGCTCAGCCCCGCGGGGTAGCTCGTGTAGCTGGCCGCCATGTTGGCCTCGATCCCCTGGAGAAGACCGAAGGGAGATTGTGTCAGGAAGACCTCTAGAGCGACAGCCAACCACAGAATGGCTACAATAAGAGGTATCCAATCACAGCAGGGCTACGATTAGAGCTAGCCAATCACAGCAGGGCTACGATAAGAGCCAGACAATCACAGCAGGGTTAGGAATGAGATGGACTGCTGTCTGTGTATGATTTATCGCAGCTTTAATGCCAGTCAAGGCTTCCCCACCCCACATCCCCCCTCAACCGTGTTCCTTCATGCCCCTCCCACTTCACTCAACCCTGTCCCTTCATGGCCCTTCCACTTCACTTAACCCTGTTCCTTTATGCCCCTCCCACTTCACTCAACCCTGTTCCATCATGCCCGTTACAGATCCATTAAATAAAGTGACGATAAATACATCACGACAAAGCAGGATCGACTTTGATGTTTTGTCTCCTTGTGTTTCAGATGCTTCCAATCATGACTGTCGTCATTGGCCTGTCGTCATGCAACGGGGCGAAACAACCAATCAAAAGAATGACTATCTCCAATCCTTGTTCCTTTGTGGTTCTGATCTAGATGAACATGACTAACCTTCTGTTGACTGTATTTATATCTGCTCTGTTTCATATCTCTGTTCAATAATCAGTGTATAATGTATCATGTGTTTGGACGTGTTGGGATTGGAATATATGTAATGACTATATCCCAACATATTCATATCAACAATATTTCTTACCTAAATTGTTATTTCAATTACCTGACATTTGAATGACCCAAATGTTCCCTACACTTTCCTCCTCACACCAGCAAACGTTTAAAAATTGTTGTTAATGGTTTACTGTTAACCTGTTGTAACTGGATTACTGTTAACCTGTTGTTACTAGTTAACTGTTGACCAGTTGCTACTGGTTGACTGTTGACCAGTTGCTACTAGTTAACTGTTGACCAGTTGCTACTGGTTTACCATTGACCTGTTTCTACTGGTTTACTGTTGAACTTTTGCTACTGGTTTACTGTTAACCTGTTGTTACAAGTTAACTGTTGAACTGTTGCTACTGGTTTACTGTTAACCTGTTGTTACTAGTTAACTGTTGACCAGTTGCTACTGGTTTACCATTGACCTGTTTCTACTGGTTTACTGTTGACCTGTTGTTACCTTGAATACCTCTTAATAAGACTGATGTACGTGATCTTAACCTTTCTCTTAAATAAACATTGTTCTTCCTGAACCTGGGTTAGTCTCACTGAAGACCCTGGGTTAGTCTCACCTGGGTTAGTCTCACTAGTGAACCTGGGTTAGTCTCACTGGTGAACCTGGGTTTGTCTCACCTGGGTTAGTCTCACTAGTGAGCCTGGGTTAGTCTCACTGATGAACCTGGGTTGGTCTCACTGGTGAACCTGGATTAGTCTCACCTGGGTTAGTATCCCTAGCGAACTTGGGTTAGTCTCACTGGGTGAACCTTGGTTAGTCTCACCTGGGTTAGTGTCACCTGGGTTAGTCTCACTAGTGAACCTGGGTTTGTCTCCCTGGTGAACCTGGTTTAGTCTCACCTGGGTTAGTCTCACTAGTGAACCTGGGTTAGTGTCACTAGTGATCCTGGGTTAGTCTCACTGGTGAACCTGGGTTAGTCTCACTGGTGAACCTGGGTTAGTCTCACTGATGACTCTGGGTTAGTCTGACTGATGAACCTGGGTTAGTCTCAAAGATGACCCTGGGTTAGTCTGACCTGGGTTAGTCACACTCTTAGGAACCCTCCTCTAGCGCTGCAGTAGACGCTGGTCTAAAACTGGTCTGAAAGTGAGTCAACAGCTGATGCAAAGAAGGTTCCTGAACTAATTATAGTCTGGGAGGCGGGGCTAAAAGGGTCAGCCAGTCGCCTGTCTCTTTATTTCAGAGCTGGCTTGTGATTGGCTGCACTTCTACAATAAGGGATTTGGGCTAAAGTTGTGGATCTGGTGAGTTGAGAGGCGACGGAGCTGTGGGTAAACCGGGAGAGAGTCCTCAGTGAGGTCCTACTGAGGATATAAACAGGATTTCTGAGCTGCAACATGGCCCTGATGGTCCGGTTCACGTTACACTCAGCTGTTCTGCATCTATCTCCATAAACTGCTGCTGTGTGTGAGTCTCTCTCTCTCTCTCTCTCTCTCTCTCTCTCTCTCTCTCTCTCTCTCTCTCTCTCTCTCTCTCTCTCTCTCTCTCTCTCTCTCTCTCTCTCTCTCTCTCTCTCTCTCTCTCTCTCTCTCTCTCTCTCTCTCTCTCTCTATCTCGCTCTCTCGATCTCTCTCTCTCGCCTACTTGATGACATCATAGCAAAGCGAATCCAAGTCATCAGTGTTTCTGCCATCTTACCAAACAACCAGAGGCCATTAGGACACGTTCTGAAACCTTCTGTACCACCTGATGTGTATTGATCAGAACGACAACCTCAATAATCGATATGATAACATCCCTATGATTAACCATCCCTCTGGTCTGTTGGGGCATTGAACTGGCAACCTGCTGCTTGAGATGAGGGCTGGCCTTTTAAGGGCCGGCTAGGATTGGCCCCTGGATCTGCCCCAGCAGAAGAGGAGAGTAAGAATAGACGTGTCACAAAATAACCTGCTACAATGGTCCCCCCCACACACAGGCGCAGGCGCAGGCGAAGGCACGCGCACACACACACACACAGACACACACACACTCTTTCTTAACACACATACATTCTGAACACACACACAAACTCTTAACACATATACTCCCCACACACATACTCCACACACACACACACACACACACACACACACACACACACACACACACACACACACACACACACACACACACACACACACACACACACACTCATATCACACACACACACACACACACACACACACACACACACACACACACACACACACACACACACACACACACACACACACACACACACACACACACATATCACATGCTCACACATAACACGATCAAGTGACTCAGCCGGTAAAAGTAGTTTAGAATAAGAGCATTAAGTGACTCACCAGGTAAAGGTGATTTAGAATTAGAGCATGAAGTGACTCACCAGGTAAAAGTAGTTTAGAATAAGAGCATGAAGTGACTCACCAGGTAAAAGTGGCTTGTGAGGAGTTCAGCCCACTGCTCCGGGGTCCCTGGGAGGAACGAGACAAAAAAAGGTGTTCTCACATTGCCCCGCTCATGATGGTCACATGTTGCAGCCCCTAGCCTCCACTGGTCTGTTCGGTGTGTTTCCCTGGGCTAGCTCTGTGAGGCTAACGGTTAGCATGGCTCCACACCCCCTTGGATAGTCAGAGTCCCCCAGTGGCTCTATGGTGGGACGGGGGGGGGGGGGTGAAGAGAGGAGGGGGGGGGGGGGGGGGGGGGGGGCATCCAGCCCCCCCCCAGAGAGAACGCTGGCCCCCCAGGGGTCCAGGACCCGGTTCTTACCTGAGAGAGGAGAGCGGGTCCTGCTGCTGGGTCCCAGCCCGCTGTCTCACAGCCTCACGGTCATCCTGCTGCCCCGTCCTGCAAATGGCAGGACGCGTCTCCATGCCACGTTAAAAATAAACCCTGAGCTCGGAGCGCTGGGCTCCCTGTGCGCAGCGGCCGCCGCGGCCTTAGGTTTCACCACCGCCCGGTGCCCTACAGTGTCTGCCTGGCGCCCTCTGCTGGATGCCGCAGGGGGAGCGGGCGGTCCCTGGGCCGGGACTCAAAGTCTAGGGTATACTTCTGCTTTAGATATCAGATACAGCAGCTTCATCCTGGGTCTCTACGCCCTGGGACTCTGCCTTGGTCTCTTCCGGGGTCTCTACCTGGGTCTCTACCCCCTGTGTCTCTACCTTGGTCTCTACCTGGGTCTCTACCCCCCTGGGTTTCTAGCCCCCTGGGTCTCTACCGCCTGGGTCTCTACCTTGGTCTCTACCCCCTGGGACCTCTCTGAGCCTGTGTTTGCATTTATAGTTCTACTAAAGTTGCCAACTTTGATAATTTGACTGTGAAGAAGATTGTGGCACAGATGAACATATCTGTACCACCTGAACGAGTCTGTCGTTAGTTTGGTGGTAAACGAAGCAGCAAGGACGAAGCCTCAGGTGTAGGGGGACATGTTTGGAGCTGTGGCGCCGAGGTAGAGACCCGGTGTGTGCTGAGGTTCTGAGGTAGAGACACACCGTGTTCTGGGATAGAGACCCATCGTGGGCTGAAGTCGAGACCCACGTGTTCTGAGGTAGAGAACCACCGGGTTCTGAGGTTGAGATCCACCGTGCTCTAAGGTAGAGACCCACCGGGTTCTGAGGTTGAGACCCACCATGGTCTGAGGTTCTGAGGTAGAGACCCACGTGTTCTGAGGTAGTGACCCACTGTGTTCTAAGGTTCTGAGGTCGAGACCCACTGTGTTCTGAGGTAGTGACCCACTGTGTTCTGGGGTTCTGAGGTCGAGACCCACGTGTTCTGAGGTGCTCTGCAGCGTTTCCATCAGTTCTATCGACCCATGTGACCTGAGTCCTTCACAGCAGGGAGCCTAAGACCAGAGGGTCCTGATGGTGTGAATTTGGAGAGGTGGAACCCTGTCCTCCTCAGTATGTCTCCAAGAGCTATCTCTGCGAGGCTAACGGTTATCATGGCTAAACAACCCCTTCGATGGTCCGGTCCCCGAGTGGCTCTCTGTTGGGACAGGAGGGTGAAGAGAGGGGGGCGCGGCCTGGCCACCTAGCCCCCCCAGAGAGTTGCCCTGTCTAATCCCTATCTGCTCCTTCACGACCTGTCTCTGTACTGTCTAACCCCTACCTGCTCCTTATGACCTGTCTCTGTACTGTCTAATCCCTATCTGCTCCTTCACGACCTGTCTCTGTACTGTCTAACCCCTACCTGCTCCTTATGACCTGTCTCTGCACTTTCTAACCCCAACCTGCACCTTAGTGACCTGTCTCTGTACTGTCTAACCCCTACCTGCTCCTTAATGACCTGTCTCTGTACTGTCTAACCCCTACCTGCTCCTTGATGACCTGTCTCTGCACTTTCTAACCCCAACCTGCACCTTAGTGACCTGTCTCTGTACTGTCTAACCCCTATCAGCTTCATTATTGACATGTATCTGAAATCAATAAATCAGTAAATGGTCATTATAATGATGTGTTGAAGTTCAGATCTAATCTCAACCCCTTATTCAGGCTTGATCAATTTGGACGTTATCCATGAATTAATCACCTATAGATCATTTGATAACGAGATAACTCGACAGCGGAGCCCGATGTTTAAGATATCGAATCCATGCCACACCGCTGAGACCAAGTGCAGCACAGTTCATACATTCATCTGCTCAGGGCTCTGACTCAGGACCCCCCACCTGGTCCAGGTGGTTTCGGGCGGCACCAGGAGGTGGTACCAGGGTGTTGGACGATGTTCCCGGAGGCCGTACGCTCCGAGCCGGTTCCTCGTCCGGTTCCTCATCCGGTTCCTCTTCTCCTTCACCTGAAACTCCATCTGGTGGCTCTGTGTGACGTCTCTCGGCGGCCTGCTGAATTCTGCTAGCCTAATGCAGAAGCAGAAATAGCAACGGGTCAGCCTGAAGACCCCTCCCCTCCCCCCGCCAGCTGTCTATCTCCTTATTGAGGGACCCCGGTCTGCCTCACCCAGCCCCCAGCACCCTAGCCTTACGGACTTTCCTTGTCCAATGGGAGGCCAGGCAACATGCCCCTAGCGGCTCCTTGGCCAATGGGGAGGCCAGATGGATCAGATGTCAGTATAACAGAAGGACATAATCAGCCCGGTAAGTTTGCAGAACCTTACAGCCAGTCTGGGCCAACAGAGTGCTTACTTCTTTCAGCTTTTCTGAGGTAAGAGAGAGTGACAGCTTGTGTGAGTATGTGTAGTGAGTGCTCGCTAGGTAAATGATAACAGGTGTAGGGTTCAGTGCCCCAAATCCACCCCCAGCCCACAATGGGAACAGCTGAATCGATAGTGTTGGAGCATGATAACATGTTAAAATTAGTCTGTAGACACCTCTTCTGTCTTCTGCTTGGTGTAGGGTCAAGGCTGGCTTAGAAGACAATGTGTGTCTTACCTTGAGCTTAGCTGGTCAGAGAGAGTAGTGGTTGATGTTTATCTGGTCCGGTCCAGACGGATGAGGGATAATAACTTTGTTGTATAGAGGCTGAGAGGTTCCACATAACAGTGGCTTTACAAACCATTCAGAGCTTATGCTGTGATGACAGTTGGGCTGATGGTAACATTAATACGCTATGCAAAACTTGTCATAACCTCAGCTGTTTTTTTAAATGTGATGTGGTTTTAGCGTTTTCTGATTTGCCCATACTGTTGGAGTCTTATCTGGTGTATCTTTGGATGTTTTGGACATGTTTTTCTTGATGCCAAGCTGTAAATGGGTGAGGTATGGTGGCACCTTGAGGGAGGCATACCTTGAGGATAAACAGCTATACACTCTGGGGATGGGACTCCCTGGACTTAGCACTGCTGCATTACACATAGCTTACATTGTTTACTCATCCAGCGATGTCCCATAACAAAGCCCTCCTGATCCAGAGTCAAGCAGAAGGTGGAGGAGACACTTTTGAATAACAATGACAAGGAACCATCTTGTAGGTCCATTTCCAGAAAGTAACGGTGGTTGGTGGTTTGATAGTGTTGATTCATCAAGTGATTCCCTGGTAGCTGAGTCGGGATACCCAGAGGAACCAGGGTTCATGAGCGGGAGCTTCCAGATAAGGAGAGGAGATTCTATTCCAAGAGAAAGGAGTGGATCTGTAACAGATCTTCTGAAACCCGAAGCTGGCTCTGAAACCCACAGCTGTCTGCTCTGAAATAGTGGAGGAGTGAGGGACCCTCCACAGGGACCAAGTAACGAGATATTCTGCTAATGGGAGATTAAACCATCTCTATTTATCTCTTGTTCATCTCTGGCCCTGCCCCACAAACCCTCAAAAAAACATCATCCATTTGAAACGGGTCTTCCAGTGATGCCAAATTAAGTAATTAATTTGGTCTAAACCCAATCATCAACCCAGTCCAAACAGACTAGCTTGCTCTGAAAGCACTTTGACCAGCATGCTAGGAATGACTTCAGCTGCTGTAGGACTCATTGAAGCCGAGGCCTTGGAGTGGCGTCTAAAGATATGCACCTTAACGCCGGCATGGAGGTTGAGCTTCGGACAACAGGAGCGTGGGATGGCTGTCCTTTTACAGGCTCCCGGGCCGCGCGCCCCCGCCCATTGGTGGAGAGGGGCAGCTAGCTTCATGCTATGTTTGGATGCCTTCTCGTTTATCAGCCGAGACGCACATTCAAGACATGGCTCACGTTTCACACCATTGAAGCTAATTATAAACCGAGATGTTGAGTCCGCCAGATGATCCCACTGGAGGCCAGCAGGATGTCTCGAGGAGTTTTGGGCAGCAATGAGTCTGATTTCTGAAGGGATGTGTTTTAGTTGAAATGTCTGGTTCAAGTCATGAATTCCTCATTTCACATCATTCAAGCTCATTATACACCAAGATGGTGTCTTCAACCAAATATCCAACATCTCACTGGGAAGGCCGAGAGCTAGCCTAGAAGGGTTTGAGCAGCATTGAGAATGAAAACCTTCGTGTTTGAGTTTAATGAGTGGTATGTCGGCAGAGGGAGGGTGGGGCTGGGGTATTTAAGACCCCTGTAATTGAACCCTGGTCTATAAATACCATCTCAACGTTAAACTCTTCCTTCCCTAGGTCTATAAGTCCACTGTCACCATGTCTGACACTGAAGATGTGTAAGTAACACCAGCCAGTCCCAGCTTGCACATATGCTTATTTCATTAATTTGGTCATTTTGGCATTGTCTAATTATCTCCACTCCCTCTCTCTCTCTCTCTCTCTCTCTCTCTCTCTCTCTCTCTCTCTCTCTCTCTCTCTCTCTCTCTCTCTCTCTCTCTCGCTCTGTGTCTCTATCTCTTTCTCTCCCTCTCCCTCTCCCCATCTTTCTCCTCCACCTCCAGTGATCAGGTCGAGGGTAAGTGACAACCAAATCATCTTCTTGAGTTCGGTCCTAAACCCTAAAGTGGCCCATCTGCTTCCCTGAAGAGCCTGTGTCTCCGTAGTTCCTTGATAAATGCTCTTCTTCTCCCTGTATGTGCGTCCTTACTCGGTTCAGTGGATCGTTTTTGTGGATGAATATTGTTTCGCCGGTATTTTGCTTTATGCTGGAGACTCACGTGATGCGATACTGCCTCTGCTGCCCTGAATGTGGAGGCACTTTTTCGTTGCACAGCTGCAGGCGTACGCGTTGACAACCCAATAGGATGTGGTGGCTCTCCTGGAGATCAGCGCTTTGCTCTCAGACAATCAGGGGGACTGAGAGGGAAAGCCGTCTTCCTGGAACCTGCTGGGTTGCCAACGGACCCTGCAGCTCTGCATGGGGCGTTCAGGGGTCCGGTCCTCCTCAGCTCGACGATGAGGGAGGAGAACTGAACCGATGCCTTGCATGGATCCCCTCTGCCCCCCACCCAATGGGGAGCAGACGGGATCTGTCTCATAACCCTATTTCACTCCTTTCTCTTTCTCGGGTGAAAAAAAAGAAGAATACGATGGTAAGACTAAGATTCTGACTAGATATTAAAAAGGGGTTATGTTTCAACCGTACTAATCTGTGTGTTGTCAGTCGCTTGTTCGATAACCCAACCCCTCCAGAGCCCTCACCCCATCCACAGAGAAGAGCGTAGCTCCGGTAGGCTCCTTGGGGTCATACGTGGTGTGGAACCACCCTCGTCCCTGTGCCTCCAACAGGGGGAGCAGCTGTCTGCAGAGAACCACTTACCCATGTGGGCTATTCTCTTCTTCTTCTTAACCCTGCTCCTCTCTCATCGCCTCATAGCCTTAGTGTCATCCCCTAGTGGTCATCTCCTCAAACCCCCTCCACCACCGCCATCCAGCCCCCTCACCTCTCATCTGCTCCCTCTCCTCCTCCTCCTCCCCCTCCTCCTCTTCCTCCTCCTCCATACCTCCCCACCCGTCCTGCCCTGCATGCCGTGTAGCCGTGGAGGAGGAGGTAGTTCAGGAGGTAGAGGTGGCCCCGGAGGCGGGCCCCGAACCAGAACCAGAACCAGAACCTGAAGCGGAACCAGAGCCAGAGCCTGAGCCAGAGCCAGAGCCAGTGGTAGAACCAGAACCAGAACCAGAGCCAGAGCCAGAGCCAGAAGCTGAGGAGCTGGAAGGTATGTCAGAGTTCTTTCATCCTGGACTTGGCAGTGTGATCCAAAAGACAGATAGACAGACCCCACTGGTCCCAGCCCACATGACCCAACCAATCACAGTCCTGATATCCATAATGGTAAAGATGATCTGGTACCTTCAACTCCACCACATCGCCCCACTGCTGCTTCAGGGCCGCACCCTGCGGGTGTCAGAACCCAGCATGATCGCCCCCTGCTGGGGGGAACAACTAATTTCCACTGGCAATGCAGCCTTAGTTCTGATAGGAGGACATTCTAGAAGCTTGAATGCGACACCACCTAGCCTCCCTTCTTCCACGCCTATCTTCTGCCAGGCCTCAGCTCAGACCTTAACCGCACATTTTAGTACCTTCAACTGGAATAAAGTATTTACATTACAGAGAGTAAATGTTTGATATAGCTGGCTTTTATAAGCTGTATCCATGCTTATTTGGATACAGCTTTATTCTCTGTTTTATATCTGATACTGGTCTTGTCCACATCAGAGTATAACAGAGACGGCTTTTTGGCATGGAGACTGTATGTACGATTATTTTATTACATAACATATTAGATAAATAAATAAGTAAATATATATATGTGTCCATATATGTGTTTATGTATGTACATATGTGTGTGAATATATGTATATATATATATATATATATATATATATATATATATATATATATGTATATGCACATATATCTACATTATGTATCTATACATATATATCTAACCCTATATTGTTTGTTGGTATATACATATGTATATCTGTATGTATCTAGTCATGTCTATTCATTAGACCTGAGACTGACTCCAGTCAGGGTATTGGAGATGCATGCTAGTTTATCCACCAAACTCCAAATCAAAGCATTGAATCTCATGGTGTCTCCTGTAGAGGCCCCGCATGGCTTCTATCACGTCTGAGGACATGAACGCCTCACGCCTCATGTCCCCTTCAGGATAGAACTATGTTATCTGCAACAGTGGGGTCTGTGCGCCCCAACACCAGCCTGGTGTTGGGGCGCACAGAACCATGCATACGCTCTGCTTCCATCGTTAATGCTCTTCATTTTTGCTCTTCTGTCTTGGATGCTTGCTGCATGCAGATGCCACTGGAGAGGAAGGTATGTCCAGAGACTTGTTAGACGTGTGGTTCTGCTGTGGACCTGTTAGACATGTGTTAGACGTGTCGTTCTGCTGTGGACCTGTTAGACATGTGTTAGACGTGTGGACCTGTTAGACATGTGTTATTCCTGGGGGGCTGGGGTTGGGGGCTCCAGGGTGTACCCCGCGGTGGAGGTCTGCTCTACTGCTCTGTCCTGATCCAAGGCCCACTGGACCACTGCCCAATTGGCTTTTACACAAATCTAACTTCACGAAAGACCAATTACTGTCAAAAACCAAAGGATGAAAGAATCTGACATGCTAACGTGCTTTAGCGCTAGCAATCCATCCCCATCGTTAGCATGCGTCGCATGGTGTTTCCATCTCCCCGCCAAACCACCACCAGCATTGTATCCTGCTTGGATCAAACGGTTTTGGGTCAAGCCAAAGCATACGAACAACTCTACAGATGTTACAACACAACAACATCTGTCCACACACTTCACATCACATCTGTTTCACTCATCTAGTTTCATAGAAGAACCATGTCCATGTTTTATGTGTATGCCCTTGTTTCCTTCAGACACTAACTTTAATGCTAATAATGACTAATAACTAAGAAGACTAGTAGTACAATAAAGTCTTGAGTAGAATAAAGAAGCATCTTCTGATCACCATACACCATGCCATCATGTTGAACTACTTTAACAGCATCTAACTTTTCCAACTCAAAGTTGAAGTCGAATCAATGTAGAATTTGTTTTATTTTACCAATCATTTCCACATTTTAATGAATTGGTTTGAGAAAAATAGATCTTAAACCCAAAAATGCCTGAGACATTGTTGCTTAAGTAACGCTAAGGATGAATGAATAGATCTTCTTTTTAAAAGAAGACATCTAACCCAACAAACCTAACGAGGTAACCTGTACTTGTTCCCTCTTCGTTTATGGACACACAGACGAGAAGCCAAAGTTCAAGTAAGTCCTCTTCGCCTCCCTTTTATGATATCAAATCATTTGTGGAGCATTTGACGTGATTCCGAGCCTGTGGAGGGCGTCCTGCGCCTCTAGGCCAATGCTTACATGTCCTCCCTCTTGTAGGCCAAGCGCACCCAAGATTCCCGATGGTGAGAAAGTGGACTTTGATGTGAGTTTTATCTGAGACATCACGTGTTTTGGCACTCTTGGTTGTTTACAAGAGCGTGTCTGGTGGTATATGGGGACCATACGTTAACATGTAGTCTGGTGGTATATGGGGACCGTGTGTTTACATGTGATCTGGTGGTTTATGGGGACCGTGTGTTAAAATGTGGTCTGGTGGTATATGGGAACCAAGTGTTAACATGCGGTCTGGTGATGGCTCCGCAGGACATCCAGAAGAAGCGTCAGAACAAGGATCTGTCGGAGCTCCAAGGCCTGATCGATGCTCACTTTGAGGGCAGGAAGAAGGAGGAGGAGGAGCTGATCGCCCTCAAGGAGAGAATTGTGAGACTTGACATCACACACGTTCACAGGATGGTGGTTTCACACACAATGCCTTCATGTTAACATGTGGACATGTTGAAGGGCATGTTAGTGTGTGTTGTAACCAGTTGTGTGTCCGTGTGTGTGTGTGCAGGAGAAACGTAGGGCTGAGAGAGCTGAGCAGCAGAGGATCCGCTCTGAGAAGGACAAGGAGCGCCAGGCCAGACGCGAGGTCGGCACCTCTGCCATGCACAGACATTCACCTCCTCTCCACACTCCCCACCGCCTCCCCTAAATACATGTGTGTGTGTGTGTGTGTGTGTGTGTGTGTGTGTGTGTGTGTGTGTGTGTGTGTGTGTGTGTGTGTGTGTGTGTGTGTGTGTGTGTGTGTGTGTGTGTGTGTGTGCGTGTGTGTGTGTGTTTCCCTGTGTGTGTATGTGTGTGTGTGTGTCTGTGTGTCTGTGTGTGTGTGTGTGTGTGTGTGTGTGTGTGTGTGTGTGTGTGTGTGTGTGTGTGTGTGTGTGCTTGAGCAGGAGGAGAGGCTGAAGAGGGAGGAGGCTGATGCCAAGAAAAAGTTTGAAGAAGATGCAAAGAAGAAGTCGGCTCTGTCCAACATGGGCTCCAACTACAGCAGCCATCTTCAGAAGGTAGGAACAACCATGATACATGCACACATCATGCACATAAATGCACAGTATTTGCAGCAGTACTTATCCCCCCCCCCCTCTCCCCCCAGGCTGACCAGAAGAGGGGAGGCGGAAAGAAGGAAACAGAGAGAGAGAAGAAGAAGAAGATTCTGGCTGGAAGACGCAAGGGTCTGAACATCGACCACCTCAACGAGGATAAGCTCAAGTAAACATGAGACCAAACGCAATGCATTACCATCTAGCTCCACCCAGATAGACTCACTACATGTATTACCATCTAGATAGCCACACTTAGATAGACTCACTAGATACGTAACATTCTAGATAGCTAGCCGTCAAGCTATCCATGGGTGGTCGTTGTGTGGTGGTGTAGGGGGTGTAGAGGGGCAGAACCACCTGGTGGTTGTTGTGTGGTGGTGGGTGTGGCGAGGCAGCACCACCTAGTGTTGACGGGCTGAACTGTTTCCTCTTCAGGGACAAGATCAACGAGCTCCATGAATGGATGAGCACTTTGGAGTCTGAGAAGTTCGACCACATGGAGAGACTGAAGAGGCAGAAGTATGAGGTGAGTATCTACCTGTCTGTCTTTCTCGCTCTCTGTCTCTCTCTCTCTCTCTGTCGCACAATCTGTCTCTCTCTCTCTTTTTCTCTCTCACTCTATCTCTCTCTCTGTCTCTCTCTCTCTGTCTCTCTCTTTATCTGTTTCTCTGTCTCTCTCTCTCTCTTACTGTCTCTCTCTGTCTGTCTATTTTTCTCTCTCTCTGTCTGCCTATTTGCCTCTCCCTCTGTCTGTCTCTCTGTCTGTTTATCTTCATCTCTGTCTTTCTGTCAGTCTGCCTATCTCTCTCTGTCTGCCTGTCTGTCTGTCTGTTCGGCCACCTTTTTTTCTGAAGTTTCCTAACTTCAGATATTAAATGTTCTGCAGGATTATCGTTTATATTAATCTAGTATAATGTGTTTTGCATCATCTGTACCGATCAATGAGTATGTTAACTAATAATTAATGAACACATGTTGGATATATCCAACACATATCTTCATCATGTCCGCGTACATCCAACATATTCTGTTGAGTTGTCACGTAACCCTGGAACATACTAACTTACCCCTCAAATAGTCACTATGGCCCCCCTTAATAGTGAGAACGTTAGAGAACGTCCACACATCCACGTTACGTAGCAGCCAGTATCAACGTAGCACCAAGCTAGCTGCTTCCCTCCTGCGGTGAGAGCCGAAGGGGTGGGACTGAGATGTGAAACCAGTTTGACCTCTGATCTCCAGGTTACAACTCTGCGTAAGAGAGTGGAGGAGCTCAGTAAATTGTAAGTAACGTTGAGATCAGGTGTTTGAAGGCTGCATGGCCTGCTGAGCGCCTAGCATGGACAGAACCCAGTAAGAACGTCAGGAGAACAGTCGCTCAGAGAGCTCCACATATGGTGGTGTAGGACCAGGTCCCACCAGGGAGGAGACCCTCCTGGTCTAGGGGTCTTAAACTAGTCGGCGTGTTCAGGTAAGTTATTCATCCCTGGGAGCAGTGGACTCCGAACCGAGCTGGAGGGTGGCCGGCAGAGGAGCAGGTGAGGTCGCCTCAGGAGCCTTGTGTCCGGTGTTAAACGGGTTGCTGTGTCGTCACTTCTAGGTGCTCAACCTCAGGAATCGCATCGATCAGTTGCAGAAATAGTAAGTACTGGCGCTCCGGCCCCTAAACCTCGACCAGGACACACTAGCGCATGGTCCTCAGCCCTCAGAGGCCGTTGATCACATGATCAACGATGGTACGGAGACCATGATCCCATGGATGGTCCCTGATGACGATGACGAGGCCATGAGGGTGTAAAACATGGCCCTCTCCTCACAGACCCCTTGGTCCGCTCTCTACCGTGGAACTCCTTACACAAGATGTTGTCCACCGATGGCGCGTGTCATGAACCCAACACGCAGGTCCCCCTCGCTCCAGAAGAGCCATGCTGTGATGGGCATGGATCCTCTGGAGGGGCTGTGTGTTGTGTTCATGTCACATAGAGACACAGGTAGAGCAGGGTGAGCTCTGGTGACTGACAGACCAAACGATGGTCCCAGGGCAGGAGGGCTCCAGACTGTCATGACCCTCGATCACCCTGGTCTCCTTGTTGTCTTTACGTTGCCATTGAAACTGTGTTGAACCGTAACATCTCCTTCTACTATCACCCCAGATGTTATACTATCTACAGACGTATGGATAGTACTATCTAGCACGGCTGTGTGTCTGCTTATGGCCAACACCATACTGCAGAGTACAGAGGACATTATATTGCGAGCACAGATGTGTTGACATCGGTCTCAATATAATGACCGACAGCGAGGCATACAGTGGTGGAGGGACGGGAACTCGTGGTTCGTTGGGTAAACTGTGTTTGTGCACTCCATCCTAAGTCAGGATGCGCCAGGTAAGTTCAGCATGTCCGGGTGGCTTTTGTGAGGTGATTTGAATGTTTATTTGTCGTCTCTACATTCAACGGCTCGTAAACATTTATTAACCTTAAGGTTAATAAATACTTGAATCAATCTGTGATCAATAATCAGAATCACAGGCAACAGGTTGGTAGTCTAAATCCCCTGCCCTAGGGGTTGAATGCATGGTGCATGCTCTAAACTCCTTTCCTGTTCACAATTGACCTTTTGCTGTTCAGTGGTGTGGCTTTAACAATACTGTGTTTTTATTAATGTACTAGATTCAAAGGGCCAAAACAAAACTGTGTTGGTACAATGTACTAGAATCAAAGGGCCATAGAATACTACGATAGTACCTTTACTAGAATTGTGGTACTTGGGAGTGCTAGAATTGTAAAGTAGGAGCATAGAATACTTTAGCAGTTAAATTGTAGGCCTACTAGTATCATAGGGCCTTGGACAACTGTGGCAGTACTCAGACTAGTCATTTAGGGTTATATAATCAATTGAAAAGAGACAAGGTACCTTCATACTCCAATGAGGCCTGAGGAAGAATCAGGGTGATCTAGTGGTCTCTGGAGGTTAGAGGGTGATCTAGTGGTCTCTGGAGGTAAGAGGGTGATCTAGTGGTCTCTGGAGGTAAGAGGGTGATCTAGTGGTCTCTGGAGGTAAGAGGGTGATCTAGTGGTCTCTGGAGGTTAGAGGGTGATCTAGTGGTCTCTGGAGGTAAGAGGGTGATCTAGTGGTCTCTGGAGGTAAGAGGGTGATCTCGTGGTCTCTGGAGGTTAGAGGAGGATCCAGTGGTCTCTGGAGGTTAGAGGAGGATCTAGTGGTCTCTGGAGGTAAGAGGGTGATCTAGTGGTCTCTGGAGGTAAGAGGGTGATCTAGTGGTCTCTGGAGGTTAGAGGAGGATCTAGTGGTCTCTGGAGGTTAGAGGAGGATCTAGTGGTCTCTGGAGGTTAGAGTAGGATCCAGTGGTCTCTGGAGGTTAGAGGGTGATCTAGTGGTCTCTGGAGGTTAGAGGAGGATCTAGTGGTCTCTGGAGGTTAGAGGAGGATCTAGTGGTCTCTGGAGGTTAGAGTAGGATCCAGTGGTCTCTTGAGGTTAGAGGAGGATCTAGTGGTCTCTGGAGGTTAGAGGAGGATCAGGTTGATCTGAAAGCGAGGCAGGAACTTGACGTGTTTCCTGTGTTTTCGTGATATCACAGCAGCAAGAAGGGAGCTGCTGCCCGCCGCAGGAAGTAAGCTGAACGCCCTCAGCTCAGAAGAACCCAGAGCGCCGCGCCGTCGGCCCCGTGGACGATGAGTGCCGTGCGGTGTGGCCCCTCGGCCAGGGGTCCAACGCCTCCGTCCGGCCCCTTCGCCGGGTGCCTCTGTGTGGAGCTCGCTCCATCGAGCTTCCTGTTTGGTTCTCAGTATTTTTGTAAATAAAGTTTGACTCTTCAACCCATGTCTGTAGATCTGTAGTTCTTCAAAAATAAAGAATAAACTCATATTTGTAGACTTGATGTCATTTTAAAGTTGTTTGTTCTGAGCCGTTCAGCGCTAAGAGCGGTGTGGTGATTTCCACTGCCATGGTTACGGGACGATGAAAAGTTCCATGGATGAGGTGTCAGCATACGTCTTGATGTGTTGACCTCTCGATAGTTACTGTTGCTAGGGCACCGGGCCTACCGGGGCACCAAAGCTTCCTGGTCGTATGTGAGGAGATGGTTAAGGTCTGATCAGACCCCTTCCTGGTCCTTGGGGTCTGAACGGGCCCAGGAGGACTTAGTCTCAAACACTGAAGAGATCAACTTACCAAGACCGGTTGAGACCGGCTGAAATCACCCGATTTTTCGCTACAGTGGAACTGTCTGTGGTTGTTCTCTCTACACTTATATGTATATACTAACTAGTGGCACTATAAAACCCCTTCCTCCTACTGGCCCTGCACATGAAACAGTAGAAGATCCTACATTAAATACACATTGGTTAATGTCTCCACGTTTCATAAGGAGGCGAAAGTGGAGCAAGAAAGGATATGGATTATGTGGCTATAGCAGACACTGCTGTAACTGGTATGTTTGTACTGATTTAAATCACAATAGGCCTACTTGTTATATTGTTTAGGTTTAAGAGCAATATCTGAATTAATGCCAAGTATCTGAATTAACTGTAAAGTATCTTTGGAATCAATCCTTAAAGACTCCATTTCCCATGAGACCTATCGCCTCCTGTCCTCAGCAGCAGGTGCGTTCGTTTGGGAGGGAAACGAGAGATCATTCATTCAGTGCTGTTTTGAGAGCTGCCCGGTGACGTGGTAAGTATAAATATACCAGCTGTTATTATCAATGTTATTTCTGGGTTAAGTGTTTCACTTAAGTGTGTCACCAGACGGTCTATGGTTAGACACTTGTAGCCTTTGAAAAGTGTTGTGTAGCGTAGTTGACTCTTTAGCGTTAAGGAAGCAGTACTTTGACGCACCAGGGGGTGGCGCCAGGTCGCAGTACTCCGACGCACCACGAGGGGGCGCCACTGCCCTGGTTTCTAAAGGCTAAACTTTTTGCTTTTATTTTTATACTTATTTTGCTTTTATTTTTATATCTATCTATCTATCTATCTATCTATCTATCTATCTATCTATCTATCTATCTATCTATCTATCTATCTATCTATCTATCTATCTATCTATCTATCTATCTATCTATCTATCTATTTAAACTTCAATATTGTATGTGTGTGTGTGTGTGTGTGTGTGTGTGTGTGTGTGTGTGTGTGTGTGTGTGTGTGTGTGTGTGTGTGTGTGTGTGTGTGTGTGTGTGTGTGTGTGTGTGTGTGTGTGTGTGTGTGTGTGTCTAAAATCACAATGCATTTTAACTGCTATTTTATACATTTCGGTATAATTTAAGTTCCTTTCTTTTAGGCCTGTTCAAATATAAAATGTAATCATTTTGTAATTGTGGGATCTAGATGACAAGTTTCTTAATAACAGTAAATACTGTTTCCTCGAGAATAAATACAATCTAAATACAAACTTGCATGTTACAATATTTTAAACCTTAATTTGCATAAAACCCCAAAGGGAGGAGCACCAGAAGCCTTAATCAAAAACATGAATACAAGAATTGTGGGCTGATCTTCTTAGTTCATATGATGAAATCCGTGTGGTTAAAAGTGTTGGCCTATATTTAATTCGTGGAATTTATTGTTATATTAGCCTATATTATATTGTATTTAAATATAACTATCTCATTAAAAATGTGTGTAGGCAATTTCTTCAAACGGATTACAAGAGAGATTCAAATCTCCTTTGATAATATTATTTTGCTAATATTAATAATAGATCATAGATAAATATTACTACCTGCTTAATTAGTTTATTAAATTAATTTAAATTATTATTTGTCATGTATTTTACCAGCGACATTATTGGTGCACCATTAGAACATTAACCGTTTCGTCAAATTATAATAAAGATCATAAGTATGTGTGTATGTGTATGCATGTAGTGCAAACGTCAGATTTTCTCTGCCTTTTAAGTAATAAACACTTAAACATGTTCGTACCTTAGGCTATACCTCTTAATAAAATAGCGTGGTTATTATAGGAGTCATCTTGTGAAGTAAGGATTTATGTGTGTGTGTGTGTGTGTGTGTGTGTGTGTGTGTGTGTGTGTGTGTGTGTGTGTGTGTGTGTGTGTGTGTGTGTGTGTGTGTGTGTGTGTGTGTGTGTGCTTGTGTGTGTGTGTGTGTGTGTGTGTGTGTGTGTGTGTGTGTGTGTGTGTGTGTGTGTGTGTGTGTGTGTGTGTGTGTGTGTGTGTGTGTGTGTGTGTGTGTGTGTGTGTGTGTGTGTGTATTTATATGCGTAGCCTATATGTGTATGTATATGTGTGTATATATATATGTAGTGTGCTGTCTATGTGGACCTTCCTGTTATAAGTTAATAAGTTAATAAGTTATAATAATAATATAAATAAGGTTTATAAATAAGTTATTTTATTAGTAATCACGTCGTCAAGTATAAATATAAAGTTGATCTCAAACAGCACGTCAAGACGTGGAACATTAAATACTTAAATAATATTAATACAAATGTTGACACAAATAATATAAAACAATGTGATAACAATAGCCTTATGATAATAATAATGATGATGATAATAATAATAATAATAATAATAATAATAATAATAATAATAATAATAATAATAGTTATAATCATAATTATATAATTATATAATTATAATAATATTCACTCCTCATAGCATAACTGCTCTTATCTACAACAATATGTACAGACGTGGCCCTCCGTGAACCGAGAGAATAAAACGCTGGAGAGTTCGATACAGCGTCCAGGAGAGAGGGTGTCCCGGTCTCACTCTGGTCCCGGTCTCACTCTGGTCCCGGTCTCACTCTGTTCCCTGTCTGACTCTGGTCCTTTTCTGACTCTGGTCCTTCAAGACATAAGGGGCTCCCCTCCGGCTCACGGGGTTATCCGGTGGAAAGTTATTGTGTCGGGGCTCGTTGGTTCGAGGCCGTTCATAAGGCCTGGTAAACAAGGCTGAGGTCGGGCCCGCGGCCGGGGGCTGGCGTGGGGGCCTCCCCAGGGCCAGACGCCTCTGGTAGGGGCGAGCAGGGCCCGGCCGCGGCGGGGGTCTCGGTGGAGATCCTCTGGACGATGCTGGAGAGGCAGGCGAGGCTGGAGGCCACGGAGCCACGCCCCTTCTGCCGCGGAGCTGGGGAGGGAGAGAGATGCAGCGTTACGATACAGCCTTTAAAACTATAACGTATAAAGAATGTATAAAGGCCCCGTTTTATAATAATTTAGTATTTAAATGAGTGCTTTAATTCTCTCTATATATATATATATTGTATAACAAACGTTTTTAACTCGGCCTAAAGGCCTTTAACATTACAGGCCGGGGTTATTATTCCCTTGCTGAGTCAGAGAAGAAACAGATGAGTCAGAGCTTGGGCCTCCCAGGTCTTACCGGCGGGTGAGTCGGTGAAGCTTCTGTCGTAAGTGGTCCTCCGGGCGGCCTGAACCTGGTATGACGGGCCGCTGAAATCCATCTGGACGGGGAAAACAACAGACCCGTTATTAAAAACACTTCTTTAGAAAACACCTTTCCGTTAGGAAATCTGATTATAAACCATTTAAGGCAATACATGGTTTTAAAATGAATACATTAAAACCTTAAAACATTTAAACACTGGATGATATAAAATCATTGGGACATTAAAACATTAGGACATCCAAACATTCAAGATACTAAATATTAATATATTTTACATATAACTTATTTCATTAAGATATTAAACCAATAAGACCTGGCCCCTCACCATGCCTTCGGAGATAATAAACCATTAAACATTAAAACACTAAGATTTTGAAGCATTAAACTTTAAAACATTACGATATTTGTTAGACCCTCACCATGCCATCCGAGCAGTTGGACCGGGGGCTGGAGCCGAGGTCGGTGGAGCCAAGGTCCGAGTCGTCCCCGCTGTAGGGCCCCGCGGCCCCGGGGTAGTAATAGCCCTCCTCCCCGGGACCCCGCAGCAGCGACTGCAGGGACTCGATGTAGCTGATGGCATTGCGGAGGATCTCCACCTTTGGCAACCGCTGGGTGGGGTTGGAGGAGGTGCACCGCTTCAGGGTCTCGAACGCATCGTTCACCTTCCCCAGCCGCCGCCGCTCGCGCATCGTGGCCGCCTTCCGCCGGTCTGCGCTGGTGGTCTTCCGCTTGCATGCCTTGCACGCCCACAGCAGACACCTGCCGGCGCCGTGGTGCCCCCCGGGGGCGCGCACGTGCCCGTCCCCATCCCCGTCCCCGTCCTCATCGTCGTCGTCGTCGTCCTCCTCTTCCTCGTGCTGCAGGTGGAGGAGGTGGTGGTGGTGATGGTGGCGGGAGTCGTCGGGCTTTGCGAGGCCCACGTGCGCCGGGGCGAGGCGCGGGTCCAGGTCGTCGAAGAAGTGCATGTCGCTGGTGTTGAAGCAGGGGTCGTCGTAGAAGTCCTCCGCCGAGCCCACGGGGAAGGAGAGGTCCGACAGCTCCATGCCGGTGGAAGTGGCTGGAGGTGGGTGGAGGTCGGTTAATCTGGAATAGACTAACGGGCCGAGAAGATCCCGCTCAGTGGAGACGAACCTGGAGATGTCAACGGAGGTTTTGTAACGGAAAGCTACTCCGACGTCCTCTAAAGGTGACAGTTATACGTTTCAGAAGGTTGCTGGAAGTTAGAGACGGTCCCTAGGATTTAGAGCAGGTTCCGAGGAGATAGGGAAGGTCCCTAGGAGTTAGAGAAGGTCCCTAGGAGATAGGGGAGTTTGCGACGGTCCCTAGGAGATAGCGAAGGTCCCTATGAGTTAGAGAAGGTCCCTAGGAGGTAGAGCAGGTCCCTAGGAGCCAGAGAATGTCCCTATGAGTTAGCGGCGGTCCCTAAATTCGGCCTCCGTGTGTTTGAGGGTCGCTGAGTTGAGCGGGGACCCCTGGTACTTGTTGCTGAAGTTGGGGCTTCGCAGGCTTTATAGCTTGACAGGAGAGGGGGCGTGTATATGTGATTGACAGCTGCCCCTGTTTGCTGGCCAATGGGTAGTCAGGGAGGGGGGACAGGGGAGGGCTTTTACGACTTCACGGCAATTAGTGTACAATTACCCCCAATAGCGTTACACACATCACACTGCACACCACAAGCTACACACTACACACTACGCATTGCACACTGCACATTGAGCAAAGCTAAAAGGTCGAATTCAAATATTAAACAACTTGGTTGGATATAAGTATTAGTGGTGGTTGGTCAGTATTATGAGTCCAAATAATGAGGCAGATAATGAGGCCATTCAAAAGTTAAATATCAGATTATTATAGAAATGAAGAATGCATTGCCTATAAGCTGCTATCATTTATGTAGGACTGTGTGAATGAATAATGAATCATTGAATAAATGTCTCAATGTTTAGTTTTAACGTGATATGTAATGTATAATTAATTATCAGCCTCACTTTTAGATGTGTTTTTATAGATGGATGAGTCCCTCTTGATGTAGTTCTGGCCGACGGCCGCAGGTAGGCGCTACTGATCCGACTAACTTAGTTTAAATAACAGACTGGTCTTTCGATTTTGATTATCAAATTGTCAATAGTCGAATCCATAATGAAATGTATTCACATTATTCCTTATATATTGTGATAGTGTTTTTTAATGCAAACCTATGAATGACAAAAGTGATCATCATGTGATCAATGTCAACAATCAACACAAAACAAACAAAAGATAAAGATGTTAAGATGAACCATTTAACCAATCAAATTATAAGAACACAAATAAAAAATAGGTTAACTTATTCTGAACAATTTCAGTAAGTTATTAATATGATGTGTAACATTTTAACCTAAGAATAATAAAGTAGACCAAAGACAGACTATTGTTCTAGCTCCCCCTCCACCTTCTCCCCCTCTCCCCCTCTCCCCCTCTTCCCTCCTCCCTGAACTCCTGCTGCAGCTGTCATCAGCCCCTCGGAGGAGAGGAAAGGGAGGGGGGGAGAGGAGGAGGGGAGGGGAGAGAGGAGGAGAAGAGAGGAGGAGAGGAGAGAGAAGAGGGGGGAGAGGAGAGGTGTAGAGGAGAGCGGGAGGAGAGGAGGAGAGAAGGGAGGAGAATGGAGGAGAGGATGAGGAGAGAGGGGGAAAGGAGAAGAGAGAGGTTAGGAGGAGGGAGGAGAAGGAAAGAGAAGAGAGGAGAGGAGAAGTTCAGTTCAGACAATTTAATTGGCTGGAGGAGCATAACATGGGAGACTTCTCGAGAATCAAACCAGCAGCCTTTCAATCTGCTGTTACATAACATGACACATGGTAAGTACTACATCACGTAATATAGTACATGGTGAATATTACATTCCATAATATATTACATTTTTTATACTTTATTACATGGTAAATATTATATGACATAATAATTTAACATTGCATACTTATTACATGGTTAATATAACATTACATAATATATTACAATGCATACTTTATTACATGGTAAATAAAACATTACATAATATTTAACACGACATACTTGATTACATTGTTAATATTACATTGCATAATATATTACATAATATATTCATTATTGCATGGTTAAAATGACATTACATAATATATTACATTCGATTTATTTACTTTATTACATGGTAATTACATTCAATAATATATATTACAACACATACTTTTTACACGGTAAACAACATCACATTATATATAACATTACATACTTTATTTAATATTAAATATTAAATTACATTATACATTACATTACAAACTTTATTCCATGGTTAAAATTAAATTACATTCAGAAATTATTACATTATTCCTACATTATCACATGGTTAATATTACATTATATATTGCACAAGAGAGAGAGAGAGAGAGAGAGAGAGAGAGAGAGAGAGAGAGAGAGAGAGAGAGAGAGAGAGAGAGAGAGAGAGAGAGAGAGAGAGAGAGAGAGAGAGAGAGAGAGAGAGAGAGAGAGAGAGAGAGAGAGAGAGAGAGAGAGAGAGAGAGAGTATATGGGGTAAGTCAGTAATAACTGACTTGGGGCCAGTGTGTGTGTCACACACACCTGTTGTGCGCTGTTAACCCCCCTGACAACAGCAGCATTGTTCAGTAAGTGCCTGGACACAGATTACCTTACACACACACGTGTGCAGCCTTGCCATCGCGCACACACACAATCGTCGGACACGCGTGCACACGCATAAGAATGCTTATTAACACACGCGTGACATTAGCACACACACACACACACACACACACACACACGCCTGACATCAGTACACACACACACACACACACGTGTGACGTTAACACATTAACACACACTCTTCAGGCTGTTGTCTTCCTTGAACATGGAGACACTCTCCCTGTGGGTGGGTTTAGGGTGGAGCAGGCGGAGGATGTGGTACAGGACGGTGTAGTGGTGTTCCAGCTTCAGGCAGAAGGTTCTGGGTTCGATGCCCACTGTCCGTACTCCTGCCTGCACCTCTGAAGTCCACAGTCTCTTATGTGTCTACCCACTAATACTCTCTCTCTCTCTCTCTCTCTCTCTCTCTCTCTCTCTCTCTCTCTCTCTCTCTCTCTCTCTCTCTCTCTCTCTCTCTCTCTCTCTCTCTCTCTCTCATATACACTCATTGCACACATACACACACACACACAGAAACATAAACACTCATGCTCGCACACACACACACACACACACACACACACACACACACACACACACACACACACACACGCACACACGCACACACACTCACACACACAGTCCAGCTCGTCTAGGACGATGAAGGTTTTATGGGGCAACAGCTGAGAGGCTTCAGCTCTGTCACAGTGGAGACGTTAGATGGCTAATGACTTGTAGCGGTCTAGCTAACAGCCTCTAGCTAGCTAAGAGCTGGTAGTGGTATAGCCTCTAGCTAGCTCAATGGGCACCTTGGAAATTGCAAAATTAAAGTCATTTTCTTTATTCTTATTGTTGAGTGCTATCCCATAATTTATGATTTGTCTTTACATGCAGAAATATAGAGATATATTGAGAAACATCCAGCAATATGGAGAGACATACAGAGAGTCATACAGAGACATGTACAGGGCAGGGTGTCTGACTCCCAGTGGTCAGGGTGTCTGACTCCCAGTGGTCAGGGTATCTGACTTCAGGTAGTCAGGGCGTCTGACTCCCGGTGGTCAGGGTGTCTGACTCCCAGTGGTCAGGGTGTCTGACTCCCAGTGGTCAGGGTGTCTGACTCCACATGTCCAAGGACCACAGTCTTCATGCAGTCCTCCTAGAGCACGATGACCCCTGACCCCAACCTCCTCCTTAATGACCTAGATCTGAAGGCTCATCTCAGCTCAGGCTAATGCTGGGCTAGCGCTGGAATGCTAGCAGTGTTTGGGCTCCAGTCTGTCACCACTGGGGCAGGAATATAAATATGTTTGGTGGTCATACTCCTGGTCCGCGCCGTGTAGCCCAGAGGCAGCTGCCTCGCCTCACGCTGAGCTGATCCATGACTTCATTGTGCTGAGGACATTTCAAACCAAATTGTGTTCGGGAGGTTTTCCATATTCAACAGGAACATTCTCCCTGCTCCTCTCCCCCTCACTCCTTCACCTTTTACTCCTAGTTCCTCTCCTCGCATCTCCTCTCTCCTTTCTCTTCTCCTCTCCTCTCCTCTCCTCTCCTTTCTCCTCTCCTCTCCTCTCCTCTCCTCTCCTCTCCTCTCCTCTCCTCTCCTCTCCTCTCTTCTCTTCTCTTCTCCTCTCGTCTCCTCTCCTCTGCTCTCCTCCCCTCTCCTCTCTTCTCTTCTCTTCTCTTCTCCTCTCCTCTCTTCTCCTCTCGTCTCCTCTCCTCTCTTCTCTTCTCTTCTCTTCTCTTCTCTTCTCTTCTCCTCTCCTCTCCTCTCCTCTCCTCTCCTCTCCTCTCCTCTCCTCTCCTCTCTTCTCTTCTCTTCTCTTCTCTTCTCTTCTCCTCTCCTCTCCTCTCCTCTCCTCTCCTCTCCTCTCCTCTCCTCTCCTCTCCTCTCCTCTCCTCTCTCCTCAGCAGCTGTCCAGTGTTCTCCTCCAGCAGCAGCTCTGTGTCCGTAGCCCTCCTAACTGGAGCGCTGATGGATCAGCCCATGGGGGCGGGGTGAGCTCCATTAATGTTCTGAGGCTCTAGCTTGTAGCTGGCACCCGACACCGAGCGGGGCCGGGGCCCGGCTGAGGGCCCCTGAGCCCGGGAGGAGGCCTCAGCAGGCCGTCCCGGGGCCAGCCGTTGTTATGGGGACGCTCTTGAGGGGACGAGGAGGTCCGGAGAGGGAGCAGGCCCCGGACGCAGAGGTCCCCGGGCCCTTAATGCCCTCTCTGCTCATTAAAGGGCCCCATGTAGCCTGCTGGGGCCCCTGAGGGACCAGAGGGAACCCTGAGCGACGGACAGGCTGAGGAACAAGGGGAGGAACCTCCTCTCTCTGGAGGAGAAGGAGGAGAACCAGGGGAACACAGAACCAGGGGGTTCTGTGGTCCTGGGTCTGGGGGGTCACTGCTTGGCTGAAACCAGACCCCTGTAAAGTGTGTGTGTGTGTGTGTGTGTGTGTGTGTGTGTGTGTGTGTGTGTGTGTGTGTGTGTGTGTGTGTGTGTGTGTGTGTGTGTGTGTGTGTGTGTTTGTATCAGTGTGTGCTTGTCTCTATGTGAGTGTGTGTGTGTGTCATCCTGTAAATTCTTTGAAGACCTTTAATGCTGACACCCCTAACTCCGGGGGGGGGGGGGGTTAGTATGTGTGTGTGTGTGCGCGTGGGTGTGTGTGTGTGTGGTGTAAGTCTGCATGTGTGTGTTAATGTCTGCCTGTGTGTGTGTGTGTGTGTGTGTGTGTGTGTGTGTGTGTGTGTGTGTGTGTGTGTGTGTGTGTGTGTGTGTGTGTGTGTGTGTGTGTGTGTGTGTGTGTGTGTGTGTGTGTGTGTGTTTGTGTGTGTGTGGTAATTTAAGTGCCCCGTCTGTGTGGTCTGTAACCTTTGACCCCCAGGGAGCCCCTAACTTCTCTACTCAGTGTGAGTCAACACCCCCCCCCCCCTCTCTATATATCTCACTGTCCTCTACCGTTGAGACCCTCGTCTCCCCCATCTCCCCTGTTTCCCCAGCTTCCCAATCTCCCCAGTCTCCCCCGTCTCCCCCGTTTCCCCCTCCTCTTAATCTCCCCTGTTTCCCCCATCTCCCCCGTCTCCACCTCCTCCCCCTCCTCCCCCATCTCCCCTGTCTCCCCCATCTCCCCCGTCTCCACCTCCTCCCCCTCCTCCCCCATCTCCCCTGTCTCCCCCATCTCCCCCGTCTCCACCTCCTCCCCCTCCTCCCCCATCTCCCCTGTCTCCCCCATCTCCCCCGTCTCCACCTCCTCCCCCTCCTCCCCCATCTCCCCTGTCTCCCCCATCTCCCCCGTCTCCACCTCCTCCCCCTCCTCCCCCATCTCCCCTGTCTCCCCCATCTCCCCCGTCTCCACCTCCTCCCCCTCCTCTCCTGTCTCCCCCATCTCCCCTCCTCCCCCTTCTTCCAATCACCCCATCCCCCCTGTCTCCCCCTCCTCACCCCTCTCCCCCCTCTCCCCAGTCTCCACTGGGTCTTCCCTGTTGATTCCTATTATTTACTTTCTGCTCATCATTTCTCGTCTGGGACTACCTACCTGGTCCTTAATGACCCGTCTCTGTACTGTCTACCCCCCCTCCCCTCCTCACCCCTCCTCCCCCCCCTCCTTGGACCCTCAGCTCAGATCAGAGCAGACTAACATTTATCTTCTCCCTCTGCCTTTTGGGTTCTGACGTCATCTGTGACCCCCAGTGGAGGAATACACACACACACACACACACACACACACACACACACACACACACACACACACACACACACACACACACACACACACACACACACACACACAGGCCCCCCAGGCCCCTGTCAGGGGCTAGCAGGTGAGACCAGCTCCCCTGGGGTCCCTGGTCTGATCCTCTGAGCCCAGCCAGGGGTCCGGGCTTCCCTCAGATCCCAGTCTGCCCACTGCTGTAAGTCCCTCTACGGCCCCCCACAGCCACCCCTGTGGTCCCCAACACGTTGCTACATTCTTCTGACGCCCAAATGGGTGCTGTTTCCTTTAGGTGCTGTCAGAACTCAACACCTTCACACCTCACACAGAGGAGGAGGAGGATGATAGTGGCTCCTGTAGGGCGATGAAGAACATGCGTCCACTAGAGGAGGAGCGCAGACGGGGGCGGGGCAGGAGCTCAGCGTGCTAACGAGGTAGCGTCCAGGACGCTAACAGCTTGGATCAGTTCTCCAGTCCGCTGACGCCACGAACCCAGCAAAGGCAGTTCATCAGAGACCAGCGCAGAGCACGTCCCCTGTCTGTCTGTCTGTCTGTCCTCCTATCTCCTGTCTGTCTGTCTCTCTGTCTGTCTGTCCTCCTACCTCCTGTCTGTCTGTCTGTCTGTCTGTCTGTCTGTCTGTCTGTCTGTCTCCTCTATCTGTCTGCCTTTCTGTCTGTAAGTCTTTCTTCCTGTCTCCCCTGTCTGTCTGTCTGTCCTCCTATCTCCTGTCTGTCTGTCTCTCTGTCTGTCTGTCCTCCTACCTCCTGCCTGTCTGTCTGTCTGTCTGTCTGTCTGTCTGTCTGTCTGTCTGTCTGTCTGTCTGTCTGTCTGTCTGTCTGTCTGTCTGTCTGTCTGTCTGTCTCCTCTATCTGTCTGCCTTTCTGTCTGTAAGTCTTTCTTCCTGTCTCCTCTGTCTGTCTGTCTGTCTGTCTGTCTGTCTGTCTGTCTGTCTGTCTGTCTGTCTGTCTGTCTGTCTGTCTGTCTGTCCTCCTATCTCCTGTCTGTCTTGCTGTCTGTCTGTCTGTCTGTCTGTCTGTCTGTCTGTCTGTCTGTCTGTCTGTCTGTCTGTCTGTCCTCCTATCTCCTGTCTGTCTGTCTGTCTGTCTGTCTGTCTGTCTGTCTGTCTGTCTGTCTGTCTGTCTGTCCTGCCTGTCTGTCTGTCTGTCTGTCTGTCTGTCTGTCTGTCTGTCTGTCTGTCTGTCTGTCTGTCTGTCTGTCTGTCCTGCCTGTCTGTCTGTCTGTCTGTCTGTCTGTCTTTCTCCTCTATCTGTCTGTCTTTCTGTCTGTAAGTCTGTCCTTCTGTCTCCTCTGTCTGTCTGTCTGTCTGTCTGTCTGCTCTTCATTCTGAAGTTACCAGTACATTCACAGCATGCTAATGGTGGACACTGTTGGACACTGGGAACTGCTGGTGGAAGATGGGAGAGGCGAGGGTGGAGGAGGAGGGGAGGGTGGAGAGGAGGAAAGGGTGGAGAGGAGGAGAGGGTGGAGGAGGAGGGGAGGGTGGAGGAGGGGAATGGGTCCGCTATGTTTTCTTATGAAGGGGATCCTGCAACCCATGTGTGGAGCTCGGCTGGTCGGCCAACAGGTGCGGTCGGCCGGGGGTCAGGGGGGGGGGGGCATGGGGGGGGCGTGGCCGGGACGCTGGGGGAGGAAACCTGAGTGGAGCGAGGTTCGGCTGTTGGGAACCTGCTGAGGAGGCGTAACTTATCACCTGACAGCCAGGTAGGAAACATCCTAGGGAGCATGGGAGGGGGCAACCTAGGCAGCATGGGAGGAGGCATCCTAGGGAGCATTGGAGGAGGCATCCCAGGGGGCATGGTGGCAACAAGGACGAGTCATGTTGTTCCTCCCCTGCATCGTCCCTGGAGGAGGTCCTCCTCTGGGAGCTTCTCCTCTGGGAGGTTCTCCTCTGTGTCTGGGAGGTTCTCCTCTGGGTCTGGGAGCTTCTCCTCTGGGTCTGGGAGCTTCTCCTCTGGAAGGTTCTCCTCTGGGAGGTTCTCCTCTGGGTCTGGGAGCTTCTCGTCTGGAAGGTTCTCCTCTGGGAGGTTCTCCTCTGGGTCTGGGAGGTTCTCCTCTGGGTCTGGGAGGTCCTCCTCTGGGAGGTTCTCCTCTGGGTCTGGGAGGTTCTCCTCTGGGAGGTTCTCCTCTGGGTCTGGGAGGTTCTCCTCTGGGTCTGGGAGGTTCTCCTCTGGGAAGTTCTCCTCTGGGTCTGGGAGGTTCTCCTCTGGGAGGTTCTCCTCTGGGTCTGGGAGGTTCTCCTCTGGGTCTGGGAGGTTCTCCTCTGGGAGGTTCTCCTCTGGGTCTGGGAGGTTCTCCTCTGGACGGTTCTCCTCCATCATGAGGAGGAACGGAAAAGGACAATCAGAAACATATTTACCAACAGAGAAAGACATATTGATTGGTGAAAAAATTTACATTCAAATATAGAAATATATGTGACACCACTGTACTGAAATCCCACAGAACTGCAATGATTTCTACGCATTCTATATCTATGTAGTCTGTCCCTACGTGGTCCATCTCTTTGTTGTCTGTTTCTATGTGGTCTGTCTCTATGTGGTCTGTTTCTTTGTGGTCTGTCTCTATGTAGTGTGTCTTTGTGTGGTCTGTTTCTATGTGGTCTGTCTCTCTGTAGTGTGTCTCTATGTGGTCTGTCTCTATATGGTCCGTCTCTGTCGTCTATCTCTATGTGGTCTGTCTCTATGTTGTCTGTCTCTACGTGGTCTGTCTCTATGGGGTATTTTTCTATGTGGTCTGTTTCTATGTGGTCTGTTTCTATGTGGTCTGTCTCTGTGTGGTCTGTTTCTATTTGGTTTGTCTCTATGTAGTGTGTCTCTATGTCAGGCATCTCCAAACGGCGGACCGCGGTCCGGGTCCGGACCAAGTGACGGTCCTATCCGGACCCATGATCAATCGAAATAAAGTGATTTCTTCTTTCTTTTTTTTTTCTTTCATTTTTTTATGAATTCACTATACAAAGCAAAAATAGCCAATCAAATCATTTGTTTACTGGAGAGCGATTTGGAATGAGAAGATGGCTTGCTCGAAAATTAGGAAGGTTGACCACGAAAACAGACATTTTAAAGATGAATGGACTGACCAATAGATGTTCATTCTCCCGCAAGGCAGTACTAAACCTTTGTTGTGTATTTTATGTGTTGAAACAGTGGCGCTGATAAAAAGCGGGAATATTAAGCGGCATTACGAATCCAAAAATAGATCCTTCGAGTATCCCCAGAAGTCAGAAGTAAAAGCGCGGAAAATATCCGAGCTGAGAGCTCAGTATGAGAGGTCTACGCCAGTCTTCACACACTCATTTACAGGCCAGCAACGTGCAAATGAATGCTCATTTAAGATTGCATGGATTTTGGGGCAACATAAAAAAACATTCAGCGACGCGACTGTTGTGAAGGTGTGCTTGAACGCCACTGCCGAGACGTTACTTGAAGGTAAACGTAAAGCAAATCCCAATGTCAGCTGCAACGACAACCAGAAAATCCGAAATGTTATCAGATGACGCACTGTCACAGCTTGATGCGGCTGTTCAGAGTGCCCCATGCATATCCTTAGCCATTGATGAGTCTCCAGATGTAACGGATAATGCCCAGCTTTTGGTTTATGTGCGATTTTTTCATCAAGACATGTTTATTTGAAGTGTAGGCCTAGTGTACCTATTCTGCTTCCTTGACATTTAGGCCTTATGCACTTTTTATGTTTACTTGAAATGCAGGCCGAATGTACCCGTTTTGTTTACTTGAAATGTTAATATGCATTACTTTGTCTTAATTGTTTTTCATGGTTAAAAGCAAGCTATTTGGAAATTGAAAATAAATACATCTTAAATTATAGGGAAATATGCCATGTTGATTGTATTTGACAAAAGTAGGCTATTAGGACGTGGTAGGTTAGAGGTTCGGACCCTTCTTGGAAGGAACTGACCTTGTTGGACCTTGTTCAATTTCAGTTGAAGACCCCTGCTCTATGGGGTGCGTCTCTGTGGTCTATCTCTATGTAGTCTGTCTCTATGTGGTCTGTTTCTATGTAGTCGGCCTATATGTGGTCTGTTTCTATGTGGTCTATCTCTATGTAGTGTGTCTCTATGTGGTCTGTCTCTATGTTGTCTGTCTCCAGATGGGGTAAGGTGGAGGTGGAGAGGAGAGGTGGAGGTGGAGAGGAGAGGTGGAGGTGGGGGTGGAGGGGGGAGAGGTGGAGGTGGAGGTGGACTACGAGGTGGAGGGAGAAGGGTCCAGCTGCAGGCTTGGGCGTTTCCGTCATGACACAAGAACGCCCATTAGGCGTTCCTGGTAGCGTTTTGTCGACCAACCAAAGTGTTTCGAAAGGCATACTGGGTTTCGCAAGGCAAACTGCGAAGCATAATCACAAGGCATACTCTGCTTTCCTTCCTTGCCTTTCCTTTCCTTCCTCATTAGATTTAGCAATCATGGAGCCAACCTTGGCTAACGTTAGTGCTATGCTACTAGTAGTACTTAATACTAGTTCTTATTTTGAAACTTCTGTTTGAGAAAATTGAACTAGCGAATGTTCCGGATGTTGACAGCCGTGCGAAGAAGAAGGGGGCCGGTGTTGACGCTGAAAGTTAGGCCAGTTTATGGTCCTCCGTAAAGTGCTGTAAGTAGACACGGAGAGCCCTCTCCGTAGCCGGAGAGCCTGTCGGAGACCATCTCCGTAGCTTACCTGCGCATCCAATATTTTTTAACTATCCGTCGACGCAACGGAGACGGCAAGAGCTGTGATTGGTCCTCTCATTTCCAGAATCAATTCTCCGGTTTGACTTTGCACCTTATTTACTTTGTACATTGTTTACTTTGCACATTAAAAACCAATAAAACACCAACTAAGACTTGAAAAGCTTTGGAAGTTCATTTGCAACACTATTTACGTGGTTTGTAATCAAACATATAAGATCGATCGGGCGGCGAATTGCATTGCGTATCTGACATCCCGACGGAGAACTTTGAATACAGTTCAGCAAGAAAGTAGACGAAGAAGAAGAAGGGGGCGTTCTACTCTGCGTAAACGAGAACCCCCACCACACGAGACCGCCCATTTGTGTCTGCAGTGGGATGATATTGGGTGGAGGTGGAGAGGAGAGGTGGAGAGGAGAGGTGGAGGCTGGAGGTGCAGGTCCAGGTGGAGAGGAGAAGGGGAGGAGATGTCTCCACCACATTGAGGCTGATGGAGAGACCTTCTCAGGCTCCAGGTTCCCGTAGGAGTTTCCCCCAGAGTCTCTTCCCAGTCCCCCCACCCCCCCCACCCCACCCCCAGTCACCGACTGGTTAATCACCCTGGAGAGGCTCAGCAGGGGAGGACCTGGGTGGGGACAGGGGGGTCTGCAGATGGCAGTTTGTCTGTCTGTCCGTCCAGTATTGTATCTAGCAGAGGCGTGTGTGTGTGTGTGTGTGTGTGTGTGTGTGTGTGTGTGTGTGTGTGTGTGTGTGTGTGTGTGTGTGTGTGTGTGTGTGTGTGTGTGTGTGTGTGTGTGTGTGTACAACAGGTGTGTGTTCATCTGTAAAACTCATGTCAGCAGAAAGGATCTGAACTACACACACACACACACACACACACACACACACACACAGACACACACACACACAGACACACACACACACACACACACACACACACACACACACACACACACACACACACACACACACACACACACACACCTAACCCTAACCCTATCTAATACACTAGTAGTACTGCAATACTCTGGCCTAGTTGTTCTATACTACTATGCCCATATTTAATACACTAGTAGTAATCTGGTTATATTTAATTCACTAGAAGTATGGTTATATGTAATACTCTAGTAGTACAATGGTAATATGTCTTCCACTAGCAGTACTTTGGTAATATTTAATACACTTGTATTACTATGCTCATATTTAAAGCACTATATTAATATGGTTATATTTAATACACTAGAAGTAATATGGTTATATTTAATACACTATAGTAATATGGTTATATTCAATACACTAGAAGTAATATGCTTATATTTAATACGCTACAGTACTGTGGTAATATCTCATAGCAGGAAATATGTCTTCCACTCGTAGTAATATGGTATTTATGTTTAATACACTAGTAATACTACAGTAATATGTCTTCCACTCGTAGTAATATGGTATATATATTTAACACACTATAGTACTACAGTAATATTCTGTCCGCTGTCTACAACGTGATCCCAGCTCTACTGTCGTCTGACAGGTGTGAACAAGCCCAACCCCCCCCCCCCCCCCCCCCCCCCCCCCCCCCCCCCCACGGCTTCCTGTCACCTTTGACCCTGAGCTCCCTGACTCCCAACCCCAGGGGGGCCCTGGGGTCCCTCTCCCGCAGCACAGCGACCCCACGGTCCACTACCTCCTCTACTCTGGTTCTACTACCTCCTCTACTCTGGTTCTACTGTCTCCTCTACTCTGGTTCTACTACCTCCTCTACTCTGGTTCTACTACCTCCTCTACTCTGGTTCTACTGTCTCCTCTACTCTGGTTCTACTACCTCCTCTACTCTGGTTCTACTGTCTCCTCTACTCTGGTTCTACTGTCTCCTGTACTGTGGTTCTACTACCTCCTCTACTCTGGTTCTACTGTCTGGTTCTACTACCTTCTCTACTCTGGTTCTACTGTCTGGTTCTACTACCTACTCTACTCTGATTCTACTGTCTATTCTGGCTCTGCTGTCTACTCTACTCTGGTTCTACTGTCTCCTCTACTCTGGTTCTACTGTCTCCTCTACCCTGGTTCTACTGTCTACCCTTCCCTGGTTCTACTGTCTGGTTATACTGTCTATTCCACTCTCTAGTTCTACTGTATAGTTCTATTCTTTTCTGGTTCCACTGTCTAGTTCTACTGTCTAGTTCTACTCTACTCCCTCTACTCGCTAAAGCGAGGTTCAGAACTTCATTTTGGAATTATTTCACAACCAGTCTTCTGGTAAAACTCTCATCTGACCTGGACTTGATAGACTAACATACAGTCACCCTGGGATCAGACCTGGACTTGATAGACTCTAACATACAGTCGCCCTCAGACCTGGACTTGATACATGAAGAGATCAGAACTGACCAAGTGTTCAAGGGAGATGCTGAGACGTGGAACTTCACAGATATCCAGGAGGGGATTTCACACCGTCAGCACACTGAGGACACTCAACACCATCTAAAACATGCCATGTAGCATTTGCATTAGCACCCTAGTGTCCACACAGAGGTCTCCATGTAGCATTTGCATTAGCACCCTAGTGTCCACACAGAGGTCTCCATGTAGCATTTGCATTAGCACTCTAGTGTCTACACAGAGGTCTCCATGTAGCATTTGCATTAGCACCCTAGTGTCCACACAGAGGTCTCCATGTAGCATTAGCATTAGCATCCCTTCATATCTCCGGCGTTATTCTTAGGAACAAGTGGCTTCGCAAACGTGCTCATGGAGAACCGGTCCCCTTGGAGCATGTTGGGGTTTATGTGTTGGGTCGGGGGTCTAGGGTTACACAGACCCCCCCCTCGCATATCTGTGGAGAGCAGCGAGCTGAGGAGCAGCGAGCTGAGGAGCAGCGAGACGCTGGAGCTCCTGAGTGCTGTAACCGACCCTCTCTCTCATTAACCAGAGACCCTCTCTCTGCTGGGGGGCCGTGCTCTCAGCTGCCCCCCCTCCCCCATGGTGCCACCCCCCCCCCCCCCCAGTGCCCGAGGGCCTCCGACGTAGCCTAAGCAGAGCGCAGTTAGTGGTTAGCATGATGAAAGGAGGTCTGGTCGGACGGGGACCCCCTCTCTACATCTTTAAGGAGCAGCTCTGTTAACACCGGGCAGAGAGGAGATGGAGGAGGTGGAGGAGGTGGAGGAGATGGAGGAGGGTCCTTCCCCCACTGGTCTGAGGGCTCCCTGGAGCCGGAGCTAGCATGAGCCTTAGCCCTGTGGTAACCGAGTCGCAGAATCTCAAGTCAGAAGGAGGTGGGTGGGGCGGAGGGAGCTGAGTGTGTGTTGGGTGGAGGGAGGTGAGTGTGTGTTGGGTGGGGAGGGGTGAGTGTGTGTTGGGTGGAGGGAGCTGAGTGTGTGTTGGGCGGAGGGAGCTGAGTGTGTGTTGGGTGGGGAGGGGTGAGTGTGTGTTGGGTGGAGGGAGGTGAGTGTGTGTTG